>NC_055701.1:28435018-28800018 GCF_017639745.1 Melanotaenia boesemani
GATGTTCATTAGGTTTTGGTTTTGATTAATAAGAGCTACAGCTTAGTTGTTATTATTCTGTAGCTTACAGAGAGTGCATTCACAAATAAGGTACAAATAAGAGACAGAGTTTTTTTACACTACTGAGGAAGTGAAGAGAGGCCCAGAAGATCTGGGAGACTAAGAAGGGAGTCACCTGTTATCTGCTCGCTCCGAAGCAGAGCGGAATTTCCCAGCAAACTCAGAAGATATTAACAAGCAGCCTTTGTGTGAAAAACTGTAAGGATGGATAGATAACGGGGCAGGGAAAAGTTTCTTCTTTTCCTTCAGCTCTGATGCAACCCAGAAGGAGGGACCACTTTGCAGATGCCCACATATGCTTTATCCGCTGATGGAAAAATACTAAGTGGGTTGGATCTGAGTTGTTTTCTGTTGATGGAAAAATACTGAGTGGGTTGGTTTTGGGTGTTTTTCTGTTAGTGGGAAGGTACAAGATGGGATGGTTTTTAAGTTATGTATATATACTGGTGATTTTGTGAAAAGAGAGGATTGTCCGGAGATTTTACGGAGATTTTGAGGAGCTGCGGCAGAGGAGCTGCAGAGATTTTTGGACCTTCATCCCTTCACTGGGATAGATTTTTCCCCTTCTTACCAAGGGAGATTGAATCATTATTAGAGAAGATGTAGACCGCGAAAGCGGAAAGCACTCCTTGTGAGAAAACCTTTTACTTTATACTTATTTCTTATATTCTGCTTTTCAGCCCTCATTGAAAGGGAAGCCCGAGAAGGGGATTTTATTATTTTTTCTTTCTTTTTATTTTATTCTTTCTGTATTTTACCAATAAAAGAAAACTTGAATAAAAGGGTTATAGTTAACTTCGGTTAACTTCCCAACCAAACTTATTTCTCTTATATTTGCCCACATCCACTGAGGACAGGAGAGGACAACACAACGAGCAGGTGAGCCCCAGATTCCCCAATGCCCGAAGAGACATAAGAATTCGCTAGATTATTATTTCGATACCAGGTAGTTTTCCTGTTAGGACGATAGTACGGTAGCTTCATACTCCTAGACCCAAAGGCTGGCTTATCTACCAGAATAACTCCTCAGGTCTATCTCCGCAATGAGCGGATGATAATAATCAGGAATTCTAAAGGGGTAAAATTGCTTATTCTCGCGCCACAAGAATCGAGGTGGAAAGGTTCGCCCATCACTTCGCGACTGGAGTCTCACCGGTCGTTAAAGATCCAAGAGAGGAAACAACAGGACGTGAGCCTGAAAGGTCGGTCAAAGAACTGACAATAGGGTAAATATTCGTCACCGGTTTCAACAGTTGTTTTTGTGTGGACTTCAATAACTCCCTGTCTCCATCCCTAAAAGCTTTCTTTTTGATGTTCAGCAGCTTTTTCAGGTCACTGGTGATCCAGGGTTTGTTATTGGGGAAGCACCTCACTGTTCTTGTTGGAACGGTGCTGTCCACACAGAAGTTAATATAATCTGTCACACACTCAGTCAAGGCATTGATGTCATCTCCATGAGGTTCACATAGGACGTTCCAGTCTGTAGCCTCGAAGCATCCTCTCAGAGCATCTTCAGCTTCATTAGACCAGGTTCTAATAGCCTTTCTAATGACTGGTTGTTGCTGAACGATGGGCTTGTAGGAGGAGAAGAGAAGAACTAGGTTATGGTCTGATCTTCCTAAAGGTGGCAGGGCAAAGGAGCTGTATGCATTTTTAATATTTGCATAAAATATAAAAAAAGGGGCCTAACTGTAAGAATTATTTTAATTGTGATATGTTTTATTGATTACATGTACATAAGTGTTTTGTAAATTGTGAATCCGTCTGCCCTGGTACATCATTCAAGCCTTTGGTTTTTTACTGGAGTATCCAGTTGGCGTTGGCGTCTTTAGCGATTAAATCTAAACCACTACAGCCTTACACTTGCCACACTGGTATCCTCTCGTGGTCTATTCTCTACACCAAATCCTATAGCTACATAGTCCTACCCCGCAGTACTCAAAATTTGTGCTGACTTAGCCTAGCATAGCCTTAGAGACAGAGTCAAACTGCTAGAGATTCTAGAAAATCTCATGTGTTTTGGTTTTTCATTTTGAGTAACAAAGTCAACAAAATAAAGAGAAAATGTTGTTTCTTGTGTTTTAAGACATACACCCACAGAAACAATCAGCAAAAACAACACATCTGTTGTCCAGATTATGTTTAAACCAGCAGCATTGACAAACCTGCATTAATAACTTCACACGTCTGCACCAGCAACATCTACGGTCTGTGCATTCAAGGAAGTGACAGCAGCATTTGGAAGATTAAACAGAAAATGAAAGGTGCCAAAAAAATGACAGATGAATATTTAAAAAAAAAACCTTCAAACTGGGTTTGATGGGAAATGGAAAAGGCAAAATGTTAAAAGAAATCTTCTGGTCAGCTGTGCATAGAGGAGAAGAGGTCAAGGGCCACACACTGAATTATAGAGAATTTAATTTGCATTGCAGAACATGTTATAAGTGTTTCCTCACCCTGGAGGTTTATTCCGTTCAGTTCACTTTATAGCCTCAAATACTCTGAAAGAGTTGCAGGGTATTGTGCACCTCAGCGATCTAAAGGCTTAAAATGAGTAGAATCAGATTTTTGACCAAATATTTTTTTTTCTTCATTCAAATCAGTTCACAGTGTGTTAAAAGTTTTATGATATTAAACCTGTCCATCATGTAAACACACAGCTGATCAGATCAGTTTATCCAGCATCATAAACATGTCATCTGGACTCTGATAAAATGGTTTACATCGGATAGAAGAAATATTAATCCATGTGAACGTAGTTATTGATCATCCTCAGTGCAGTTTGTGAAAATCGTCCATATCTAAATGAAGTCGAAACAAGATCCACAAACCTGGTTTCAACCCTAATGATTTTAATCATTTCCATCTGATTTCCAACTTTCCATTCTTATCCAAAATACTTGAGAAAGTTGTCCTAACTCAAATTCATTCTCATTTAATTAATAATAATCCCAATGAACAATTCCAGTCTGTTTTTCAGACCCTTCATAGCACTGAAACAGCCTCCTCATGGCTGCTGACTGTTTCCTCACCATCCTCACCTTCCTCCAGCCTTTGATACCATTTCTCACTACATTCTCACTGATACATTGATCTGAACTGGTTTCACACACACTCCATTCCACTCCATTAAACTGGTCTAAATCTTACCTCTCTGGCCACACTCAGTTCATCCAGCTCAAATCTTCCACTTCCCGGCTGAGTTTTTGGTGATCTTTGCCAGACTGTGAACGTTAACATGAAGAAAGGAAAGGCACCCCCACCTTTACTGCTCAGTGTCAGGTAGAAGCGACCACGGTGGACACGGCAACGTTTTCAGTGTCAACATGTCGCACAGGAAATGCTTCTTCGACTGTGAGGGAAAGCTGAATTTGTTCAGGTTCCCGAAGGAAGCAACGTTCAGACAGCAATGGATGGAGTTTGCTTTTGGGAGGCAGCCACAGAGCTGCACCAGTGTTTGTGTTTGTCACCGGTACTTCACCGAAGACTGCTGGATGAGTAAGGACAACGAGGGATTTGCTACCAGGTTTTAGCTGAAAGGAGGGTCTGTTCCTACATTCAAGGACCGTATTTCTGATCCTGGGCCACAAGCTGTAAGTAAAACCAAATAAGTTGTCTCTTTGGTTCTGATAGTTAGGAATTAAGCCACACTTACTTTAAGTGATCACTACCAGCAGGTAACATGTGTAATGATGACCAGAAAGTTAGAGATCAACACTGTAGATGGAAATGCTACAAACGCAGCAACCAGGCTGGAACAATAGATGTACATGGAGTTGCTAGAAATACAGCTAACTATAGTGTAACAACGCAGGAAACAAAAGAATAATAAAAAAAAAAACTAAGTAACTCTGCCAAAGTGTCCCATTTGTGTCACTTTGTCGGTCTCAAGCCCGGATAAAGGAGGAGGGTAATGAGCTTGTAAATTTTACAAAACCAACCTTGAAGACTCTGTTCAGGGTTATGCTCTATAATTCAGGTTAAAACAATATAACCAGTGAATACATAAAACAGATTCAGGGTAAAAGTCGAGAAGAGAGTAAACCAACTACACATACAGTTATAAACTTTGTTCAAACTGTGCCTGCATTGACGTAAAGAGTGATACTCTGTGTGATAAGGTGGAATGTAAGTCACAATGATTTCATTCAAACGTTAACTTTATTTTCCTCTTTTTTGTGCAAGTCAGTGTCTCACATGTGCAGTTAAAACTTTTGATGTTTTGAAATGCTTTGAATTGAGTGTGCAGGACAATCTGATATTTCCAGCTTTCAAACGTTTGTTTTTTTTTTTGTTGTTTTTTTTTACCATTTATTTAATTCAGTCTTTTTCATTTTACAAAAAACATAACAAAAAACCATAACACACAAACACATACACACACACACACACACACACATATATTTATACACACTGCTAAAAAAATAAAAGGAACATGTAAACAACACAATAACTCCAAGTCAGTCACACTTGTGTGAAATCAAACTGTCCACTTAGGAAGCAGCACTGACTGAAACCAGTTCCACATGCTGTTGTGTAAATGGAACAGACAACAGGTGGAAATTATCGGCAATTAGCAAGACACCCGAATAAAGGAGGTTCTGCAGGTGGTGACCACAGACCACGTCTCAGTTCTGCTTTCTGGCTGATGTTTTGGTGACTTTTGAATGCTGGCGGTGCTTTCACTCTAGTGGTAGCATGAGACGGAGTCTACAACCCACACAAGTGGCTCAGGTAGTGCAGCTCATCCAGGATGGCTCATCAATGCGAGCTGTGGCCAGAAGGTTTGCTGTGTCTGTCAGTGTAGTGTCCAGACCATGGAGGCGCTACCAGGAGACAGGCCAGTACATCAGGAGACGTGGAGGAGGCCGTAGGAGGCAACAACCCAGCAGCAGGACGCTACCTCCACCTTTGTACAAGAAAGAACAGGAGGAGCACTGCCAGAGCCCTGCAACATGACCTCCAGCAGGCCACAGATGTGCATGTGTAGCTCAAACGGTCAGAATCAGACTCTATGAGGGTGATAATTCCTTGACACATTGAAGGAGATAATATACCTCTATCTATTGATTCTTTAAATACATACAATAAAAATTCAGAAATGTCATCCTGAAAAAAATGTATAAAATTCCCCAGTGAAGCCATCATTTCCTGGGGATTTCTTGTCGTTTAGTTTAGACACAGCCTTCTTTAATTCCACCAAGGACAAGTTACCGTAACATGTCTTTTTTTGCCTGTAAAGGAATCTGAAAAGTTTTTTTGATCAATTTGTTCAGAATAAAGTTGTTCATTGAAGTCTGCAGATCATCTTTGGATCATCTGATATTTGACCATCAATACTGAGCTCACGAATATTGTTTAAAGTTTTTTTTTTCTAATTGGTAAAAGTATCTAGTATTTTGTTCTCCTTGTTCCATCCATTTGCGTCTGGAACGTATAAATGCTCATCGGGCCAGATTTTGATATATGATGTCAAATTCTAATTGTAATTCAAGTATTTTATTTCTGTCCATTTGGGAGGGATTTACCTTATCATGTAAACAAATCAATTCTTTAATCATTTTTCTTGTTCTATTTTTTGTCTTTGCTATGTCTTTGCTTCTGTTAATAGCTAATTTTCTGATTAGGAATTTGGTATATTCCCAATATTTTCCATAAGTTTGATCTTTCTTGGCACATTCCCAGGTCTCTTTTATGATTTCTTTGGCCTTTTCAATGAAGGATTTATCTTTTAAAAGGTTATTTAAATTAAAATAATTGGGAGTAGCTTTTATAGCAGTTTTTTTTCTATGTTTATTGACAAGAAAATGAATTTATGATCAGTAAGTGTAGAAAGTTCAATTTTTGTTTGTTTCACTTTATCTATTAACAAAGATGAAGATAAATCATTACTCTGCCACGTGAACTGGGTTAAGAGTGGATTTTTAATCCTCCAGACATCACAAGTTGTTGAATTCTCCATAAATTCCTTTTCATGGTCTTCATGGACAACAGCCCTTAAAAAGGATCTGAAATGGAATTCCAATCACCACCTAAAATTATTTTTGCATGTATAAAATTGTTTAATGAGACCAAAATTTCCTCTTCAAAATTCTCAAACAGAAGCTTGTTTTTTGCACTATTATTATAACTGTAAATATTACCCTAGATAAATATATTACTAAAATATTCTCTTACTAAAATTAACCATCATCCTGAAGAATGTGTATTGATTTTAAGCATTTTTCCTTTAAAAGTACCTTTTAATTTAGCAACTGCTGCAGAATTGTTAATTCCATATGCCATCCAAATATTGTCGCCCCATTGGTTTTTCCAGAAGCTAAAGTCATCTTTTAAGGCGTGTGTCTCTTTTAAGTAAAAATCAGCTTTTAGGTCTTTACAAAATAAAAAAAAATAGCTTTGCTTTTAACAAGTGCTTGAATACCCCTAACATTTATTGAATAAATAGATAAGGACATGAAGATAGAACAGTAGGTTTGAAGTCCTGAGAAGTGTTGTAAAAGAAAGATTTTCTTTACCTTTGAAGTAAACAACAACAACTTTTCCATACCAATAACTAGGTTGTATAACTGAAAGCTGCCTAAAAAGTACGAATATGAAACATATAATGTACTTTTCCCCCCAACCATTGTTTCAAGCTTTAATCTCTTTTCCATCGATAATGGCTCTGGCTCCAATGACGAACGCTTTCTTGCCCTGCTTGCGTGCTTCTTCAATCTGAGGCCGTAGTTTAAGACGAGTTTCCTTGTCTTTTGTGGTAAGATCTTCACCAGACCTTAGCTTTCTTGTTAGGAAATCAGAACTCTTTGCAGCTTTCCACGCCATATCTTTTGTTGATCTGGAGATGAATCTTGTAATTGCAAGATTTTACCCATTTCTCTCTGCCCAATTCTGTGACTCAGGTCGATGTGAGAGTGTAGGTTTTCTCCTGACTTTGACAGGATAGCTTTGCAGACATCGATGATTCTCTGTTTAACATTCTCTCCTTCCTGTTCTGGTAGACCATATAGTCGTAGATTCCATCTTCTGTGATATTGTTCCATGTCATTCATTTTGTCTTCCAGCATCCTTAATTTCACCTGTTGATAGCTTGAGGCTTGTTTGATGGACGTCGTCTCCATCTTCATGTCTTGTATTTTGTCTTTCGGTGATTCTATTGTGTCTGCATTTTTCTTAATCAGCACCACCAGACTCTCTGTATTTTCTTTAATTGTGTCTGCTAGGATGCTAACAATGTTTTCTTGTAGCTCCAACAAAGATGGCTGAGGTTTACTTTTCTTTTTAACAGCTCAGAATCAGAATCGGGTAGAGGGCAGATATTTTCTGTAAGAGACGCAGATTAAGAATGCATTTCTCCATGTTTTACGATTTCCAAGTCTCCTTCAATGCCACAATCTTCAGTAGGAGTGGATCCGAAGGACTTGTTCTTTTTTCCTTAAGATCTATTTCTCTTATCAGACATGTTTGATCTTACCCGTGTTTCGTTGTGCTGTTTCAAGCTAGCTTGAGAGTTCGGATTAGCTCAAAAAGTCCAGACTTCTTTATATTGATGTTTCCTCTAAGAAGAAGCAGTGTGGGTCCTAGTCTTTTTCCGATGCTCTATACGAAATAGAAAGGAGAAGTTTCACTGTTTGGTACAGAGTAAAAACGATTCAAAGGCAAGAAAATGAGAATGTAGTCTTTAGCAGAAAGAGAGTACGTGTGAATCGACCGCCATCTTGTGTGGCTCCATTGGGGTTTTCTCTCCAACACCTTGAGAGTTAAGCTCATGATGTATTTCCAAAGCACCAGTAAAGAGAACTGTGATTGGTTGCGTTATTGGTGCGCCACTGTTGCTCACATCCATCGGCTGCCAAGTCACATGACTGTTTAAAAATAATGGCGGCACTAACCAGCCGCAGAAGAAGTCGAAAACAACAAATCTTTAAAAACGAAAACATTGAAAACACAACAGTAGACACGGAGGACTACGGTTGTGGTATGCAGACACCCTCCAAGGAGAAGCGAGGACGCCGCAGACTGCACGAAGACCAGACTTCTCTGTCCAGTTCCAGCAACTCTCCGAGGACACCGAGCGTACGGGAGTTGGGATCAGTGACTCGAGCGGATAATTTGAGGTAAAACTTGCTATTGGTCTGTGTCAGCTGACGTCACACTTTATACGTTATAATCTTTATTAAATGGAAGTCTTGTGTTCGGTGAAAGACTGCCATACTGTCACACGATAGTCACACGATAAAAAAAAGGTAGAAAAGTAGGCCTTGAAGTTAGATTTGTTCGGTTTCCCACTTTTAAAGAGGCTTTGGACAGCAGGTAAAGGATGTAACTGAGACGTCGGATGGCCTGGTTGCAGCAGTGAGGGAAGGACATCACTTTCAACACCATCTCCCTTCATGCATGTTTGCTCTCGGCATTTTCATAAAGGCCAGTAGGAGAGCTTTTTGTTGTTGCTGTTGTTTTTATTGTGTAGGTAATGTTAATGAATATTCTTTATTTGGCTTTATGAAGTTGTTATATTCACATTGGCTAACTTCACTTGTAAACTACAAGTAAAGAGGGAGGGAAATGGACTCATCTGTTTGTGTTTGATCAGTGTTTATTTTATTTAATCATCTTTATATAAAAACGTCACAGAGTGAATGATTTTAAAGATACAGGTCAATACCAAGAGTGCTCTGTGAGATCTGATGGGATGTTAACTGGTTGGATTAAGTGGTTAAGATTGTGAAATGTAATGGAAGCATCCAATGTTAACTAGTTTTTTTAATAACACCAAATATGTGATTGCAGGTCAACCAGCTTAGGAAATGATGGAGGCTGGCTCAGACTGGGCACCATCCTTGCTTCAGGCCACATATACAGAATCCTGACTCCAGATATGACTGATATACTGGCATCAGAAATCACCAGATTTGACTTTAGTAGAATCTTGAGATATCTTGTCAGGATATCTCTAGTGTGGTGATACTCTCCAGATATGGGCCTTGGCTAGTATCCGATATCCAGGGCAAATCTGAACTATAGATTCTATCAGTGTCAAAGTGGTCCGGAGTTGATGTGCTCTGGACATAAAATCTGAAATTGTCATGGCTGGAGAGTATCCACGACAGATATCACCATGCATGAGGCATGTCTGAGGGTATCTGGGCAAAGATTTCTCTGGATTCTGGGGTTTTTTACACAGTGTATTATACTTTATGAATGCCAGCTGGAAAATTTCTGCTCTGCTTTGGCAGTTAGGGGTTAAGGGCTCACTCAGGGGCCCACAGTGGTTCACCTTCATGCCTTCACGATAACTTAAACCTGGATCCTCCAGTCCACCTCTCTAAGCACTAGGCCACCACTCCCCACATTTAAAAGTTTTGGTGTGAGTGGATCCGGTGGCCTCTGGTGCTGCGATGACTGCACTCAGGTAACTGTCTGTTTAGGGATTGAAAAGTTATTTTGTGTTTATATTGCCTCATAATATGGCTTTAATAAAGTGTGCTCATTGTCGACATGACATGCATACAGCAGATTCTCAGTGCGAGTGGAGAAAACATAGGATGTGACATGCAGAAGAAAGAATGTTTTGCTTTGCTAAAAAATGTCAACATCATCCTCTTGATTTCTGATAAATAGTGCTGAATAGGTAAAGTTTTACTGGAGTCAGATATTTTGTGTTAATGTTTAACCTGTTCTAAATTCAGGCATTACTTCAACTCAAGCCAAAAGTGATTTATATAACATATTTGAAAATAAACTCAGATGACCACATTGCTGCACAATTATAGATATGAAATAATTAATCTATAGTCAGTAATCAAAATGTGAAAATCTAGAGTTAATATATTTAAAAGAGATAGATTGAAAAAGAATTTTTAAAAAAGAAAAGATAATGAATAAACATATTGGTAAAATAATAAGCATTGCTTATATGTTAAAGAAACCAGAATAAGCTTCTTTAACAACTTAGGCCTTTTTTTTATCTAAATCTGAGTCCGTTTTCTGGGAAAGTCCACTTCGTTTAAGAAGTTGTGACAATGCCAAAACAAACTCTGATTCGGACTTGTAGGCGGACTCGGTGGGTCTGGAGACATGTCTCATGGTCAGACGTGGAAGAACAAATTCAGATAGAAACCTGATCAACCCAAGACCGCTAGGATCTGATGCAGCTCCATGTTTAGCTGTTATGTGGTAGAAACATCACACCCGTGGGGGATGTGTGTGTTGGTAAGAACAACTCCTTTCTTTTTACTTTTGCACAAACCTTGCTCTTCCAGTCGCTCTGTCTCTGCGCTGCGCTCCTCCCTTTCCGGTTGCTCCTTAAATCTGGACTGTCGGTGATCAGCTGATGGGCTTCTCTGTCCCAGCATCGTCTCTGAGGAAGAGGAGGAACCCAGCAGGATGTCGATGCAAAGCAGTAGCCCATTTTAATTAGACTCTTGTTTGTATTTATTTAATGCTATTTCATTACTAGCTGAGGTTTGCTGCTGACAGCTGTAAACTCTGCTGGTCCTGATACAGCGGGTTTGGATATCTAACGCGTGGGAAGATCAGACAAGAGGATGTCTTCTCTAAATCATTGGTGCTGTGCAGATGTTGGATAGGCAGGTTTACCTATTAGGAGACATGAAGGTGGTGAATGGAAAGTATGAACAGGTTTTGAAATACAAATCAGAGCAGGACTTTCTCTAACCTGGCTGACTGGTAGAAAGGAGTTATATGCAGGGTTGGGTTTAGAAAGTTTTGATAAGGGGGCCAGGCAGAAAAAGGGGGGCACAAATAAGAATATTTGTTTTTAAGGCCTAGATTTTATTAAATAATTATCTAATTATTATAACTTAAGAGTCCATCAGATGTCAAATTTGGAAAAAACAAATAGCCAATGATATTTTTTTGTGTTGTAGAACAACATATAATTGCATTACATGTTGCTTTCACTGACACTTGGGACATCTGAAGTTTACCTAAGTAGAGGTAAGTTTACACTTAATATTTGTTGGCAATTCGTTACTGGTGCGTTACTCGAAGCTTGGAACTAGCTAGCTAAAAGTGTTCTTGGTGACAAAGTTGGAAAATTTGCAAAACCCGTACGATGAACGATTAACGGGAACTCTGTCTCATTACAGAACATTATTGAACCAGTATGTGGAAATTATCACAGCAGAAAATCGAATGCAAACGTAACTTCATTGTATTCTTCAAGGAAAATTGTGAATGTGTGTATTACAACATAAAAAAAGAGATTGTTGTTTTGATGTAGTTTCTCATATGTGCTACTTGTTTTTGTTTAGTGTGGATAAAGTTTATGCAGGTGTGAACTTGATTTGTTGGTCAGACATCTTTACTGGGTGAAGTCGGGGTTGGTGAGTTGGCTCCAACTTTCCAAGTCGGACATTTGACTTCAAAGGGCGTTTGCGTTTTATTTTTGACTGGGAACTCAGAAAATCCAACTTCTGGACACAAATTAAATGCACCATGGCACCTGCCACCATTTTTACTATGATAACGCCTTAAAAGCACCATAGAAGAAGACAGAAGACGTATGTTCAGCATGACCAACCTAAGCTATGCTGCCATGTTCTCTTTTTTTCAGCTGCAACCGTTCCAAACTAGCCATACTGGTTCAGGACTGTCACCCTTAACATTTGACAACCTAAATGAGGCCTGAATGCAGTTTATCTCTAAAGCTGGAGTTCACAGCTGATGAAACTTTAAGCAATAAAGAAAAGTGTGATTCCACTGGACAAAATCCAGTTAAGTTCAAATTGAAAGCTATGTTGATCTAATCTCTGACGATCCAGTTCCATCTAAATCAGCCCAAATCATAGTAGATGTCCAAGAAATGAAAAATAGCTTAGTGAAGGAAGCCAACAGATCACATCTTGAGTTTAATTTAATCTCTGTTCTGTGCATGCATGTGTTGGGGGGGCGATGGTGGACAGGGAAGCTTCTATTTATCAGTAATAGACCTCCAGCAGGACCAGGCTCAGGAAGGACAGGAGAACACAACAACAGGAAGTTCATTAGGCTTTTTGTTGCAAGTCTCTGTCTTACTGGGGGTTAACTCGCGGTTAAACCTCCTAATATGTGCAGCGCTGGAGGATCAGCAGCATGTTTTCTTACTGAGAAACGTCTATCACTGGTGAACCAATGAAAATGACTTTATAAACCTTTTCTAGGTGGATGTTCAGCATCAACACACACTTCAAAGAGTCTGTCATACATGCTGACAGTCACACACACACACACACACACACACACACACACACACACACACACACACACACACAGATACATTACTATGGAAACAGTAAGAATGAAGGCTGGAAATGTCTGAGGAAGAGAACAAATATTTTATCCTGACTGAAATCACATATTTCTTTATTGCAACATGTTATCCGAGTAAACTTCAGAAACATGCTCATGTTTTGTAAAACTGAGGCCATTTAAGTCCATTGCTGACTATATTTTTATATCAACACAACTGTGGTTACTGAAGATTTCATTTCCACAACATTTACAGGTTATTTCGATTTTTACATGTTACACTGATTAGAATGATCGTAACGTCAAGACATCTTAAGTTTGTTATAAAATATAAGAGTGAAATATTGTCTAAACAACTGGTTTCCAGACTTTGTTGTGTTTTTTTCCCCTTTGGTCCCCCTTTAAATAAAAATCATCATGCCAGGCTCACAAATGTGGCTTATTTTAGGCGGATCTGTTGTCTGACTCTTATCTCCTGAACATCTCCTTTAAACAGTCTTTTCCTAAATTTAACAAAGTTGATTAAATATTTTATTTGCCATCTTAAAAGACAGATTAACGTATGATACAATCATCTGCCTGTTTTCCATCAATTATCCACAGCAGAAAATATCATTATTCCGACATTAATGGTGGAAATGATAGAGCAGCAAATACAACACCATTATCCCTCCTTTTTTCCGTCTCTTTGGTTCATGTCATGTTTTTTTTTTGTAAGTTCTTCATTTGCATTTTCATGTCTCATCTGTGTTTTTTATTTTGTGTCTGCCGTAATATAAATATCATTTAACTGCATATTCGTACGTCATGCGTTAAAACAAATATGCTGCATGAGAGAAAGCTTAATGCTTTAAAAAAACAAATGTGTAGGACACACAAAGGAATTCCAGTGTGCCTGTTTTTAACTTGTACAAATGACATTAAACTCCATTCTATTCTATTCTATTCTATTCTAATCTAATGACACATTTCTGTTGAAAATTTAAAAAACAAAGATTTAAAGTCCAATTCAGTTCTAAAAACAAAACAAAAAACAACAAAAAAAAAACAGAAAAAAAAGAAAGGAAAACAACGACATGGATGAGAAATATGTGCAGCTGGGAGACGCATGTCCAGCATCCCTGCACGTTCAGCTGTCTCCTGTTTGCTTTCAGCTTGCGTTGATTCATCCAGCAGAATCCAGCTCAGTCATGGCTGGAAATTCCTGATTTGTCTGCAAAAAGCTACTTGGATTTTCAGCAGATTAGGTTCATGTGCAGTTCTCTGCAACACGGGTCTCAAATCATGGAAACTGCTCAGAAGTCTCCGTTTGCTCTCAGTTTCCAAAATCTTCTCATAACCTCATCAGCATGACAAGTTATCAGATACCTGCTGGTCCTTTTTTACGTTTTCACACCAATCAGGCCAAAAGTTTTGGACTAAATGATGATTTTCGGGATGTAAAGAACATTTAGACACCTGTGAACATTTCCATTTGTCTGAGCTGTGCTGGTGTTTATACACTTCCCTAAGTAGAAGGTAAAGTTTTGCTCACCCTTTCTGTGGAAATGTTCTTAAACATGCATGGCCGATAGATGAGGGCGGAGGTCTCGCTAACGCCGGTAACTCATGGCGCCCTTTCTAAGCCTGAATGAGGAGGAAAAGCTCAGATTTTTGGAATTTTTAGGGAAATTTATTTCTGTGTTCAGATGCTGCAATAAGACTCTTCCAACTTGTTGAGCGATGTGAAGCATTCAGTTTAAATTACCCCCAAAAAGTTCTTTGAGTTTTTGTCATGACAGCAGCAGCAGTGGCTCTACAGACGCCCCCAACCTTCCCCATGACCCTCACCCCTTGTGCCTCGCTCCCTACTACCCTTCTCCATTAGTTGCAGCTATTATAGCCCCTGAGAGCGAGTCATTACCGCTCCCATCCATGATGATGACGCTCTCAGCTCGAAACATTGGCAGCTTTTACAGGCTGCACTTGATTGGCAGGATACATGAGGTGAGGTGAGGATGGGGGGAGGGTGATGAAGGAGGAATGGGGGTTTGGTATAGTGGGCTTGTGTGATGAGAACTCCACTTGAAATGTGAATTGGCTTTGCCACTCCAATCAGGCCACTGGATGACAAATGAAGTGTGTGTCTCTTTCACCCACTCTCTCTCTCTCTTTCTCTCACCCTTTCTCTACCACTCCCCCCTCTCCATCAGCCCACTCCTCCTTCTCTCCCTATTCTCCCTTCACACTTCTCCTCTCTGTCTGGGTGGAGAAAGAAAAGGGGAGTTCATGCGGGAGCGCTTGACAGCAACACAATCAAATTTCTATTCAGCTCCCCCGCCTGCCTATTTTACCTTCTCTGCAGCCGAGCATGCCATGCACGCTAACACGCAGGCCGCTAGCCAATTAGAATGCAGTACAGAGAATTTGTGAAAAATACAAAAGGTCTTTAAAGGTTTGGACAGGTGTCTAATTTGGCTGCAGGACATAGTTTAGGTGTTTTCTATGTCTGTGGTTGAATTTGTGGGCAGAAAGCGTTGAAGGTTATTTGTTGTGCTGTCATGTTTCGCAGCTTTTTTGTGCCCATGTCGTTCTCTGTTGATCCGCTCTGTTCCCTCCGCGAGAATGATGGGTAAATTTGAACTATACAGGGAGGAAAAAAGGGAAGGGCATGAAATGTAAAAAAAAAAAAGAAGCTATATTAAATCTAGCTTTAACATGGGTCATTTCAGGATTTGATGTTGTTAACAACATACATCTTTCTGCTGCATATGGTTGTTAAGGGACAAGAAAAACAAGATCAGAGATAATTGGTTCGTCAGTTTGCACCAGTTTTCTTTACAGGGTTATTATTCAGCAGCTCCTTTATGGCAGGCAGCACAGAAATTCCTCATTAGCATATACAAATACAGAGACGATGTGGGAAGACAGAAAAATGTGCCAGTGTTTAATACCAAACACTCCCTCTCTCACACACATATAACACACAAAAACATGCAAATACAATCCATAATAGAGTGGCGCTGACACTGCCTCCAGCTGTGAGGACATGCAGGAAGGTGTCAAGCGGAGTAAAGAGTAAAGATGGAGGAGGGGAGGAACATGGCATGAACTATTTGTTCAGCAGACAACAGAGGGACAAGGGAAGAGGCAGAAAAAATAGAAAGACAGATGTAGCTGTAATTAGTACAGGGCCCGGTGGCGGCTGTGGAGATTGCTCTTACCGGTGGTGGAGATGACGGGAGAACAGTGGAGGCTGATGTTGCTTTTCACCCTCCACCACCATCATCATCATCATCATCAAGGCCTACACAAACCAACAATTGCTGTCAGTTTGTGTCAGAGCAGCATGCCATTGCAGCACAATGGCTGCTGTCAGTTAGCTCAAGTTCATCTGGATCAACTCACTTTACTTTGTTTGTTTGGGAAAAGACGGATTTGTTTGCTTGTTGTCATGTGGTTTAGTTTCTGTCTGAGTTCAGTCAGTTTTTCCCATGTTAACAACTAAACTGGTCCCATTCTGACTGGTTTTATCTTAACTGGACCATTCTGGACTTTGATTTTATTGATCCAGGTTTGACCTGTGGGATCTGGTTTAAACGGGTCATGTTTATTCTGTTTTTTTGGCTGGACTGGTCTGGCACATTTGGGGCTTTTAGTCATGGATTTTGAGTGCTGTCTTGTAAAAAGATTCCAACCATTTTAGATATTTAGAGACCAGCTTGTTATAAAATTTAAAAAGTGTGGAATAAACATTGTTAAGGTACATGCTGGAAGCATCACAATGTCAAATATTATCAAAATTTATGAGATTAAATTTCAATACATTACAGGAGACATATTATGCAAACATCACTTTTCTAAATGCTTACACACAAAAAAATGTTGGGTTATTTTTTTAACCCAACAGCTGGGTTGAGACTGTTGGGTAGTTTAATTGGGTTGTTTTCATTAAGTTGGGTAATCTAAGAACCCAACTTGCCGGGTTATTGTTGTTGGTAGTTGAGTTATTAGCTGTTGGGTTGAATTTCCCATTATACTGTGTTGGGTCATTTGGGACTACCCAACATGTTGGGTCGATGTTCGCGCATGCGCGACAAACAGTACCGTTACCCCACCGGTTGCAGCCGTTTGGCCAGAGTCCTGGGTGAAGGGAAGGAGAAGCCCGAGAATATCTTACCGGAGCGACACTACTTTACACAGCGAGGTTTGTTACATTTTCACTATTGTTTCATGTATATGAATCATATGTATAAAGTTTATTTTAGTAACCGTGTATATTTGTAATATGAACGTCTGTAGCAGTGATTGTTAGCTCTCGGTCATTTGTAGTTAGCGATGGCTTGTGAGAAACGTTTTTTAACGGTTAGCACGCGCCGCATTAGCCAGCTTGAGTTTGCCAGAGATGTAACTTCAGTGGAAGGGGTTTCATCAAAGTTTGTGAAGGAATGGGTTGAAAGAGCTTGAGTTGTTTGTTGCTTTGTCCCTGTAGAGATATTTACCTACTTTCATTTCTCATCATAGGTCGGAATCAACATGGTTGAATACTTGGACCAGGCAAAAACATCAAGATCCTGCCCCTATGTCCTCCTGCTGGACAGCGGGACGCAGTATTCCCAAGCGTTCTCTGTTATCTCGGGGAGGACAAAACACCCCTTTTTTTCTGGAGATATTGTGTTTAGATAGTATAGTTTTTTTGTTCTGAAAAGATTAAGTACCTGTTCCCCTGTTTTTAGATAGAAATTACTTAGTGTTATGATAAGATATATGTGTATTACAATTTAAGATATTTATAAGAAAATATCCAATGTTTTAAAATATTTAATGTTAAAAAGTTTGTGGTATTTATTGTGTTAAGTATTCACTGTTCTCTATTTTAATAGAAAATTTTGTTGCTTAAAATATTTTGTGGACTCTAAAGTTTAATAAAAAAAAAATTGAATTTTTTGTGTCAATATATTTAATCAATATATAATGACCATAATATTTAATTATATTGATTAGAAATTGGCAACCCAAATGATTGGGTAGAAAGAACCCAGCAGTAAAGTCAAATTGACCCTATGGTTGGGTTATTAGAACAACCCAACTGTTGGTTTAGGGAAACCAACCCAACTTGTTGGGTCAAAATAACCCAGCATGTGTTCTGTCCAATATTTAACCAGTGTTGGGTTAAAAAATAACCCATTTTGGGTTGTTTTTAACCCAACATTTTTTAGTGTGTAGAAGTGTCACTTATGGCATTACAGACCAAAAACTTACATAAAAAACAACCCTGGGACGCAATGAGGTGTATCTGACTTTAAAATTCAGCTTCCAAAAAGGAAGACATAAATTCTCCTCAGTCATGATTTCCAACTTGGGAAGTAAACTCCCCCCACTGGTCTTTAACCCAACCCATTTGTATACCTGATTTGCTTGGCCCCGCCCATTTTCAGCCAGCTAAAAACAGTAGGAATCATGAAAGCTGCACACTGAAATGTCCTGTGGCTATGTCAACTCCCAGAATTGGAGGAGTAAAGAGCTGCCTGGATCAACTTTATTTTTAAGAACAACACTAAGAAAATGTCAGTAAATACCTGTTGGTCTGTGGTAATCACCTTGAACCTGGACTAGTTTAAGCAGGACTTTTCTGCAAATTACTCATAAAACCTTTCAAATACTGGATCACAGCCCCTAGCTCTATTCTCAATAGGATGTATTTATCATACTGATTAATCTTTTAATATTAGCATTATTAACATAGACAAATCAGATTTGGATCAAGCAACACAGAATCTGTTTGAGGTAGCTAGGAAGGGTTATTTTATTCTCATATTATTTATTTCACCTCCATAAGAAGACAGGGCGACAGATAAAAGCCCCACGCAGGATCGGAGATAATTTCTTCCACTTCAATGTGTCTAATCGCGGGGGGACATCCAACACTCGCTGTGCTGCGACTTCCTGCTCGCCGGGAATCCCGATTACGTCACCCCTCCAGGTGGGCTATTCCCTGACACGCTCTGATTACCATTCCAAAAGGTACTGTATGCAGCCCCCAACTTGAACATGCGCCTTCTTCAACATTCGCACTTGCTCCAGAAAATTACCATCTCTTAGGCTCCTCCACCACCACTTTGACTGTGGATTGATACGTAAATGAGCCGCAATGAGGCAGCTGAACAAGTGACCCAGTTTTGTGATTGTTGCACATTGGGTAAGAGTGGTCAAACGAGTCCAGTTTGTGTTGTCATGCTACCAGAAATTCAGTAGGCTAGTCGGTCCTAATGCAGTGAATTTCCATGTTAATGTTGCCAAATTCAATAGCATAGCAAGAGATGAAAAAAGAAACAACGATATTTCTTCAACATGTTAACCAAAATATTTACCTCTTAAAGCATAAACCAAGTATTTACAACAAGCAGTGTGCTTTTTAACGTTAACGTGTGCCATAGCCTACTGCACCGCTGTTCCTCCTTCCAAGTCTTCTTTTTTATTATATTGTTGTTTTATCATCTGAATATACTACAACAACACAGAGAAAATATATGAAAGTTTATTTTACGCTGGTATTTGCGCAGCAGAGTTTTCTGCCGCCGGATTTGTAGTCCAGGAACGGAGAACACAGCTGCTGCCAGGAAAGGTGGATTACATTTTGTTTGCAATCTCCGAGTAGCCTATTATAAATACCCTCTCAGTGGCAAAATAAAACACACTGGTCTGGTTTAGTCTTCACTCTGAAATGGTTCAGTCAGAGGAATATAAAGCTGTTTTAAAAATGTTGAGCAAGCTTAAAATAAACATTCATAGGCTATCTATGTGTTTTAGATTAACACAATGATAAAACAACAATAGGCTATAATAATGGAAAAGAAGCGGTGCAGCATGGCAATGATGCGTTAATGGCTCGGGTCGCGGGTTAAACATCAGTCTGGTTCGGATTTAAATGGAATAAATACATTGGTGACGAGTCGGGTTCGGGAGTCATTCTAACGGGTTAGAGCAGGTATGCGTAGCAAAACGGAACCGTGCAGGACTCTGCTCTAAGCAGTTCGGACTTGGTTGACCTGGAACCATTTGACAATAAAATCTGGAGCCATCCTGCAACGCGCTCGCTTAGGCGTCCAGTTAAACCGTGTTTATTCAACCAGTCCCTACTTCATTGCATTCATTCTTTCCTCATAGCCTACGTGCACATTTTTTTCAAGATTGTTTATGTCAGTTTTGTTTTGGAAAATGAAAAAGGAGTCTTTGCGCAGAACTTATAACATTATTCTAATCTTGCCACTTGCCTATTTTATTATTGTGTATTTTTGTAATAACATGTAAATTCACTGCATAGGAACCAACTAGTCTACTGAATTTTGTGTGACAACACTAACAGAACTGTTTTGACAATGCAACAATTACAAAACTGCGGCTCATTTACTTATCAATCCATAGTCAAAGTGGGGGTGGAGGAGCCTTGGAGATGGTAATTTTATGGAGCAAGTGCGAATGTTGAGGAATTTAGCCTTTGTTCAAGTTGTGGGCTGCATATATGCAGCCCACAACTTGGTATACCTTTCAGAATGATAATAAACAGAACAAGACACACCAAACCAGGAGCTAAGACCACGAAGTTCAGCATCATGCTTATCTATCTTTGGCGTTTTTACACCAACATTTTTATACACTGGATAATGATAATAATTATCGATTAAAGTCACGGATAAAACTGCTGTTGTTAAAACACACCCATCTCTTACAAAATCTAAAATGTAAAACAAAAAAAACAACAAACAAAAAATCTGGATCACTGTAGAAATATCTTTATTCATTGCTGATCATCTGGCCATTGAAGCGTTTTTATTTGGAATTGGGAACAAATATTTTCCACCCTGTTATATTCTGTTCCACTCTGTTATGTTCCATTCCACCCTGTTAGTAAGGTGTTTTTTTTTTTTTTTTTTTTTTACTAAAAACATTGAGGACTGTGAACCTTGTTGCACCATATTAGGAAGTGAGGAACATTAAATTGATTTTGCTTTTCTGTTCCCAGGTCAAAAGGAATGTAATTATCTCTCATTTGAAATACTTGATTATGCTTTCCTTCTTGCCTTTGTGGAAACAGAAACGTGATAATCTCTCACTTGAAAGCAAGCTGGGCGTAGTGTGATGACGATGAAAACTCACATGACCAATGCTCAATAAAGGGTACATGAAAATGTGAGAAATGGTCAAAAGCACAAATACCGTTTGTGGTGAGTGAAACTATACAGCACAGTCCACAAGGCTCTTTTCAAGCACACTCCTCCCCCCAAGGAGTATGCTTGAACAGCTAACGGCAGGTAATGGCTGTGTTTACAAATGTAAAGGTGCTAATTGTTGGCCATTGAATTGTTAATTTCAAACCGGGCAGCCTTTTGGTTGTACTCTGGGCATGGTAGAGGGATAAGAAATCTCTGGGTTTTCTAGTGTTAAACACTGGAAGCGTCGCCAGCGGTCTTTTGATGACCGCCAGTCACGCTACCATGCTTATAGTGTATTAAAAACTAAACGGCTGAACCTGGTATTTTAGGACTTTTATTATATAGTTGTTGTCTATAGTTTTACCTGCTTACTTGTTTGGAAAAGTAAACACATCAATATTTACGAGCAGTTTAGCACGTCTAAACTTCCACAGAGCCGCTCAGGGAGACTCTTTCTCAGCCAAACTGTCGTATATAACAAGGCTACGGACTTGTAATAAATGCCCGCCCTACTCTGCTTCTGATTGGCTGTAAGATCACAAACCCTGTGTGATGATAGGCTGCTGGTTCCTGTCATTCCTACCAGCCTTTGCGCATGTGCCTGCTTCAGACAGCGGGCGGGCAGCTGTCCCACCGCTGAGACACAGTTGTATGACGTTTTATCACGTTTTATCACTAGATCGCTATGAATAAAATCCAGGGACACTTCATTTCACAGTATAAACCATTTATTTACTTATCTACTTAGGATAATAGCACTTTGAGGCCTAATTCAGAATATAGGTTGGGCTGGGTCCGGACTTTTGTGATCCCTGCTTTACACATTATCAGTATTATGTTATTTTTACCTGCCGATATTACGTTATGATTTTGTCAATATTCAGTTATGCAGCAGCTGTATCAACCCCCACTGTGAATAACTTACGTTGCAGTCAAATGACCGCTGGCAGCGCTCCTCGGGATGTTTAGAAAGCTCGCTGCTAGTGACATTCACCACTTAGCCAACTTGAGGAGGTTGTGCTTTGCCTCATAACACCATTAGCTACACATGTCGGCTTTTTTGATACATTTATTTGACGGCATTTTCAAATCAAATCATTTTTTAAATGTTGGCAAAAATGCAACAAATGAGCGACACAGCTCATTATAAACTGTTTAGAGAGCAGCAAGATCAAATCACTGCTCCTCACCGTGGACAAAAGAGGGATTGCAGCTGTTTTTTTACTTGGGCTGCTTAGGGGCAGAGCCTCGCTGACGACGTCATTGCGGGGGATTACATTACCCCCACAGACCTGTGAAGGATCGGCCAAGGATCAGTCAAGGACCAGTCAAGGACCAGTCAAGAACCAGTCAAGGACCCATCATGGAAACAGGGGAACTTTTAAACCGCTACTACTGTACTCCAAAAAGAGGCTCAGCTGCAGAAGCTGTGGACTAACTTCAGATCAGGAGAACTAAGTATTTGGGGAACTATTCAGATATTCATGTATTTGCTGTGTTGAATACCTAATGCTAACAGCTAACGTTGATGCTAGTGCTCTTGTATGAAGCTTTTACTTTTACTCTTTTACCTTTGCTTCATGTCTTATAAATAAATAATTCACATCATTCAGTACAAATAAATACAGGCTGGAATTGTAAAGGAATAGGGCATTGGAACCAACTTTACTGCGCAGTGCATTCTGGAACGTAAACAATACGCTGGTGCCATTTTCTGAGGCCACAGAAAAAATCCTGACCGTTGCAGATCAATAAGTATTTAAACAACCATAATGTTGACAGTGCATTACAGGGACAAGTTTTTTTCCGAGGTGTGGAGACGCTATACAGAAAAGATCACATTGATTGGAGATAATGATCCATATGTGCTAACGAGTCCAGCACCTTAAGGCCCATTTATGCTCAGTGCAGAAGACAGATAGACAGATGAACAGACAGTTTTGTCCGTCTTCTGTGTCAGTTATGTGTGCAATTTGATCTGTTTTCAGGGAGCATAGCTATTGTCGCGTGATGCAGAAGACGGAGCCATACCACTGGGTGCAGGGCTGAGCAGAATAGCTGGTGTGCGACCAGCTAAAGAAACAAACCAGAGAAGAAGAAGAGGATCAGGAAGGAATCAAATAAGCAGAAGAAGAATGAAGATGAGCACAACAACTGTTGAAATTGCGCAAGCTTTTGAAGAAAGGATATGTGCATGTTAAGGGCGTGTTGGGCAGTTGAAAACAACTTCATACCGGACATACCAATTCAAAAGCACTTTGAATTGTCTTCTACATGAAATCTGCTATAGAAATAAATTTGCCTAGCTTTGCCTTGCCTTGCCATTACTGCTGCCAAACAGTGTCTGAAACTGACTTCGGCTAGCGGGAATGAACTCTGTGAAGAAATTCACTTAGCAACCATGGCAACAAAAAAGGCACATGGAAGTTTGAGGACAGCAACGTATGACGTTTGAAACAGACGTTTTTATCTACGTAAGTAAGGGAGCATAAATGGGCCTTTACCTCCTCTGGCTTTTCCTACTTTTCCTGACATTTTTGTGCATCTGGTCTGTGGTGTGAGCGCCTTTACTGAGGCCCAGTTTAGAAGTTATAAGTCTTTGGAGGCTCTTGTACAGTTTAAGAACCCTCTATTTGTCAGTCTACCTGATCTAATATGGAAAACACCCTTATAGGAATTATTAGGAGAATTTGTCAGGCTTCAATCATAGACACAGTGATGAAAAATAGCTCTAAAATAGCCCTTATTCTGGCTGGGTGACATCCAGTTTCTTAGAATAGCTCAGCTGAGTGCTGTTTGGGTCCCATTCGTTCATCACACAATGTTTGAGCTAGCCTTCCTTATCTTGTTTGCTTGCTTTGTCAACTGGTGCTGTGTTAAAACATAGAGGTACCGACTAGCAATTTTCTCAGATACGGAGCAAAATAAACACATAATTGCCTCAAAATGTTCACACTTAACAGAATGAAAATGCCTTCAACACACTTTCAACCAGCTTGGGATTTCAGAAAAATTTATGTCCATGCCTCTCCTGGTGGATATCCCTGCTATCCACCTCCTCTTTGTTACTTCGGACACAAGACTGCCTTGATTTCTTTTCATGTAGGAAAACAATAAAAAGACTGTCTGCTATTTTTTCTTCTGTTGATCGTGTGCATTGCAACCCACCATGCAACAAGCTCTCCCCATGTTGATCACAGTGCTTCACGAGTGGTCTCCAACAATGACTATTGCTCCTGTCAGCCATCGCAAGGCTAGTGTAGTCACGTTACGTTCCTATGCCCTATTTTGAGGTGGCCTTATTCACTGTTGTACATTGACACTTGTCACGTGCATTATACATATATGTTAGTACATGGCAGCGGGCGGAAACTTTCAGTATGAGTCTGATATAACATGAAACATCTCATTTAGAGGTAGAAAGTAAACAAAAAGCAGCAAATGAAATGTTTATACGACTCACAGCACACAACAAACAATGCTGCTGCCCACGTGATGACATAAACTCACCATGTTTGGAAAGCTTGTTTTGCTGTTATAGTTTTATATTCAATGCTACTCACACAAAGTTAAGGATATTCTGCATTTTGTATGATGTCAGAATGAACCTAAAATGACCTGTAACCTTTCCAGGTGAACTTTATTTGACCCTCTCTAAACTCCTGGATGCACATGTCCACCTGTTCAGTGTGTCAGTGTTTATTCTACAACAGGCTGTTCTCTAACAAGATGATTCACCACCAAAGAAGAGTCTGACCCGTGAACAAAGCACGGAATGTTCTGCTCCAACAATAACTTGTCTCTAAACATCATTCCTCTTCATCATCCTCTTCACATTTAAACATCACACCATACCTAACACATGGTTAGTTGTTTATGTTGTCATAAAATCACCACAGTTATAACATTTTGTTTCAAGAAAAGGTCAGGTTAGGTTTATTTATATAGCACATTTCCAAAAGGTCATGGTTCACAAACTACAACAAATCTAAAATAAAATAAAGTGAAGAATAATAGAACAATAAATAATAATAAAGCAATTAAACAATTAAAAGCAAATTAAAAACAACTAAGACAACGACAACTAGGATGGTTTAAAAAAGAAAAAAAGGACTACATCAACTTGATAAAAGCCAGTGAAAGAAAATGTGTCTTCAAGAGGGATTTCAAATGTTCCAGTAACTGTGCAGATCTAACACTTAGAGAGAGGTTGTTCCCGAGTCTGGGACCTGCCACAGAAAAGGCTCTGTCACCTCCAGACTTAAATTTGGTCCTTGGAATGGGCAACATCCGCTGGGAGCTGGATCTCATGGACGTAGCTGGAGCATGAATAAATACGAGCTCAGACAGGTAAGTAGGAGTTTGTAAGAAACAGAAAGTTGATGTGGAAATACCAATAAAATGCTAACAGCTAATGTTAAGTTTAAAGTTTAAACTAACCTTCACCTTAAGTTCACTACAGATGAACACAGCCTGTGATGCACTTCTAAATGTTGTTCTACAGCAACACTGAAAAAAATCATTGGCTGTTTGTTTTTACAAATTAAACATCTGATGACCACTTAAAATAAAGATTTCCCATTTCCTGCTCAGTGCCCCGGCCTGACACCCCCATCGAAACTTTCTAGACCCGCCCCTGCATTTAAAGCCTTTCTATCACCAGTCAGCCACCTGGTTAGAGAAAGTCCTGCTCTGATTTCTATTTCAGAACCTGTTCATAATTTCCCTCCACCACAATCATGACACCTAAAAAGTAAACCTATAGATTAGGTCCATCTGGCTGTATTATAACCAGCAGATTTCACAGCTGAGGCTCCTGTAAACCTCAACTAACAATAAAAATAACATAAAATAAATGCAAACAATATGTTGTCTAATTAAAATGGGCTATTTCACATCAACATCCTGCTAGTTTCCTCCTTAATGCAAGCTGAACGATCAGGTGATCCCCGACGGTCACGTCAGGTTTCAGGGAGCAATAGGAGAGGAAGGAGGTGCAGCATGGAGGCAGAGAGCAGCAACGTCAGTTAAAAATGTTAGTTAAAAAGTTTAAAAAAAAGAAGCGGAAAAAGTGCGGGTGTTGGACCAGGCGCGATGCCTGTGGGCATGGCTTTACCTTAGCTAGCTGTCTCAGATGGTAAAAGCCAGATTGGACTACTGCACTCACCTCCTTACACAGTTTAAAGGTCTTTTACATTTGCCTTATAGTAAGACAATAAAGGCCCAGAGCATCATCAATATCCAGACTAAGAGTTTCAAAAAATAACCATTTCTGGAAATTTAAGGACATCCACTATTTAACATCTTCAAGACAATATAATAACAGATTAAATGAATCAATTCCCGCTTTGAAGGGCAAATAAATCTGTAAGTCATCTGCAAAGAGGTGAAATGAAATGTTGTACTTGTAAAAAATGGACCCCTTTGAGGCACACCACAACTAAGAGGGGCTAATTTGGAGCTATAGGGGCCCAAGTTGACATAAAAGGTCCTACTAGACAAGTAGGACTTGAACCACTGAAGACCAGCTCCTTCAGGGCCAACACATGATTCCTGGCGTGACAGGAGGACATCATGGTCAACCGTAACAAAGGCCGCTGTCAGGTCCGGCAACAACAGGGTGGCAGAGTTGCTAGAATCCAGAGTTAGAAGATGATCATTAAAAAACCCTTGAAAGTGCTGTAGAGGGATTTAAAACAGATTGAAAATTTTCAGAGATCTCATTAAGATCAAGGTGAGCCTGATCTTAATTGGCCTGTAATTAGCCAAATCAGTTGGGTCTGGGCTGTGTTTTTAATAAGAGGCTGAACTGTGGCTTGTGTAAAACAGGATGGGACACAACATGGGAGGTATTGAGTAATCTCTGAACAAACGGCCCGACAGGATCAAAACATGTTTATAAAGCTTGGCCGAAGACAGTCTGAGAGGCAGGGAGATGGTTTTAAATGATAAACTATCTTAGATAATTCTGTCAGAGAAACAGCTGAAACTGCTCCAAGACATCTGAGCAACACGGGTCTGAGGCAGCGGGCAAAGAGACGGAGGACTGTTCAGATACCAGCTGCCACTGAACCCCAACATTTAATCCATTCATGGTTCAGACTCTTCTGGTGTTTTGTGGTGAATCATCTTGTGAGAGAACAGCATGTTGTGTAATAAAAACTTAGATATTGAACCATTGTACATGTAAAGATTCTAGAGCAGAGGACCCCAACCCTGGTCCTCAAGGCCCACCATCCTGCAGGTCTTAGATGTCTCCCTGCTGCAACACACCTGATTCAAATGAAACGGCTCATTAGCAGACTGCAGAGCTTCTCAGAGCTGCACTGATGTTGGTTTGTTTGGTTTGGTTGATGTTGGTGGTTATGGCACCAGGGGACGGTAACAGGATGAGGAATTGTTGTGGGTGGACCCTGAACTTTAACTTTATTACTAGAGAAGATCGTCTGAGGTGAGGCAAGATGAATCACCATGATGGAGATCAGAACATGCAGATCTGATGATGAAAGAGACTGAATAGATTTATTTTTTGTTTGTTTATTTTGTGTTTATTTATTTTCTTTTTTAATTAATTAGCTAATTGAAATGAAGGTTTTAGCTTCACTCTAAAATAATGGTAAAATCCTCCCAATGTGAATAACTAATGTTTGTATCTCAGAAAGATTAATTAATTCATTCATCATTCATTATTATTATTATAATAAACAGAATAAACAATATTTTCATAAAATTTCAGGCACTTTTGAGAAAAGAAAATAAGAATAAAGTAAAATAATAACACTACATACAACAAAATCGTCTGAAAAATTTAACATTTTGGGTCAAAACATTCAGAAATAATGTGGTAAAAAAAGCCATAGCGTGATTCTGTAAAAGTCATCTGCTCATGGTCAGAAGTATTAAATATATTATTTTATTTATCGGTCTTCTTCGAGCAAACAAAGATTCAGCGATTTTGATTCGGGTAATAATAGAAATCATGAAAAGAAAGAAAGCTGATAAACAACAATTATCTGACGTCTTTTTTTTTTAAATCTTGTTTAATATTTCCTTTAAGCCAGTTGTTGTTCTTTTATTCTCCTGTTTTATCCCATTTTTTTTATTATTTTCCTATTAATTTTATTTGTTTATGTCTCACTAGGACTCTGTTTGAGATCATATTGTATCTTTAAAAAAAAACCTGTTTTAAGACCCTGAACCAGTTCACACACTCAACAACAAGCTCTTAAAATAAAAATGCTTGGTAAGGTTTCCTGAAATAAGAGAACATATCTAGACTTCAGACCAGTGAGAAACAACTAAAACACATGATGAAACATTCATTTCAAGATTCAAGATTCAAACAACTTTTTTATCCCCATTTACCAGACGGGTAACAGAAAAAACAATCACAGCCATAAACATTCAGGCCCAGCAAGGACAACATGCAGCGAACACACAGGTCGCCATGGAGAAGAAGTAATCAAACAAAGAATACCGTGGCTTGCCATGTCTGCACGCTGCCATCAGCAGCGTTAAGAAGCGTGATGGCAGAAGGGGGGGCAAGGTGGCGCCGTCCTGAGGGCGTTACACTCGTGGTTTAGGACGAGGTCAGAACGGCTCAGGGTCTGTCTGGCCTTCTGGAGGATGAGGTCAGTCTTCTGGACTCTCATGCGGGTTGTCCAGTGAGTGGAAGGAAGGTTGATGGCTCTATTCCCACGGTCCTGGTTATTCCGGCCTTTGTAAAAACACTTCACCTCCGTTCAGTAATGAGAATGTTCGGTGGTTAGAGGCTGTTGGCAGGATTATGTGGTGCTGCTGCTTCAGCAGGAGCTTTGTTAGTTAGTTTTTAAAACATTCTTAAAATAAAATAGTAAAAATAATAATAAAATCATCTTGTTTAGTTTCTCTCTCAAAGTGAGAAACACTGAAGAGAAGCATCAGCAGGCTGTTTGTAGGATGATTTTACTTAAAAAAGGACTTGAAATTAATGTTTCACCACTTGTTTTAGGATGTTTCTCACTGGTCTAAAGTCTAGATATTTTTTTATTTCAGGAAATTTAATTGTTTTTTACTCATATTAAGACAACTTATTTATTCAATGTGTAATTAACCAACATGATGGATAATATGAAAGTACATTTTTTAAATGATTTTTTTCATTATTCAAGTATTCGTGGGTGTGTTTCAGTGACTACAAACTACATTTAAAAGGAGTCTTGTTTAACTCAGTATGAGCTCCATATGATTCTTGTAGAACTTTTTCTGGGGGGACCCCGGAGAGTAAAATCAGTCATACAAAAGAAAAGAAAAGCAAAATCATTAGTGTCAAACTTTTATAAAACACAGATTCTTCTCCTCAAATCCTGATTAACATTTTTAAACATGTAAAAATGGAGTTTTTATATTATTTTACGGGTCTAAATGGATCTAAATGTTTGGGGTAAAACTGAGCTCAACATGTTCAGTCGGCCAGAAGGGGTGAGGACAGGGAAGAAGAGGTGGAGGGGGCGGCGGTGGTGGAGAGGGGAGGTGGGGGGGGCTAAGAAAAGGTAATGTGAGAAAGCTGGAGGTGACAGCTATTGTGGGAAGGTGTGAACGTCAGAGTGAGAAGATGTGAGGAAGACTGAAGAGTGTTTCCTGGGAGAAAGAGGGACCTTTTCAGGAGGGACCCCCGCACCCCCCAATTCCTCCAATCTCCCCAATTAGGCAAACATTAACATCAATTAAGGGCCCTAACAGGAACACAGGCTCTATATAATTACCTTAATGGGCGGACGCTTTCTCTCTGTCCCTCTTTCTTTCTGTCTTTCTTTTACCCTCAATCTCTTAAACAAACTCAGAGGGCCTCGGTGGGAGGGGTGGGATGGAGGGGTTGCAGGGTGGGACTGTGTGTGTGTGTGTATAGAGGATGGGGGGGCTTTCATCCTGCCTTTTCTTTATATATAAAAAAAAAGAAAAAAGCCGGGATGAATTGCTCCTATTGGTCAACAAACAGAGAGGTTGTTCCCACAGAGAGCTGAGAGGGAGACAATAAAGACCCCTGACCAAGAAGAGAGAGGTAAAGAGGGGGAAACAGCAGAAGAGAGGATATGTAGGAGGGAGTGAAGGAGGCTCCAAGGAGGGAGGAAAATTTAGGGAGAAAGACAGAGGAGTTAAAAGGTGAGGAGTGAAGGTCACATGGGAGGAGAGGAGAGAAGGAAAACACTTGAAAGAGGGCTGTAAATAATGACCGGAGCTGGGGAACACAAGGAAACGGTGGGAAGAGAACAACTTTCCCACCTAAACTGCGGTGAAACTTAGATTTCTCCTGAAACAAAAAGGTGTTTTGATGGAAAGGATGGTGCTGAAGTCCTGACTCCTTGGCCTCTAGAGGGCAATATGTGTTCAGGACCACCTTCACAAGCCTTATTGAGCTGTTGGTTGCCAACTGCAGCTCGATAGATGCCTCCAGTCTGAAAGATGGCACGAGGTAATAAAAGAGATTTAGTTGTCATCATAAACATCTGGTACCAGGAAGCAGAAATAAATGTTTTTCATACCAAACATGGAGATGATGGAGGAGTTGCCGTGATGAATGTGTTTGTGTTGACATCAGCATCAGCTGATACGTTCCCACTGTCTCACCTGCTGATCTTCTGGGTATGAAGCAAGAAGGAAAATCTATGCAAGAAGTCCAGATTTTGCAAACATTTGCTTCACCACATGCCCCCTCGTGCATATTTGTAGAGGATTTCAGGATTGCAGTGCATGTGTGAAAATAGCTTGAGAAGACCTGAAAGGGTTGTGTGCTGCGGCCTGCTTACATGCCTCAGAGCAGCTCACAATTCGCACCGTGAGGCCAGTTTACTGCAGGATATTTGTAAGTTGATAAGCAGCATAGATTCATTCATAGTGACATATTTGTCATGGTGCAACCAGGCTTCTGTTTAGCAAAATACATTTATTTTATGATCAGTCATAAGTACTTTTAAGCGTTTTGGAAAAAAACTTTACTGTTTAGAACGTTGTATTTCTCTCTGATTGCAGCTGACTGTCAGAAATTGTAGGATTTCATATTTACACTGATTTCCACTTTTGAAAAGACCTTTGTTTACTAGAATGCCTTGTTGGGTGTCCAGAAAATACAACAAGAACAGAAAACTATATCCATAGGGTGAGGGGAAACAGTTACATCTTGAAATATGTATTCATGGAAGAAGAGGAGGGAATATCCTAACACCAGGATGTAGATATGAGTAGCAAATCACCACATCTTTACTCCCTGCAGTGATAAGAAGTCCAGCTCTTTTCACAGATTCAGCTCTCATGGTTTGACCCCCTTGAGCTGCATTCACACCAGCCCTTCTGATCTGAGTCCTAGTTGGTTTGCTCGGACAGTGCAGTTCATTTGGTTAGGTGTGAATATGCAAATGAACTCTGATTTGTATCAAAGAAGCAAACTCTGGCCTACAAACGTAGGTCTCAGTGTGCTTTAAGGGAACCAAATACAGGAAGCAGACTACAACACAAAGGGGATTGTGGGTACAACGCAGGGCATTGTGGGTAATGCAATGAAAACATAAGGACGTGTAGGACAATAGCAGGAAGAAAAGTCTTGCAGTCAAAGAAGAATCAACCAGAGACCGCTAGGATCTGATGCAGCTCCATGTTTTACTCTGATGGGAACATACATTGTTCTGCATTAACCAATAAATGAACCCGTTTTCTTCTTCCTTGTTTCTCTTGGTTTCACCTTCAGTATTTCTTGCAGAACGACCTCTGGCAAAAACAGAAGCACGTTATTCCAAAGGTCTTTTTCATTTGACTAATTAAACCAAACTCGGACTTGAAGAATGACACAACTCCTAATCGTACCGAGTCTAGTGGGCTACCCGGTTATTTTGGCTCTTCATTTAATACCACTCAGAGCAGTGACATGTGGTGAAGTTTATGGTTGGTGAGGCACTGATTTACAATTGTAAGAACTGAAAAGAGCATCTTATTTCAATATTCGTTCAACATCATGCAACTGGTAATGCTTCATATCCTATCAGCATTCCTCTTTCAGTTACACTCACACACCCACTGTTACTAACTCTTCAGTGAGAAAAGTAACTGCTGGCCTCCTAAAAGTCGCTAGAAATCGCTAAATGACATCATCTAATGTGCATAATAACCTGGTACATGGAGTTGCTGTGGAGAGGAATGTCATGGGAAAGGCAAAAATGGACGAAAAGACAAGCTACAAATTTTTAAAAAGGCAAAACTAATAAAAATAAAACAAATTCTTTGGTTAATATTTTCTTTTATTCTAGTTTAATTTTATTAAGTGCAGGTTGTTTTCTAATTAGGAGGCTGCAACATCTCACACTTGTTTTCCTCCACACTCTTCATTAATAGACATTAATATCTGACGGTAAGCCAGCGCGAGATCATCCTGCAGCAGCTTTGAACGTTTCATTTTCAGCCTGGTCATGAAACAGGTGATCATCTCCTGCTCTGAATGCAGCTGCTGCTGCTGCTGCTGCCAGAAGCCTCTTCTGGTTGCTTTTGGACAGGACTCCTCATTGAGAAGAATAAACTACTTTCATACACATCCGTCTACAAAAGTCTTCAATACTGAAAAAGTCACTGGATTTGTCGCTTTAAAAAAAACAAACAGAAAAAAGGTCGCTAAGTTGGCAACACACACACACCGTGTTGGTGTGTGAGTGTGCCCCCTTGAGGTGAGGCAGAGTACTGTTTGCCTCACCTGCTGACTTTTTTCTGCACTTTATTGTACGATAAACGGGAATATTTCTCTCACAAATACATTAAATACATTACACAGACTGTAGAGAGTCATGGTGTATAAAATATTTCTGTAAAGTTCATGTTGGCGACATGCTGAGGAACAGAAAACGTGTCATGAACCCAGTTTGTGTTGGATGGTCCAGTCAGAGCTGAGACACAGCTCGCCCGTGTCTCCACCGGGTTTCTGCACTGGATTTGATTGGGAAATTTTTACTTAATAAACTGTCAAAAACATGTTAGAGTCATATGGAAAATCCATTTTTAACACAGATCAGTGGAAAATATTAATGTTTATTGTATGTTTTTTTCTTTATCATGGCTCCCCTGACCACACGTCACTGACTCAGAGCATCTATTTTAGTCTAATTCAGAAATTATGAATGATCTGCATGTTTCTATTTAATGTTTTTATAAAAGCTTTATTTAATGTATTTCTTTTTATGTTAAAAAGAGTTTTAACTGAATTTAAAACCACAATAAACCAATCAAATAATGACCAAAGTCTCAATGAAAACTACATTATCCCAGTGGGAAACATGTAATCTTATATCATTGTTAAATTAATCATTTTTACTTTTTCCCAACACACTTGTATTTAAATGGAGCTTCCTTTCTTGCATAAAAATCCAATAACTGGGAATAATCAGATCATCGTCTGAGAATAATCAGTCTGATGTACATGTACTTCTGAAATGCAATATTCACAAAACCCTGGCCAACATTTCCCAGTCCATTATTAGATTTTCAGAGGAAGTATTCACATATTGATGTAACTTGCTGTTATTTCCAAAAGAACATAACGGTGTTTGTTGAACCTGCTGGGCCCATGGCTTTAAAATGTGTACCTTGCCTGTACCACTACACTCCCTGCCCTTCCATAATGTTTAGGGCTGGTAAATGACTAAAATTTTTAATCAGATTAACCACAGCTTTCAAATTAATCACAAATTTCAAATCATTTCAAAATGATTAATCAACATTTGTGAGTTTTTACATACCTGAAATCTGCCCGTTGTTACTGTCTTGTATCAACAGAACGAGCCGATGGTACAAATATTTACTGTTAACTGACCTCCCCTTGAGTAAAAGCAAGATATCCAAGGGTCAGTAAATGCAGCATGCAATGTACTTTTATATGTTGTTCTCCATCATCTCTACCATGTTCTAGATCATAATTCAGAATTCATATATCATCATCTCACCAACCGTCTCCATGGTGATGATTTCTGTCCTAAAACCAGCAGATGTGACGACTGAAGTTAAACAGCCGACATTGATGAAGAAACTCTGATAAAACTGATGATGTGGATAAAAACAGCTTTTTCCTTTTATCGTTGAAGTGTGAGTGTTTGTGCAGCAGTGATAAAAGTCCTGCAGCAGCTTCACCCAAAGTAAACACCTGCTGGTAAAATACACCATTGGCTGTTTGTTTTACTAGTTTTTATTCACTTTTTTTTTTTTACATTTGATCAGGGATCTCCATCTCCATAAAATCTAGACCTAAAAAAGGTCTAATTTGTGCCCCCTTCTCCTGGCCAGTGATCCGGCCCCCCAGCAGAACTCTTCTAGACTCGCCCCTGCATAGCTGAAACATAAACCCTGTCTACCACCAGCAGCTACTGTGTTAGAGAAGAACTAGAGAAATACTTCGGGGTAAATATTTGACGGTGTGAACCATGAAACGCAAGTTTCCTCCTGAACCATAAACAAACGCAACAAAAGCCGATCAGCTGTCTAGAGCAGACATGTTGGTGCAAAACGCAGCTGGACTGTCGCAAGTTTAAAAAAGGAAAAGCAGGAAAAGTGCAGGTGTGGAACCCTCTCATCAGGAAACGAGTGTGTGTTAAAACACCCTCATTCTCCACAGGGGCGACGTCCAAGGGTTGCTCCCTTAACTCTGTGTTCATTCCTCAAGTCCATCAGTGAGCCAGCCGGCTCATCTCGACCATCGTCCACCCCGCCATCGTAACAGAGAAATGATGCATGTATGGGGCTTGTCATGCAGCGCATGCATTAATTGCGTTAAAAATTGTAACACAGTTAATTACATAACTTAATTAACACCGTTAACGTGTTATTTTTAGCAGCGCTGGTAATGGTCCCAGTCTCTCCTCAGAGTAAAGAAAAAAAAAAAAAAAAAATCATGCATTTCAGTGCATTTAAAGGCGGCCTCCAGAGGTAATTGGACTATTTGAAATTAAGGCATCCCATGATGAGTCAGGCTTGGGCAGCTCTCCACATCGGACCTTGTCAGGTAATTAACACCTGAAGAGAACAGAGAGGTGAGAAGAGAGGAAGAAGAACATGTTCTGCATGTAACAATCATTCATCAACATAATCAGATTTTCTTTATTAGCTTACAGTGTGGGTTGCTGGGAGCTCAAAGATTAGTGGTATTTTGTGATGGTATATGGGTTGGAGCAAAATGCCAGGTCTGACTATTTTGTCCCAGTCTGCCTCTGTTCACTATAAAAAATCGACTTGTTAGCGAATGACATGTCACTTACATATGAACATACAGCACTGACTGAACATATTGACTGTAAATCAGCCAGTTATGCAATTGTCACAACAGGTACCTACAGACAAAAATTCTTTTAGAAAAGGGAAAAGATGATAATGATATTTTTTTCTCATCTTGTCTCCCATCACAGCGCACCTTTTTTGGTCATTTTTACTTGGTTGTTTTGTAAGTTATTGCAATTTGTGTGTCTCTGTGCTTTCTAATTGACTTAATTAAATGTAGAAATAATAGGAGTCACCTCCTACATGGTTGAGTCTGAAGCCATACTATTGAAATCTGCACTTAGTTTTAGGGTAACGTTAGTTAAATAAAGATTCCTGAGCTTTTGCAAAGAGAAAATGTCTAAGTTTTATGTCCTGGAATAAATGGACTTCACTGAGAGGTTGGAAAGAAACAGATGTCTCTCAGATGAAAGGTGAAACATCTTCTAGAACAAAGATAATGTGTCCAGTAACCTTCAATTTGAGCACTTAAGATTACTGAGATCTGGATGACTGAGAATTTACACAGACGAAAAAAACAAAAAGTCAAATGTTTGTCAGGCTGAAAAGCTTTGGGAAGCTTCAGCTGATGGTGCAAAAAATAAACACCACCATAATCTTTGAAAGAACAAAGCCTGCTAAGACTATCTGGCAATTTAAAAGTGCAAAATGACCATGAGAGTCTCCAGAAGGTAAGTAGTTTGAGCGTGCAGCTGAAAACAAGATAGCATTTGTTGGCGATGGACTGATTGACAGTTACCAGTTTATTCTTGAGCATCCAGTTGGACTCGCGCTCTGACTGAAAACTTGGCAAACACAGACAGCTGCACTGAAAAATTCTGCCTGTGCCAAAATGTGATGACAATCTCCACAGGATTTCCTGACTGCCAAACAGGTGACATTACAAGCTATATGGTCATTCACTTAATGACACGTGAGCTCTTAACACGTGGCTTTCACTATTTAAGGGCAAGAAAAAGTAGCACTCAAAGAGCAAACACAAATTTGCTCTCCATGAGGGGAAATAATCAAGATGAACTTAAATCAGATCTTAATTGAAACCACAGTTATTACAAGTCAACCAAGGACTTGCATCTCTGGACGACTTGTGATAAAACAGGTGTGAAAGTATGTGTGTTCTGCATAGATTACAGAGCCAAAAAGAATAATTTCTCACAATTTATTAGCTCTCTGCAGAAAGCAGCAAAACATAAGAATCTCTTGTCTTCTGCATCCTGCACATCTGGCTCCTTTACAATGTGTAGCGGTACTTAACAGCCCACTAAAATCTACTAACACATTCATAAGTATACCAAAACATCTATTTTACACCGTTCATCATAATACGAAGTTTCCACTGGGAGCTATGTGGAAATTATAATTAAATAAGTTTTCTCATATTATCTTAGGGAACAACCGCTTAAAAAGGACATAAAAACAGAGAGACAATGCCAGACAATGCATGAGGTACAGAATAAATAGCATATTGCACAACATTAACATAGAACACAATTTACCAAGCTACACCGCAGAAGACAACAAGGGCCATCGACAGGGATGAGAGTTGGTGAGGCACCCTTTCACACACCTGAGATGTGCTGGAGGATGATACCATTCTACAGCAGGGGGCGTAGTCTCTGCTGTCTGGAAAACCCAAGAAAGAAACTACAAAACGCTTCACAGAAGAGTCATGTGACCCTTCCGAGAAAAGCAGCAGGAAGTAGCCAAAACAAGATGAAATGATGTAGACCTTAATTTCCTGTCTTACAAAAAGGAACCTTTGCATGAAAACACGAAACTCATTTGTCTTCTGCTTCCTACACATCTGGATCCTGCACGAACAAATAAATGAAAGATGCAAAATGGCTGCAGAACTACTTCTGCCACCAGCACAAGGCAGCTGACTGAACTGAAAATGGGGCGGAGCCTATCCTAGTTCCAATAAGGTTGAGATGAGAGAAGCAACCTAGACAGGTCACCTGTGCTACTAAAGTCAGGTGAGGTAAATTCATGAAAATACTTTACTGATCTCCTGAGGGGAAATAATAACGTTAATTTTTTTTTTCTTTCTTTGTTCCCTAGGCTGAAATCTGATGGCAGGGATGGTCTCCTGTATCGTTTGTACAAGAAGAAGCCTCTGACTGAACACTCTGTTGTTAGCTCACTGTTGTAGAGGTTTCTTAGGTACACAATTCACTGTGCAGTATAGGACTTACGTTGTAAGTGATAACAGTTATGTCCGCCCTCACTCGGTACTCCTGCATGCTCTTTGGGGGTTTCCGAGGAGCGCTCTTCCTTTAAATGTGGGGTTTTGCTAAGGAGAGGTTCCCAGGGGTGCCGCCATGTTGTTTCAGTGTGTTGCCGGAATTAAACAACATGTAGTTGCATTGTCAAAGTGAGAAATTGCCTCTGAGTGGTCTCTTTACAATTTCCATACTGTGTTATATAGAGCAATGGTTTCTGACCTGGGGTCCCTGTCTCCTCAAGGGTCCCCAAAGACCACCGGGCATCTGTGATAGTTTGACTGTACAGAGTCAGTGTGTTTGTTAAAATTACAGCCAAGAAATGAGTTGATGGGCTTAAGTTTTTTTTAATCATCTGAATGTGTCGTCCACGTGAAACCTTCATTTCTGGAGCCTGAAAAGTTTTGAAGCCATATACCAATGTGAATAAATGGGTGTCATCAAAATCTGCTATACATCAATATGTTAAAACATACATCCTTAGTCAGAAATTTAAAAAAAAGCTACTTAATCATAGCGATGCAGCAATCCCTGCACAATGCCCTGCGTTCCTTCCTGCATTTTGTTAACTTTAACAAGCAAACTAATTGAATTTGAAGAGCTGGTGTGAGTGTACTTGAGAATAAAATGTAATAAGAATTTTTTCTACCATGCTACATACCATTACATAACACTATTTTTTTTTAATTCATTTGACTTTTTCAGGACATGGACATTAAAACTGTTCATCCATTCCCTACTTCACCTATTCCAAGATCCCAAAAGAAGAACCCCGGCAGTGAGTCAAGCTAGATTTTAAAGCTGCACTCCCTGCCCTGGACAAAAGAAGGACTGAGCATGAACTTGCTATGGAGGTGGGATGGCACAGAAGAAAAGCCATGTTGCAACCAATGGACCCGTGTGGCAGACATGTCCTGCATGTGGCAGATTTCATGAGGTTGCTGCTGCCAGAACTTCCAAAGCTTCCAATTAAATGAGCATGAGACTGAGAATAAAGTTTACCAGCTTGTGATGGACTACACTGAATTGTAGTACGATCAGTGCTTTTCATGTACCTATACTGTAAATTTACATCATCACTTTATGTTTTTTTAAAGCTTGTGTGATTTTCTTTTTTTCTATGTTGCTAATCTTTTTTATTCAGTCTGGGAGTGACTCAGGACTACATTTCAATAACCAAGTCTTGAAATTGAAATCATGTCTGTTTATTCACTCCAAGGTCTTTATATATTGAGAAATTACAAACCTGGAAGTGTGTAAGAAAAAGAATTTGGTTTACTGTGCATACTGATGAAAGCAAGAGTAATCAGCGTATATGACCCAATATACAAATTTAATGCCTTTTGAAACAACCCAAAATTCCAAACAATGGAATAGCCTTTCTCTGTAAGGAAGAAAAAATAACTACATATGAAATATACAAGTAGTTTTGGACCTTGAAAATTAATATTGTTTTTCCCAATTACTGTGGACACCCCCTCTGGGTAAGTTCTTCTTGCCATGGTATAGGTCCTTGAGGTGCGTGAAAGAACTCACAAAAGCCATTTCCTCTGACATGGGCTGCCCAAGATGCTTGGGCTCCAGACAGTTTCCCTGGTTCCTGGAGGCTGCAGTCTCCTTCCACCGCCCCTCACCATGCTGCACCTCACCAGAAACAGCAGTTGAGTCTGCAAAGTTTGCAGAAATGTATCTCACAACTGGAGCGTTAGCAGCATCTGTGCAGGCAGTGTAGTTGATGAGGACAACACAGCCCCATTTTGGAGCTAGCGGCCCCACTGCTCTGTAAGCTCCCAGAAGCTAATATTTGGAGTGTGACCACTAACCTAGGTAGAGATGGGCCTACTGTTTGGGTGCAGGCTGCATGAATGCATCAGTTAAACACTGCACTTGCCCTGCTCAACCTTGAGTGATCAAACATGTCATCTTCGTTTACCCTTTTTTAAAATCTTGCCATTCAACAATAACAACAATAACTCTTCCTCTTCCTCCCCTATTAACTAGATAAATAGCATCGCTTCCATTAGCATGCTCCTACCGTGTTGATTTTTTCTCGTTGGTGTTTAACATATGAAGTAGTTGTATGGATTTGATTGTGAGTTGTGCCAGTGCTTTATGTTTTTTATTAGATTTGTTATATACAGCACTTTGGTCAACATTGTGTTTTTAAAAGTGCTTTATAAATAAATTATGATTGATTGACTGTTCTTTGGACCTGGTTCCCAAAATGCTTAGCGTCTTTTTTGTTCTACTCCACTCACCGTGTTTCTGCCATCTATCAATCAGTACTATTCAGCATGATGCGAGGGATTGATGGTATTTTTATAAATTATTGATGAGATACTATTCATTTTTTTTTCATCTGTTTTATGAATATTTCAACGACACACCACCTCACCAGCTGACCAACCAAATGTAGGCCTGATAAACTGATATACGCTGATCTCTGGGACAAATATCACTCCAAGCTGAACTCATGCAGCTACTGTACCTGTTGTACAGTTACTCATAATCATCCCTTTAAGTGTAAATTTTACTACAGCGGAATATTCTGTGAGGTTATTATTATTTAGACATCAACACAAAAAGCTGTACCTGATAGACAGACATAAATCACTTTCCCCAAATTTAGGTGACGTACTACATGTTACCCGGATAGTATCTAATAATACCTGGATAGTACTGGGAGAGTACTGGATTGTACCCGGATAGTATCTCATAATACCTAGATACTACCTGGAGAGTACCAGATTGTACCTTGATAGTATCTGATAATACCTGGATAGTACTGGTAGAGTACTGGATTGTACCCAGATAGTATCTGATAATACCTGGACAGTACATGATAATACCTGCTAGTGCCTGATAATACCTGGATAGCACCTGGATAGTACCTGATAATACCTGCTAGTACCTTATTATACCTGGATAGCAACTGGATAGTACATGATAATACCTGGATAGTACCTGATAATACCTGCTAGTACCTCATAATACCTGGATAGTACCTGATAGTACCTGATAGTACTTGATAGTATCTGATAATACCTGAATAGTACTGGATAGAACCCGATAATACATGGATAGCACCTGATTATAACAGGATAGCACCTGATAATACCTGCCAGTACCCGATAATACCTGGATAGTACATGAGAATACCTGCTAGTACCTGATAATACTTGGATAGTACCTGAAAATACCTCGATAGTATCTGATGGTAGGCTACCCGATAATACCTGGATAGTGCCTGATAATACTTGGATTGTACCAGATAATACCTGAATAGTACCCGATAATACCTGGATAGCACCTGATTATAACTGGAAAGCACCTGGATGGTACCTGATAATATCTGCATAGCACCTGGATAGTTCCTTGATAATACCTGCTAGTACCTGATAATACCTGGATAGCACCTGGATAGTACCTGATCATACCTGGACAGTACCTGATAATACCTGCTAGAACCTGATAATACCTGGATAGCACCTGGATAGTACCTGATAATACCTGCTAGTACCTCATTATACCTGGATAGCATCTGGATAGTACCTGATAATACCTACTAGTACCTGATAATACTTAGATAGTACCTGAAAATACCTGGATAGTATCTGATAGTAGGCCACCCGATAATACCTGAATAGTACCTGATAATACCTGGATAGCACCTGATTATAACTGGATAGCACCTGGATAGTACCTGATAATGCCTGCTAGTACTTGATTATACCTGGATAGTACCTGATAATACCTGCTAGTACCTCATAATACCTGGATGGTACCTGATAGTACCTGATAGTATCTTAATAGTATCAGATAATACCTGAATAGTACCTGATAGCACCTGATAATACATGGATGGCACCTGATTATAACTGGATCATATCTGGAAAGTACCTGATAATACCTGCTAGTACCTGATAATACTTGGATAGTACCTGAAAATACCTGGATAGTATCTGATTGTAGGCTACCTGGTAATACCTGGATAGTACCTGATCATACCTGGACAATACCTGATAATACCTGCTAGTACCTCTTTATACCTGGATAGCATCTGGATAGTATCTGATAAAACCTGGATGGTACCTGATAGTACCTCATAAAACCTGCATAGTACCTGATAGTACTTGATAGTATCTTGATAGTATCTGATAATACCTGAATAGTTCCTGATAGCACCTTATAATACCTGGATAGCACCTGATTATAACTGGATAGCACCTGGATATCACCTGACAGTATCTGATAATACCTGGATAGCACCTGATTATAACTGGATAGCACCTGGATAGTACATGATAATACCTGCTAATACCTGATAATTCCTGGACCGTATCTGATAATATCTGGATAGTACCTCAAAATACCTGCCAGCACCCAAAAATGTCTGGATAGTACCTGATAATACTTGGATAGTACCTGAAAATACCTGGATTGGACCTGATAGTAGGCTACCTGATAATACCTGGATAGTACCTGATAATATTTGGATTGTACCGGATAATACCTCAATAGTACCTGATAATACCTGGATAGTACCTGATAATACCTGCTAGTACCTGATAATACTTGGATAGTACCTGAAACTACCTGGATACTATCTGATAGTAGGCTACCCGATAATACCTGGAAAGTACCTGATAATATTTGGATTGAACCGGATAATACCTCAATAGTACCTGATAATACCTGGATAGTACCTGATAATACCTGCTAGTACCTGATAATACTTAGATAGTACCTGAAAAGACCTGGATAGTACCTGATAGTACCTGGACAGTATCTGATAATACCTCCTAGTGCCTGATAATACCTGCATAGCACCTGGATAGTACCTGATAATACCTGCTAGTACCTCATTATACCTGGATAGCACTTGGATAGTACCTGATAATACCTGGACTGCACCTGATAATACCTGGATGGTACCTGATAGTACTTGATATAATCTTGATAGTATCTGATCATACCTGAATAGTACCTGATAGTATCTGATAATACCTGGATAGCACCTGATTATAACTGCTAGTGCCTGATAATACTTGGATAGCATCTGGATAGTACCTGATAAACCTGCTAGTCGCTGATAATACCTGGATAGTACCTGATAATACCTGCTAGTACCTCATAATACCTGGATAGTACCTTATAATACCTGCTAGTACCTGATAATACTTGGATTGTACCTGAAAATACCTGGATAGTATCTGATAGTAGGCTACCCGATAATATCTGGATAGTACCTGATAATATTTGGACAGTACCTGATAATATCTGCAAGTACCTGATAATACTTGAATAGTACCTGAAAAGACCTGGATAGTACCTGATAGCACCTGGACAGTACTTGGTAATACCTGCTAGTGCCTGATAATACCTGGATAGCACCTGGATAGTACCTGATAATACCTGCTAGTACCTCATTATACCTGGATAGCACCTAGATAGTACCTGATAATACCTGGATGGTACCTGAGAGTACCTGATAGTACCTGGAGAGTATCTGATAATACCTGCTAGTACCTGATAATACCTGGATAGTACCTGATAACACCTGCTAGTACCTGATAATACCTGGACAGTACCTGATAATACCTGCTAGTACCTCATAATACCTGAGTAGTACCTGATAGTACCTGATAATACTTGGATGGCACATGATTATAAATGGATATTATCTGGAATGTACCTGATAATACCTGCTAGTACCTGATAATACCTGGATAGCACCTGGAGAGTACCTGATAATACCTGCTAGTGCCTGATAATACCTGCTAGTACCTGATAATACCTGGATAGCACCTGGAGAGTACCTGATAATACCTGCTAGTTCCTGATAATACCTGCTAGTACCTCATAATACCTGGATAGCACCTGGATAGTACCTGATAATACCTGCTAGTACCTCATTATACCTGGATAGACTCTGGATAGTATCTGATGTTACCTGGACAGTACCTGATAATACGTGGATGGTACCTGATAGTACCTGATAATACCTGGATATTACCTGATAGTACTTGATATTATCCTGATAGTATCTGATAATACCTGAATAGTGCCTGATAGTACCTGATAATACCTGGATAGCACCTGATTATAACTGGATAGTACCTGATAGTACCTGATAACACCTGCTAGTACCTGATAATACTTGGATAGTACCTGTAAAGACCTGGATAGTACCTTATAGTACCTTGACAGTACCTGATAATACCTGCTAGTGCCTGATAATACTTGGATAGCACCTGGATAGTACCTGATAATACCTGGAGAGCACCTGATTATAACTGGATAGCACCTGGATAGTACCTGATAAACCTGCTCGTCCCTGATAATACCTGGATAGCACCTGGATAGTACCTGATAATACCTGCTAGTACCTCATTATACCTGGATAGCATCTGGATAGTAACTGATATTACCTGGACAGTACCTGATAATACCTAGATGGTACCTGATAGTACCGCATAATACCTGGATATTACCTGGATATTACCTGATAGTACTTGATATTATCTTGATAGTATCTGATAATACCTGAATAGTACCTGATAGTACCTGATAATACCTGGATAGCACCTGATTATAACTCGACAGTACCTGATAGTACCTGATAACACCTGCTAGTACCTGATAATACTTGGATAGTACCTGTAAAGACCTGGATAGTACCTTATAGTACCTTGACAGTACCTGATAATACCTGCTAGTGCCTGATAATACTTGGATAGCACCTGGATAGTACCTGATAATACCTGGATAGCACCTGAATATAACTGGATAGCACCTGGATAGTACCTGATAAACCTGCTAGTCCCTGATAATACCTGGATAGTACCTGATAATACCTGCTAGTACCTCATAATACCTGGATTGTATCTGCTAGTACTTAATAGTAACTTAATAGTATCTGAGAATACCTGAATAGTAGCTGATTGTACCTGATAACACCTGGATAGCACCTGATTATAACTGGATAGTACCTGGATAGCACCTGATAGTACCTGCCAGTGCCCAATAATACCTGGATAGTACCTGATAACACCTGCTAGTACCTGATAATACTTGGATAGTACCTGAAAAGACCTGGATAGTACCTTATAGTACCTTGACAGTACCTGATAATACCTGCTAGTGCCTGATAATACTTGGATAGCACCTGGATAGTACCTGATAATACCTGGATAGCACCTGAATATAACTGGATAGCACCTGGATAGTACCTGATAAACCTGCTAGTCCCTGATAATACCTGGATAGTACCTGGTAATACCTACTAGTACCTCATAATACCTGGATTGTATCTGCTAGTACTTAATAGTATCTTAATAGTATCTGAGAATACCTGATAACACCTGCTAGTACCTGATAATACTTGGATAGTACCTGTAAAGACCTGGATAGTACCTTATAGTACCTTGACAGTAGCTGATAATACCTGCTAGTGCCTGATAATACTTGGATAGCACCTGGATAGTACCTGATAATACCTGGATAGCACCTGATTATAACTGGATAGCACCTGGATAGTACCTGATAAACCTGCTAGTCCCTGATAATACCTGGATAGCACCTGGATAGTACCTGATAATACCTGCTAGTACCTCATTATACCTGGATAGCATCTGGATAGTAACTGATATTACCTGGACAGTACCTGATAATACCTAGATGGTACCTGATAGTACCTCATAATACCTGGATATTACCTGGATATTACCTGATAGTACTTGATATTATCTTGATGGTATCTGATAATACCTGAATAGTACCTGATAGTACCTGATAATACCTGGATAGCACCTGATTATAACTCAATAGTAGCTGATAGTACCTGATAACACCTGCTAGTACCTGATAATACTTGGATAGTACCTGTAAAGAACTGGATAGTACCTTATAGTACCTTGACAGTACCTGATAATACCTGCTAGTGCCTGATAATACTTGGATAGCACCTGGATAGTACCTGATAATACCTGGATAGCACCTGATTATAACTGGATAGCACCTGGATAGTACCTGATAAACCTGCTAGTCCCTGATAATACCTGGATAGTACCTGGTAATACCTGCTAGTACCTCATAATACCTGGATTGTATCTGCTAGTACTTAATAGTATCTTAATAGTATCTGAGAATACCTGATTAGTACCTGATAACACCTGGACAGCACCTGATTATAACTGGATTACTATCCAGTTATAATCAGTTATAGTACCTGCCAGTGCCCAATAATACCTGGATAGTACCTGATAATACCTGCTAGTAACTGAAAATACTTGGATAGTACCTGATAGTGGGCTACCCGATAATACCTATATAGTACCTGATATTACCTGAATAGTAACTGATCATACCTGGATAGTACCTGGATGGTACCTGATAGTATCTGACTGCAGTACCAAAGGAATGGCATCTGTCTCGTCCTGGCAGCGCCTGTGTCTTCTCCTCTTCAGATCAACTCACCATAATGTCATTATATTCTGTGTTAAGATTGATTCTCAGATATTTAAGGAGGTTTGTGTTGTTGCTGTAGAAACCTCTGTGTCTTTCCACACACATCTGACAGCACGGCTGCTGTTCAGGTCCTCAGGTCACTGAGCTTCAGACAGAGCAAGCAGCACGCTGCTGCCACAACGCTGGAACATATGACTATAGTAGGTAGAAGAAAAGCAGTTCTTACAGCATCACACCTAAATGATAACTAGTTCTGGGTATCATTTTGGTGTAATGCTGACAGTAAAGTGTCTGTTAACTCCTGTTGTTGCAGAGTTGCAACGAACCACTTCTTTTCTTTCTGGTCTGATAAATTTTTTTTGTTTAATATTATTTATGTATTTATTTTCATTATTTGATGTATTTATTTATTTATTATTAATTTATTAAATATTTAACTGTTGTTATTTTATTCCTTTTTTGTCATTTTGTATTTTTTTTAGTTATTCTTTACTGTATTTATTTTGTCTTTGTATACCTTAACTATAAATAAATTCAGTCAGTCAAGTAAACCACACATTTACCATAAATTACAAAAATATCAACTAACTCATGAACATAATTAGCTAAAAAATAACACACAGATCAACAGTGACCAAGCCTTTTCTCATCTCATCGTTCTCTCAAGTCTTGGCTTTTAGGAGAAAAAATATTGGGAATGAAACAAACACACAACAGAAACTATTTCCATGTTTCCACTTTTTCCTCATTTCCAGTTATTCCTGCTACTATTTACCTGCTATCCTCACTAAACCAACTCCAGCTCAGCTGCTTTGTGGCGCCACCGTGCATCAGAAACGTCTTCTTGGCTTTATTCCAGCCATAGAGGAGCATTATTTTTCTTCTTTTCACACACACATAGAACTTTCTGCTCACTGGTTGATCTTTGGCTGCTCCTGATTGGACGTTACCGTCAATCTAAGCTCTCTGATTGGTGGAAAGTCTGACAGGAAGTGGCTTCATCATCATGTCCAGGTCTAAATAGAGGTCTCTTAGCAACATAGTAGTGATGGTGATGTTTTTATGATGAAATGTGATAAATAATGCTGTTGTCATGGATCATTGTGGATTTACCAGATAGAGTCTCTGAATAAAACTACATTTAGTGGCTGGATTGTAAACCTCCTGGACGGGATAGAAATGCCTGGAAAACTTCCGTAGATCAGCTAAAGGGTTAAATATCCATCACAGTTTACCCCTCAGATTACTAAATCTGATCTGCTGCTTCCCACATGATCTGTCTGACGCTCGACATGCCACATGTCAATCTGACCCATCCAGTCTGGGTAGAGTATTTAACCTGTAGTTACTGTCCTCTGATCTGCCTCATCCATGCTGCTATTGCCCATCAACTTTATACGCTGGATGTGTCATTACTCCGATATCAAACTGAAAAAAACATTTGAATGGTTTTTTGTGCACTTTGTGCAAGTATCCTGCTGTGACGTGTGAATGTTTTAAAGTAAAACAGACTGTACACTCTGTGAAACTTTAAATTTCTAAAACGTTATTCATCAGAGTGGCTGGTGTGTATCAGTGAGGTTCTTTGGATTGTGACACTGTTCAATGTTCTGCTGCTGGGAGTTCATGACCTAAATTACTGCTGTATTATGCTGTGAATTTCAACAGCACGTTCGTTCCTTTAATTCTAACGCTGCTAGAAGCGATGATTTAAGCTGTCACACTGCTATGGTTAACAATGCTTTAAATATAATATTTCAGAAATTATAAAATACCTTCTGAAACAGGCCTGTAAAGCACTTCAGACTTTGTGCCTTTTGTGTAATGCCTCAACGAAAGTAACAGTTTAATCTGACATATTTTATGGCAGCAGAATAATAATATTTCAGTGTGGTCTTTCTTCATAGTTGGAGAAAAGAAAGGGCTGCAGGCTATTCATCTGCTTGATGGCTTACTTTGACACCGGCTGGTCCTGGCTCAGCGGGATTCCTCAAAAGGAGTGGAAGGGTTTAGACAAGCTGCTGCTCAAATGGACTGACAAAGAAGCATTAGCTGGTCCTGCTGTTGGTGGAGGTCACAGTTTTCTTCCCTGTCAGATATACACCTCTGACTCCACCAATAATACTGCTGCATGCTAGATATCAGTGGAAGTCTGGGCAGAAAAGTTTATCCTCTGATGATCAAGAATATACTCAGTCAGTTTTATGGAATTTGACGAGGAAATATTGACATTTCTGTGCACAAGTTGTCATTTTAACTTGAATGTGGTGACAGAAATGAGGGATTAGATTTTACAGGTAACACGTGTTTTTATCCCCCTGGTTGTATGTTTGACAACTATGTTTTAGAAGTTTCCCAGCTGCAACACACCTGACTCAAATCAAGTAGTTGCCAGCTTGTTGCAGCTCCAGTTTAGCTGTTATGTTCTAGAAACCAAAGCTGTTCTGCATTAACAAGCCAGTTTACCTCTTCATTGGTTGTCTCGTCTTCTCCATCAGTAATTCTTGATGCAGCACCGCCTCTGGTGAGGATGGAAACATTTTATTTAAAAAGTGTGATTCGTTTGAGAAGTGCAGAATGAACGCAAACTCAGTCCATAAAAATGTTGCAACCCAACTGAACCGAGTCCCTGATCGGACCGAGTCTAGTGGACTGTTCTAATGTAAATACACCCTCAAGTCCCAATCTCGGTTTAAGTTGTTTTAGTTTGTCTGAGACTATGTCCTGGATTAGGCTAAATAAACTTGGTGATAATAAAAACCTGGAATGGAGCGAAAAAGATCAGGTACTATTGTGAATCTGAAAATAAAACAAAGGCAGGGGTAAAAAGAATTAAAAAAAAAAAAAAATTATACCATGGTCTGGGTGAATTCTCGATTCTGATTGGCTGAAGGGTGTCCATTAAAAAGTGATAATGGACACCTATGAAAGAAGTTCCAGTCAAATAGATTGTTGTAAATTATTGCGCTGACTAAATGGTAGCTGGTAACCGTAGCAACAGAAACTCAGACGTCGTGCTGCAGACACGTCAGATCATGTCTGTGACCCACATTGTTGTAAAAGCAGCTTGCAGACTTATTGGTCTCCATCAGTCCAGGAGAGACGAGAATGGAGCAACATTTTGTCGTCCTGCAACGTCCCAACCAGCAGTGGTCCACAAACGTTAAATCTCCGTCCTTCCAACGCCACTATGGGCATGCCAGTATCTTTATGAAAAGTCACGATCAACATCAATGTTGCATTTAATTTTAAATATCTCGTAGCCTGTCTTTCTGTCTTGATTACCTTACTTACATACTTGATACAGAGTGAATGGTGGATAACATTATAAAAACAATTTAGGACTTACTTGCTTGATACACATTTAATGATCAGAGTAACTGGGGGATAATATTTCTTACAATAAAAACGATTTAGGAAACTATCTGTGGACTGCTTGAAACAAAATGTGGCATCATCCTCTGGACACACACAAGCTGTAAGAGCTGCACGCGCCCTCTGAAATGATCTTTGTGTCACGTAACTTAACATTAAACAATCATCTCCCTTCCCTCCACTGATCAGGTCTAATACAACAGCTGCAGTCAACCGAGCTGCAGGTTCTATGTCATTACTACCATGTCTTACTAGACCACATCAGTACTGAGACAATGTCTGCCTCCTCAAAGAATCTGTTAGCTGAATTTCACTCCCTCTGGTGTTTTCTGATTAGCTCCATCACTTAGTGTAGGTGGAGGATTGTGACCTTGTCACTTTGGGGGTTAGATATTGGTGGGGGTGTATGATGGCTGTGGGTCCTTGGTGGTTTCCCGCAGTGGGGATCTGGGCTGCTCCGCTGTGGGGCCAGCTCTGTGTCCACCCCTGTTGGGGGCTGTGGGGGGTCTGCGGTTGGGGTCACTTTATGGCAGTGATGCGTGGTCACTGGTGCTGCCTGGATCAGTGGGCATTGGCCCTGGGCCGGATGACTGGGCTGTTCTGGGGTAGGCTGGGTGGGGGTTCTGGGCTCTGGTGCCCAGGGGTGGCCCCCTCTCTTGGGGGTGGAGGGGTTGGTTGGTGCTGGGGAGTCTGGGCCTACCCAGGTGTGCTGCCCTGGGGTGGGTTGGTGCATACCCTGGTGACTGGTTGCTGTGCCGGGACCCAGGGGTTGTAGAGGTTTAAAGGGGGGTTGAGGAGGGTTCAGGGGATCATAGGGGGAGGTGCTGGGGTGTGTTTAGTGGTAAAAGAAAAAAAGATGAAAAAAAAACCCTTTTTAGTCACACAGTTATTATTTTCTACATAACAAATACACTCAAATAAAAAAGAAACCAAAAATAAATAACTTCCCTATCTTAACGGTGGTCTAGCTAAAGCGCTAACATTAGCTCTAAACTACTTCCTTGGTATAAAAATGGTGACGAAAAATTATTTTATCTAAATAAATCAGTGCATTCTTCCTGTATGAAGCAGTCATGTCTCAGGTCTCTGTGATGCATGTTAGTCTGAATTTAAATAATCCAGATTTTTTCACCTGGGGGTGGGGGGCGCTGTGTGTCTAGGCTTTGGATGGTCAGTGGTTGGTGCGCCAACCACTACAGTTATGTTGATGTTTTCCTTTGTGTTGCTGATGTTTTTGTTGTTGTGATTAACATATTTTTTCTACAGTTTGTCTGTCTGTTTTTTGTTTGTTTTGTTTCCTTACAGATGTAGCAGCTGGTTGTCTGTATTATTTTACTGCTAAGGTCAATGCTGTTACCTTATATCTGGTTTATCCTTGTCTTTTTTTCTCTCTATTTTTCTCACTTCACTCTCTTCTTTTCATTTTCATTCTTTAGTTTACTCTCTCAAATCCATCCATGGAACCAGCGGGTTGATCTCTTACATCACGCCTCTCCACATCCCGCCATCAGAACAGGGAAATTACAGATGTAGGGGGCTTGTCATGCCGAGCTTGCATTAATTACATTAAAAATTTTAACGCAATTAATTACATAAATTAACGCCGTTAACGCATTATTTTTGACAGCCCTGTTCTTTAGGTTTGTTTGTTTTGTGTGTCTCACGTGCTTGTGCATGGTGTAGGGGAGCACCTAGGTGATGTTTTGTTTTATACAAGTGTCTTCTTTTTAGGGGGGGTCAGATTAAGCTGTTTCCATGGTGGGTCTGTAGGAGTTCACTGAGCTATTCTCTTCCTCTTACAGATCACCCTGAGTCTGCAGTAGTGTTTATAATAAATCTTTTACTTCTGAAGGCCGTGTCTCCGCTCTTCTATCATTACACCTTGTAAGGATCCTTCCTAAAGGCCTGGAGGCTTAGGGTAGAACTGGAGAGAACCAGTATGTCTCCGGCCACAGTAGCATTATAATCCAGTAAAATATCTTTATATAATTAGTTGTTTATGTGAGAAAATTGAACTGTGAGAAATAATATGTTTAATATTTTAAAATTACTTTTGAAATACGTCAGTTCAAGACAAAACCCGATGAAGAGCCAAACACTGACTCCTTGGTGCTGCTGCTTGAATTTCAGGTAAAATACAACAATCTGTGCATTTTTTACATAATTTGTTTTTAGGGGCGCCACAGTTGAGGTTCGCCTGGGGCTCCACATTACCTTCAACCAGCACTGTAATCACGTACGTTACATTTTCTTGCTATTATTTGCTTTCTTTGTACCACAACTTTGCTGATAGTAAGCTAACATCTGGCAAACCATCAGGGTAACGTTGAACACTCTTATAAAAAAGATTTACAAACCTGAATCATCACTTGCTTCATCACAGCTGGTGTTGTCTCCTAATGTCCATGTTTACATCAGTCTTCCCATGCCTGCGGCTCCGGCTACTTTATGTAGCTGCTGCTTCTCTGATGGACTCCAGTACTTTACGTAACTTGCAAGTTTTTTTTTTCCACCTCAAAAGTAAATGTCAGATTCAGGGGTTTTCAGAAAACATCCAGGGTTTGAGCACAAGCACCCTAACCCCGTCCATAGTCTGCTTCAGTTGAATGCAGTTTGAAAGCAAACCAAACTGAAATCTTACTGAAATTACAAAACAAACAAAAACGAACTAGACTTTAGACCAGAGAGAAACATCTTAAAACAAATGAAAAACTCATTTCAAGTCATTTATTAATTAAAAGCGACTGCCAGCCTGTTGATGCTTCTTTTCAGTGTTATTTTCTCACTTTGACAGAAAAAAAAAAATCTTAAAACATGATGATTCTTCTTAATTCAAGAATAGCTATTATTATTTTTAAACTAACAAATCTCCTGCTGAAGCATCAGCATCACATAATCCTGCCAACAACCTCTGATGACCAAACATTCTTATTGTTGAATGGAGGTGAAGTGTTTTCACCAAAGGCCAGAATGACCAGGATGAAGTTGGAATTGAACCACCAACCTTCCTTGAACTCATTGGACAACCCACTCTACCACCTGAATAACTACCACCAACTAAACTCGCTGCACCACCATGCTACCAGTTCTTAGATTCTGGTTTACTTTCTCTTATCACCTCCACCAAGGTGGTCATGTTTTCTGCGGCATACGTCTGTCTAGCTGCGTTTCCATTACCCCTAGAATTCTGCAAAACCTAAATATTGCAATAAAAAACGATAATGGAAACACCTAGATTGAAAAAGAAACCTTAAAAAAAAAAAAAAAAAAACTAAACTAAAAAGTTTTACACTCTCATGAAGTGTTGTTTTTAGACATGTTGATATAGAAGGATATCGCAAAAGTGTAATGGAAACACGTTTTTTGTCTGGGCGGTTGGTGGGGACCTGTACTGCATCCTCGTGGTTGTGGTGTGGGACCTAGGCAGCCATGATCTGGGTGGTTCCTGTGGCAGCCAATATATGGGATGGTCCATAATCCCAGGAATGAGTAAATCAATCCTAGGAGTGACTAAAGTAATTAAATGAGTAAAGTAAACCTAGGAGTGAGTAAAGTAATATTTGAGGAGGAACTGTGCTAAAGTAGAAGGTAAAAAGTGAGCAAGAGCAGGTTTCCCGGTGTTTAGGTTAGAGTTGTTAGGCAGGTAAATATCTCAGGAAGCCATCGATCAATGATGATGATGGACACCTTTATCAATGGTCAGAGTCAGGATCCAGGGATAGCCCCACATTCACCTTAGAAACACCATGAGGATCCAGAAAAAAGTGAAGCCCAAGATAGCCTATGACAGGAAGATAATTCTTCACTATGAAACCTCCTTCATCTAACTAGCAGGAAAGTAGCAGGACTTTTTTTTCTTACATTCTCATATATTACTTGGGCCTTGAATTGTGTTTGGTTTGGATGCCGTTGCTTGGTGGCGTCTTTTAGCTGAGGTTCTCCCATCATGTTGCTCTGCAACATGTTAGCATTGCTGTTTCCTGGTGTCTGCAAACAAATTCTGAATTGTAGGATCTCATGCTGCCTCCTACATAGGTGGGGTCTAGTCCAGCAGAGGTAACGATTGGGACATTTGTTCAAATTTTCCAACTGAGGAGCTGATTACTTTTTTTTGTGACAAATTAGTATTTTAGGGTGTTTATAGGTCTTTTCCTTGAGAAAACCAAATTATTTAAACTTGACATATGACTGCAATGTAATAACAGCAGAATAACAAAATAAATGGCATTGACACCAAGTGTTTCAAATCAGAACTGCAGACGAAAGAGAACCCCCCCCCCCCCCCCCCCCCAGCAAACTTCACGATGACGAGCGAACATGATTCACACACACAGTAAGTTGCTATGCTTTGCAATGCTAGCACTAATTTACATTAGCATGAAATAGAGAGAATACAAAAGCTACATCAATCAACAAATACCGCACAGCGACTGTTTTCCCTTAGTCTCACTTAATAAATTAATTCGATAGTAATTTCATAAGTTTATAGGTTGGTCTGTGAAGTGTATATATATATATATATATATATATATATATATATATATATATATACTACTGCTCAAAAGTTTGGGATCACTTTGCCATGGGATGTAATGGGGAAGTGATCCCAAACTGTGCATCAGTTAAATCTGTGCACTGGAAATTGTACACTGACGAACGTTCCACATTGTTTGGAATGCAAAACTGTGATTAAATACAAACATTTTTTAACACATTAAATTTTTTGTAACTAATTCATCCTAATTAAAGCAGTAGGTGCAATAAAACATCTTAAAATAACTTTTTCTCTCTAAATATCAAAGGATGTCATAATAATGCAAAATAAAAACACCTAAAGATTTTCTTGCAGTGTATTTTCAGTTATGCTCTTTTTGACTCTGTCCTTCTTAACACCCCTCATTTCCACCTGAGCCTGGCTGTCAATCAAACATAGCAGGGGGTGGAAGAGACAGATGGAAGTCTGGAGAAGGAGGAGGCCTTGGTGGTGCTGGCACTTAGTGCATGTATACGTGTCTATATATACTGTCGTGAATATATGATAAGACTAAACATGGAAGACAACTGCAGATGGTAGGAACAAGGTCATGTCTGTCCATCTGTCTCCAGTCAACGCAGCTCTGAGTAATATAGAAGATATACATTTAGTCTTTGTAGACACAAAAACAGAAAGTTGAGGGATCCTTATTTTCTTTTTCAGAATACACATTTTAGTCTTATAAACAAACAGATTGCTCTTTACTTAGTACACTGTGTAATCACTGTGACCTAATGAAACTGTAACAACTGCAATAAATAATTTCCTTAATCATCTCATGTCATGAGTTTCCAGCTGGATGATATCTGTTTCTTTACATTACAGCATATAGTACATTAACAAGTTTTGTACCTGTTAAATTTACACTTCCCCAGCATTTAAAAGGTCAAAGGTAATGAATTATTGTAACACTAAGTGATATTAAATGAGGTGAAGCATGAAAATGAAACATGAAATATACTATTAATTCAAGGGGAAAATATCCCAGCAAGTGAGACCAGCTGTTCAGGCCACGTTACTGGCACCCCCAGAATCAAATGGTGCATCATCCCACTTATTTCCTCTCACGTTAACTCTGAGCTGCTGGTCCTGCTGTCAAATAAATTTGGTGCTTTTTCAAAATAATTTTTTTTAAAGTTTATAACTTAATTGAATTGAATCCCCCAATCATGCCGAGTATAGCGGACTACCCTGGTGTGAATGCAATCTGTGTCTCCATTAGGGGAAAATTTACACTAGAATCATCCGGGAACAGGGCGGAGAATGCCAGGAAATGTTGCACCTTCCTTCGGTTTGGTTTGCTTTCACACAACATCACATAGTTACAACAGTTGCTCACGAGGGGTGATATTCCCCTAAATCAGGCTACGAGGGCCGCAATCCAGCAGGTTTTCCATGTATCCCTGCACCAACACACCTGAATCAAATTAACGAGTCATTGTGTAGAACCTGATTGGCTGTTAGAGCCACCTAATTTGACTCAGGTGTGTTGGTGCAGGGATACATGGAAAACCTGCTGGATTGCGGCCCTCGTAGGACTGAATTGAGTAGCCCTGCCCTAAATGCTCACTGACCAAGAAGGAAGAAGAAAATCCAGCTCATTGATGGGTGAGGACAAAAGATGTCTCATTCATCACAAGTAAACAATGGACAACTGGTGCTCAAACCTGATCCAGTTTTCTCCAGAATCCAAATAGAGGATCCAGCTCAGGGGCGTATTCTGTCACTGCATGTCACCGTGCACGGGCAGCTGATGAACCACACACACCTCACGCAGCTCTCCGTGTGTCGGGCAAGCAGTGAGCGCACAGTGCAGTTTGAGGTCTCGTAACATCACAAAAAGATTCAATTTTACATTAGTTTTTTTAACTGAAACCAAATGAGACGAGAAAGAGGGAGGTAAGACCGTGGTGAAATCTGTTTTAGGTTGGATATTCGGCAGATATTTGCACTGGAGCAACCAGCGTCTCGTTCAGGGACCATCAACAAATGACAGGCTTTCCATGAAACGAAAATCTCCTAAACCAGGTGACCCAGTCACCTCAAACCAAAGCTGATTTGAAGCAGAATATCATCCAAACAAGACACAACTCTTCCTGATTTTCTTAAAGCTGAGTCACAGTCAAGTGATCGACCGCTTTGTGGATTTGAAAATAGGCAGTACGCTTTAATTTTCTAAAATAAAACAAACTGTTCAGAATGAGTCGAACTATCACCCTGAAAACCAGGTACTAACCATTACTGTGGAATGTGTATGAAGAGTTCTGACCTGCTGTCGTTTGTTATGGCTTTTATGCTTTTGCTGTTGTTTGTTAAAATAAATATGTTCTTTGACTCATTAATATCTCATTTAGTCTTTTTGGTAGGAATGTGGCAATGGCACAGGGCAGTGCGTATGTGCATATGTGTGTGTGTGGGGGGGGGGGGGGGGGGGGTAGAGCTTTATGCCTAGCAACGCCCCTGCACCAAACACACTGTTCTTCATGTAGAAGGGGACCAGGGTTGGTTTAAAGCGGACCAAACAGCATCAGTGTGAATGCACCCTTTGTGTTATCAATGATTGAGGGTGATGCTGAGAACTGTAGCCTGTTTAATGAGGAGCAGTTTGGACAGAAATGTCACACAGGTGGAGCCTTGCTAACAAACCAAATATTGCTTTTTTTTTTTTTGTTTGTTTTTTTGTTTTTTTTTTCTTTGTTCTGTTTAAAGGATTTAATTTCCCGGCTGGGAAGCTGATTAACATTATAACAGAAAGAAAAGCTGTCATTTACGCAAAACACCATTAACACACAATCAAAGAAGAGTTGTCTTTTGTTGACATTGAAATGCTATTTTAAAAAGGAAATAGGTGTGTCTATTTGCCAGAGCACATCAAACACAGCCACATACATGCTGGATATTGTGTGTGTTCGGTCAAACTATCCCTCAGTGAAAATAAACTCCAGACTTTTTATCATTCCTGACATCATTCCTCTGTGTGTAGCATCCCTAGAGTAAAAAATCTGGCCGCAACATGTTTTAAATTATTTTTTATACCGCGCCACAGTGCATGCCAACAACTGGATATCAACACACTGGTCATGTTAAATGTGAACCATGGCTGATTTATCAAATGACAAAAACCTCTGCTGGTAATTCAGTGAAAACATGAAAGGGTAGTGATAGCAGTTTGGCATATAGGAATTAGGTGCAGGTTTGTAGAACCGTGAGATTTAGCACAACAGACAGATGCTCATCATTCAGTGTATGAGATGCCGATGAAAGATCTGTAGGCAAGACAAGGCAGTTTATTAGTACAACACATTTCATGTACAGGACACAAAGTGCTTTACATAAAACAAAGACATTACAGATATTTAGAATAGTAAAAGGTATCAACACATAATGACAATAAAATAATAAAATACATTAAAATGATTAAAAGCAAGATAAGATAAAAAAGTTACCCTGCAGATTTCATGCATAGACGCATGAGAAAAGAAATGTTTTTAACCTGGATTTAAAAATGTCTACATTTGGTGAAAGTTTAATCTCCACTGGCAGTTTGTTCCATTTGTTTGCAGCATAACAGCTAAATGCTGCTTCTCCATGTTTAGTCTGGACTCTGGTCTGGACTAGTTGACCAGAGTTTATAGGTTTATATTCTCTGAACATATCACAGATGTATTCTGGGCCTAAACTGTTCTGTAAAACCCACTTGTAGACCACCTATGCTAGTTCTGTCCCTCTGCTTCACACTAGCCTGATCTTCAAGATTTGCTGGTTTAGCCTTCTTAGATAGATCTGAATAACCTTTGGCAATCTCTGACGATTCACTTTTTTCAGTTTTTTTTTTCAGGACATTTTACCTGAGCTTAAGTAAGTAAGTAAGAAACAACATCGAAATCTGTATCTAGTTGAGCACAGGCTGCCAGGCTTTGTGTTAGCTTAAATTTTCAGTTTTGCTAACCAGTTTGTAAATAAAAAACGTTTTATTTGACAAAAATCTTTGTACTGCGTTTAATAATGATCATGATTAATATTTAAAGGCAAAATCATTACATGACAGTAAAACTTCAAGTGAAAAGTATGGTGTTGGTATCTGTGATATTTGCGTGGATTGTCTTGTTTCGCCCCGCCCTACAGTAGAACTGTGAGGTGTGAAAACTCTACGTGCACACTGTGCGTCAGGCCATGCAAGCGCGTTTTTAAATGATTTCTTTGTACAGGAACTTTCTTTTTTAGCATGAAAAGGAGTACATCTGTGAGGTTGAGGGTATAAATCTGTCAGGAAAATACAAAATCTTTAAACTGTTTTTATTGTGTGGATATGGAAATTTATTGTGGTTTCAAATTGCTGGATTTTTGTGTGGAAAATGCATTTGAAGGGACCCGAAGTTACAAAGAGAGTTATTCATCCTTTTATCACCTGCTTTTTGGAATATTGTAACTCTTTCTGGTTTTGGGATTAGATAGAAATATATTCATCCCTCTTGGGGAAATTTGGTGTTGCAGCCACTTGTATAATATGTTCTACGCAGTATACAGAACCAGAATAGAGCAACACACACACACACCTAAATTTACATACCTACAAACCAAAGGTAATAGTGCAAGGGAGAAAACGAGCAGTTATAAATACAAAAGAAAGGTATGAAAGAAATGAAGCTATTGACCATATAAATAAGTAAAAATGTGAATATGTACAGTTATGATCAGATATTAGACCCTGCTGAGCTTTGCTGTCGGGTGGATGATCAGCTCTGCTGGGAGCAGGCCTGGTTATGGAGTCTGACAGCAGAGGGAAGGAAAGATCTGCAGTACCTCTCTGTCGAGCACCGTGGGTGAAGAAGCCTGCTGCTGATGGTGCTTTCCAGGGCTCTAACAGTCTTATGTAGGGGGTGGGAGGCATTGTCCATGATTGATGACAGCTTTGCCATCATTCCACCACCTCCACAGGCTCCAGACTGTGGCCCATGACAGAGCCGGCCTTGTTTCAGTTCTTTCTCTCTGCTTCCGTGATGCCGCTGCTCCAGCTGGATGCATATATATGGCTGAGGCCAGGAGGGAGTCATAAAAAGTCCTCAGGAGGTTTTCCTGCACTCCATAGGACCTCAGTCTGCGTAGCAGGTGGAGTCTGATTTGGCTGTTCTTGTAAAGAGCCTCAGTGTTGGTAGTCCAGTCCAGGTCCTTGCTCAGGTGAATGCCCAAGTACCTGTACGAGTCAACCATCTTAATGTCCATTCCCTGAATATTCACCAGACCACAGACTTCTGGTTAAGTTCATGGTACTCCTTCTCATCAGCATTGTTGAAGAGTCCAACGATGGCTGAGTCGTCCATGAGCTTCTGTAGATGGTAGTTTGTGGTGAGTGAAGTCATTGGTCCTTCTGAAGTCAGCAGCTCACCTTGTAGCAGGGAGGAAACCACGTGAACACATCACTAGGGTGCTGGTTTCACTTCACTGGCTTCCTGTACAGTTCCGGTTCCAGTTCAAGATTGTATTGCTTGTTTAATGGCAAAGCACCACCTTTCAAAGATTAAAAGGTGGAGATGACAGAGCGTTTTCTGTAAAGAGCACAGATCACTTTTATTCATTATTAAAAACACACCTTTTCTCACTGGCTTTTCCTCCAGCTTGAGCCTTTTCATTTGGTTTATAATGTTTCTTTGCTCTTATATGTATTTAAATCATTTTAATGTAATGTATTATGTTATAATGCTGTTTTAACTCTTGTATTTTCTTATTTTATACATTTATTTTATTTTATTGTTGATCTTGGAATTTTATTTGTTTTGTCTTGTACAGTACGTTGGTCAGCGGACATTTTTATGTGCTTTATAAATAAACTTGACTTGATATAAAATGAAGAAATCCATATGAATTACAGGCTGTGATGCAAAGAAAAAGGAAATGTGCCAAGTGTGATGAGAACGTGTGCAAGCCAGCATACAGCCATGGCCAGAAGCTTTGAGAATGACACAAATATGGTAGTTTTCACAAAATCTGCTGCTTCAGTTTCTATGATGACAATATCCAAAGTCCAGCGCTGGACTACAGAGGACGGGGCCATTTTCTCTCATGAATACCGTTCCCAGTTGTTTAGAGCATTCAGGCAAAAACTTGTGGAAGAAAATGGGAGTTACCTCCATCAGTCCTGTATCAAATTTTTGTCATAAATAAAGACTGGTATCGAAACAAGAGCTGCTTCTCCCAACCATCCAAGAACAGTTTGACGATGGGGGTATTTTTTTTATCTTTAATCAAGAGCGTAACTGTGAGAGATGTGACGTTCATGAACGAACCAATTCTTTTGAACAACTCTTTTAAATGAACGATGAGAACCGATTCACAGCTGTGAGCCATTCATTTGTGAGCCACTCTTTTTATATACAAATTTTTGACACTGCCTTCATCAAATCAAATCAAATCAAATCAAATCAAATCAAACTTTATTTATAAAGCGCTTTTCATGCCATAGGCAACACAAAGTTCTTTACATGATTAAAAACACTCAGTGACATCTTTCACACAGTCTCATGCATACAAATACTGTGAGTTCTATCCAAAAAATTTACTAGAATTTGCACTGACTGCTCAGGTTTATCCTTTTTATCTATGTTTTTCCTATATTTTTTAATCTTGTATAGTAGATTTTATATAGGTACATATTTTGATTGTTTGTCATTCTTATATATTGTGAAATTTTGTAAGATATTGTGAGAACGAGCCAGTCTTTTGAATGACTCTTTGAAAGGAACGGCTCCTCAAGATCCGGCTCCCTTCAAAGAGCCATAAATCCCATCTCTAGTAACTGTTTGCTTTGAGAGCAAGATTCTGGTTTTCATGCTCAAATATCATCTTGCTCTCTCTCAAAATTCTGATCTCACACTGACAAAGTCCCTCTTGCTTTCAAATATATTTTTCTTTTTTTTCAAAACTCACAGTACTGATAAGATGGCAACAAGTTGTTTTAATAACTATGACTTTTTCACTTATTACACCATATAAAAAGTTAGTCTCTGGTGATGGTTTTTTTTCTGTACTGTCCTTTTCATTCATAGTGCTAAGTTTAAAATTCAAAGCGGGCAGAACTTCATAACATTGTCTAATTGATAAACATAATGCAGGAATTAAAGCATATAACTCAAATTTATAGCACAGCAATAAAAAAAAGGTTAAATTTCAGCTGAATCTTCATTTCCCATGAGCCTTTGCAGTCCAGATATGTTGAGTTTTGAAAACAGCTCCGCCCCCTCTGACAGAAACGTAACATGTTTAGTTTTCTTGGCTAATCATTATTATTACACTGCACAATGTAGAAAATTATTAGAAACAACTTATTTGTTTTATTAGTGAGACGATGTTATATAAAACATAAAATGATAATTAGTCACTACTAAAAAGTTTATGTTCAAACTAAATCTGGGCTAAGAGTGTGGAGTCACTGTGTGAAGTAAAACAAGCGCACCCTGAAGAAGGTGAGGACGATTTGCTCGAATTATCTCATATTCTATTGGCTGGAGGAGGTTTGACAGACAGCTCTTTCAGCAACACAAGAGAGAGGATAAAATATCCAAGAGCAGAAGTTTTGAGAGCAGAGAAAGTGTCTGAGTGTGAGGGAACGAGACCAAGTCTGAACGCAGAGTTTTAAAAGGAAGAACGATGTATTTAAAAGCAAGAGGGACTTTCTGAGTGTAAGATCAGAGTTTTGAGAGAGAGCAGGATGATATTTGAGTGTGAAAACCAGAAATCTTGCTCTCAAAGCAAACAGTTATGCTCTTGAATAAAGATAGAAAAATACCCCCATATCTGACACCTTTTCAGCATGGTGGAGCCTCTAGACACCTCCACGTCTCGTTGTCTGTAATGACAGATGCTGTGCACGCGTGAAAAATTCTAACGCAATTACATGAATTAGTTACCGTCGTTAACACATTATTTTTGACAGCCGTACTTACTACATGACACATTCCAGAATTTATCATGCAGAGCAACCTTTTGGGACTCCTGTTTTCCATCCGTCGGACATTCTTTGAGATGAAAGTCTTATTCCAGTCCGGAGCAGAACACTGGTTGCCATGGTAACTCAGCTAGGACTCATTTAAGCTACAATAATGGATCAGAACTCTCACTTTGATAAGCCAGATTTATCAAAATAAGCCAGACATTCTGTTAATTCTGCTTCATGAAATACCCCTCATGTCCTGTTCTTTTATCCCAACTGACTTCCTGGAGGAAAACATCACGTTCAGGACCACGTTGTTTATCACGGTACAAATTCATCAATTCATCTTCAGGAACCCCTCCTACCTATGAACACATGAGGATTTAACAAGTCTGATAGATGCTCCTGTTTGCAGCAGAGGGCTAAGTTCAGAAACTAAGACTCCGTTCACAAAAAAAGTGGCTCAAATCGGACTTTTTTCCCATAGAAGACCCACATGTGATTTTGTTATGACAGTTGGAACAGCACAAGTCTGATTTTTTTCTTCCACGATCCACATCTGATGTTATGTGGTCATTTGTTGTTAAAGTGAGACAGACGTCATGATTCTAGCAGAGGAACACGTAAACACAGCGTGATGCATGTGACTTCACGTTTTTGTTCACGCGGTTACTTCAGGGCTGTAGAAGAACATGACTCACCTCTGATGCATTACCTTTCAGGATGTCTGAGCCTTGTATTTTACTCTAGTCCCCCCCCCCTTTGGAGTATTATTAACTTACAAACCCAATCTGGTCGTCATAGTTTCCTTTTGTAAACCAGCTTTAGTTTTGTTTTGTCACCCAATTAAGGCTGTTAATAAATATTTTTCATCGTGTGTATTTTAGTTGACGAACACTGTAAAACACAGACTAGATGACAGGAAACAGCACCGTCAACCAGAACTCGGTGTGAAGCCGAGCCAAATCAAAGCTCTCGCTTCTCTGCAGCACAAGCTGGGATCACAGTGTGTGCATGTGTGTTTGACTATGTATGCTCTTATCACCTCTGCCTCGTACACACTGCACCTAACGGGTGACACACACACACAAACACACACACACACACATCTTATGAGAGCACAGATGGCCTCACATTCATGTCTTCTGCCAAACAGATGGACCTGGCTGGATTCATTCATCGATGGACACACACAAAAACACACACTAGCATGTACTGATTTACTCCACCAACAGAGAAACGTCCTTATTAACTGCAGCATCTCATGGATTTTGCATGAAAACACACACCTTCACATTTGTGCACACACAGCCTCATGCACACACATGGGCTGTAGTCCAATGCTTGTTTCCCTCAGTCTGTCCTAACACACACAGACGGATGGTGGCTGCTGTCCAATCAAAGTGCCCTCAGTTTGTCTCTGTGAGTTTGAGATGTGAAGTCTAATTACCAGAACAGCATCAATATTGATGAGGGCCACTTATTTCATCTATTCCCAGTCCTGCTCTTAAATTCACTTAAGTTTCACTTAATGCTTATAAACACCAACAACGTCAAAGGTGAGGCCACTGTACAAAATTTTAAGCAGCTCTGCACTTACATTACCACCAAGGAGGAGTTTAACATGAGTTTAAAGGGTTAAATAAAAGAAAACATTCAAATTTTCATTTAAACGTACTTTAGTATTTTGAGCAGTTAACTGTTGTCTTCAACCCGAAGCAGTTCCTAACAAACCGTGAAATACTCTAAACTTCATGGACACTTACAGATGAATCCTTTTACCCAATCTGTTGAAATGATGTTAACACATTAAATTTTAAATGCATAAACTAATCTATTTTCAACAGATTTTAAACTCCACCAAGCCACAGCTGAATTCATTTAATTGTTTAACCAGAACGGGGCTGGACTGGGATGAAAATGCCATTCTAAATAAACATATACTCTAACTGAGGAAAAATTAATAGCTGGTGGACCTCCTTTGGCAGAAACAGCTGCAGTGAGACTACTACTACATCTTCCAGTCTCTGACATCGGCCTGAAGACAGTTTGCCCCACTCCTCAATGAAGAATAGTTTCAGCTGGGAGATGTTTGTGGGGTTTCTTGCATGGACAGCCCATTTCAAGTCACCATACCTCATCTCAATGAGATTAAGATTGGGGCTTTGACTCGGCTATTCCAGGACTCTCCATTTCTTAGTCTTCAGCCGGTCCTTGGTGGGTTTACTGGTATGTTTGGGTCATTGTCATGTTGCAAGATCCATTTCCACCTCAGCTTTCTTATCGATGGTCTTGACATGTTCCTCCAGCATCTTCTGATATACAGTAGAATTTATAGTGGATTCTATGATTGTGAGCTTTCCAGGTCCTTCTGAAACAAAGCAGCCCCAAACCATGACACTTCTACCTCCATGTTTCACGATTGAGTTTTTTTTTAATGAAATGCTGTATTTGATTTATGCCAAACATGTCCTCTTTTCTGGTGTCCAAATAATTCAGTTTTTGGCCCATCTGTCAAAACAACATTATTCCAGAAGTCCAGGGGCCTCATTTATAAAACTGTGCGTAGCAAAGCGAACTACAGGTGACTGCAACTTTCAGATTTATAAAAGCATGCACACGAACATCCTATACCTGTTTCCATTTATAAATCAGTCAATTCTAAAGCGGGCGCACATGAGTGAACGCATTCCCACGCCCACATGGTGACTATAAATGGTCAGGTGAATGCCTGTAATACATATTCATCACATCATTTGTATGATGGCTCAGGAGGGATGTGAGACAGAGATCCTGATGGACCACGTTAACGAACGTAAAAATCTTTACTTGGTGGGCACGGCGTAGACATTACAGGTGTCAGAAAGGCAGAATAGTGGCAGCAGGTGGTAAATGCTGCCATCACATTGTTAGAAGGGAAGACACGGCAGAGGCATCGGATAGTGCGGCTGGATATCTCAGTCGGTAGAACATCCTTCTGCCATGCGGGAGATTAAAGTTCCAGTCCCACAGTGGTGAATCGCTTTGGAGAAACGTGTCTGCTAAATGACAGTACTGATGCCAGTAATTTAGTCATTTGTTTTAATTAATAAAATAAATATGTAGAGATGCATCTGAGACTGGTAGCAGTTTATTTAGTGTTAAATAATATTTCTTGACAGATATTGGGACAACAACTTAAAAAAACATTGTGTAAGAATAACTAAATAAAGGAAATCCTCCTCTTGTGTGTTTCGTTAGCGTAGCATCACTTCTAGACCTCCAGCCTCCAGTCTGGTCCCGCTCTGCTGGAATGAAGGACCAAAGCTACTTTCCACACTGACTGCTACATGCTGGCAGCAGACTGGCACCTTATTTATCTGCATGGATTTTATAACATGGAAGTTTTGTTTCACAATGACAGAACATGTTTTAGTGGTTGAACTTCTTATTAATATTCTCCCTTATTCTGTACTGTTGGTGTTGCCATTTCCTGTTTTTCTAGATTACAGTATGTGCGTACGCCTGGGTAAGAGTTGCGTGGAGGTAGGAACATTTTCCTGTCAAGTTCGGTTTTCAGAAATCCCAAAAGTTGACTATATTTGGCGTACGCCGGTTTTTGTTCCTACGCCAGCTTGATAAATGAGGCCCCTGGTCTTTGACTACATTCTCTCTGGCAAACCTAAGCCTGGCCTTGGTGTTTCTCTGAGAGAGCAAAGGTTTACTTCTTGCACACCTCCCATGCAAGTTAAATTTGGGCAATCTCTTTCTGATTGTATAGGCATGCACTTTTACATCAACAGTAGCTAGAGCCTGCTGTAGGTCACATTATGATATTTTTGGGGTTTTCTGAGACATTCTTTAGCATCGTGTGGTTTGCTCTCTGTGGGACCTTGGATGGTCAGACCTGGGCATGTTGGTAGCTGAAAGCCCTCCACTTGCTGACTATTTTCTGGACAGTGGAATGACAGATTTAAAAATCCTTTCAAATCTATATAAATCCCTTATCAGACTTAAAAGCTACTAGAACTTTCTTTCTGAAGCCTCAGACAGCTCTGTTCCTATCACCATGGGGCTCACTCTCAGTTCAACAGTCAGGAGCACACGAAACTAAATATCTGAGGTTTATATAGCAAAAGCCTCATTCAAAATGCTGAGTAACAGTCTTCTAATCAGGTGCACCTGGTGTGCTACACCTGTGTGTGAGTAGCGCCATTTAAAATGTGAATAAATGTGGGAGTGTCCAAACTGTTTGCTTTAAATTTTAAAGATATAGATCCATATATCCAAAATTTTTCATGATCACGGTTTATGTTCTTGGTTTGCCGTCACGTTCTGGGGTTTGTGTTCATTGTCATGCTTAAGTCTGTGTTGCTCTTGGTTTCTGTTCATTAGTTCACTGATCTGATTGTTCGTTCACCTCACCTGTGTCTAGTTAGTTCTTCTGTGTATTTATACTCCTTGGTTTCAGTTGTCCTTTGTCACCCCATTCGTCTTGTTTCACTGTGGTTTTTTCCTGTCGTGAGGTTTTTAAGTGTCTTGTTTTATCGGTTAATGGATTAAACCCTTTTTACCTACATTCCATCTGCCTCTGTCCTGCATTTGGCTTCTCATTTCTGCCAGACCTTGACAAAGTTATGTGACCAGACATGGACCCAGCAGACCGCCAACACTACGAGAAGTGCTTGCACCTGGCCAAAAGTCTTACATGGATAGTTTGGCGGGGCCTTACCCTCTCTTCGTACATGTGGCAACAGCCAAGAGGTTGGAGGACTGTCAGGCCCAAGTACCTCAGCTTTCCTGGTTCAGTCGATGTACTGTACCAGTAAACTAAGGAACATAAACCGTGAATCATGACAGGTCCTTCCTTGTAGCTGGCCAAAGTTGAAAAGCAATCCTGGTATTATTCTTCCCGAGGGACTAAAAGCAGTAACACTGGATGCTACAATCTACCACAGCATTTAAAAATGACACTTCCAGCCTCTTCATGGCTCATTTGTTTACTTGTTCCTTTCTTTTGCTGAGACCTGTGCATCTTTAAAGTCAGCTGTCCTGTAACTGATGAATTTTTCTTTATTTTTCTGGAAGAATCTGGAAGAGAATGGCTTCTTCAGCCAACGACTGGGCTTAACTTTCACTGTGGGGTCAGTAGCTTTTTCCATGATTTCTAACAAAGCCTCTCTCACCTTGTCATATGACTGTCCCTGACAGTCCTCGACAGTCCTCAGATGGGACTCTGAAGACTTAGCACAGAGAAGCCTTGATCTGTAGATTCAGGAGCAATAAGTAGTGTTCCTTTATCTCTGGCAAATCCCAACAGTGCAAACAACAGACATCTGTTCTTGATGAGTCACATCTGGGGTGCAATCTCACATTATTGCATAATATTCAGAATATTTTACTTACTTTGATATCCGTGTAATCAACATGCAACGATTCCCAATCCACGCCTTCCTCAAGTTTTTTTTTTATTTTTTTATTTTTTTTATGCTTTGTGGTCCAGCGTTACTCGACTTCATCAGTCCAAACAAATTTTTTCTTTTGCCTCGCAGTGAATCCTCAGCCATCTTCTCTTCTTTTCTCCTAAGTGAACTTCCTGCAACACGCAGTGAGCCTTGTTCTAGCTTTGGAGTATTACTCTTTAGCGCCCCCACAGCCTTGTACTATGTACTACAACGATTTCATGGGGATGGTGAAGACGTTCTCCTTGTTTTTGTCACCGGGTTTATTTACTCAATAATTAAAACAGTTCTGTGGCCGTCATGGATTTCACGTGTTAATAAAACATTAATTATAAGACTGTCAAAAATAAAGCGTTAACAGTAGTAACTAATTTCTATAATTGTGTTCATTTTTAAAACTGGGATTAACGCTCCCTCATCCCCCACACTTTTCCCGGTGAGTGGGTTCAACACTCGCACAACAAAAGAAAAGCTGTTTTCATTAGGTCTGTACTAATATGCTCCTCCTCCTCTCTCTCCGGCTGTCGGTGATCAGCTGATCAGCTTCTCAGGTGCTATCTCTGTTTTTCTTGTTGCGCTTGTTTATTATTCATCTGAGATGGAGGAAACTAGCGGTTCATGGTTCATATTTCATTCAACCCAAAATATTGTTATTGGATGCACTAGCAACAGCAAAAATTTATCAGTCTCACAAATCAAATGATTTGTGCTGTGTGGCTGATTGTAGATTACAGTGGTTGCTATTGTGTTGCGTGGTGTATTGATTTTGACAAGGCAGCTACAGAGCTGCCAACCTTTTAATAATCCTTGGAGTGAGATTTGGTGGAACCAACCAAAATTTTGCCACATACACGGTAGCAAGACATAGGACTCATCTTTCCTCATTTTCTGCAGGTTTAAACATAAAATACAGCACTCAGGAGAAACAAAACGTAAAAAGGTTACTAATGGGTCTTCAAACTACCAGCAGAAACTTTAAAACAAAACAGGAACCAACTGAACTACACAAAGCAACTAGTCAGACAGTTCCCAGTCAGGCAGTTCCCAGTCAGGCAATTCCCAGTCATACAGTTCCCAGTCAGGCGGTTCCCAGTCAAGCAGTTCCAGGTCAGACAGTTCTCAGCCAGACAGTTCCCAGTCATACAGTTCCCAGTCAAGCAGTTCCCAGTCAGACAGTTCCCAGTCAGGCAGCAGGTTCAAAACAAAACATGACTCAGTGACATTTACTGGAGAATAAATTTCAACATAATTTTTTAAACATATTTGTTGGAGCAAATTTCCAACAATCACTCATGATATTGTAATACAATTATTGTAATATGATTTCTGTAAATATAAATGAATATGAGTGAAGTCTGACTATATGACTTTTATTATGCTGGATTTTTAAAGAAAACCTCCAAATTCATGTAAGAGCTCAAAATAATGTCAGCTGACTGCATTTATCACAATAGTCTGATATTCACTTGGAAGTTTTTCCTAACTTAAATCCACATGAATTTATACATTTGATTGATTATAAATTCTCTATTTGTATTTTTCACTTTTGTTTGGCAACATACAAAAAGGAGGATTTTTTCAGAAAGTCTATTTCAACTGTATTATTATTATTATTAGGGTCCGAGCCATACAAAGTATGGCAAGGCCCTATTGTGGTTGAAATGTTTATTCTCCTTCTCCTCCTCCTCCTAAGCATTTCGACGCCAAATTTGACCCCCTAAACACCCATGAAAAGTTGTGAAACTTGGCACACATGTCAAGCCCGGCGAAAATCGGATATTATAAGGTCCGCATACTATTCAATGCAAAATTGGCTCAACAGCGCCACCTAGAGTCACCAAAAATCACCACATGAATGGGGCCCAGGAAGTCTACTTCAACGTAGGAAGACGAAACTCGGCACACACGTGTACCACCCCGTGTTGACCAAAAAACTCAATGTAACACCTGTCGCCATGGCAACAGGGTGCCCGCCATCTTGGCGTGTGCGGCCATTTTTTTGCCATTTTTTCCACTTTACACACATCGTATTTGAACGAACTAGTCTGAGGGGATTCGTGCGATTGACTCCAAACTTGGTGGGAAGCTTCCTGACAAGTTGGGGACCAAAAATTGTTCAAATCTTTAATAGCCGGAAACGTGTTACCGTGGCAACCGACGGAAAAACGCCTTCTCGCCATGAAACACGGTTTGCTCATATCTCCATAGAAATACATGGGATCTCCACCAAACTTCACAGTATTCATACATGTCACACCCAAAGTCCAGCAAAGAAGTCAATCAAACACCTGTTGCCATGGCAACGGGGTGGCCGCCATCTTGGATCTCATTGCCATTTGAAGGAACTAGTCTGAGGGGAATGGTCCGACCGACTCCAAACTCGGTGGGGACCTTCCTGACAAGTTGGGGACCAAACGCTCCTCACATCTTTCTAATAACAGAAAGCGTGTAACCGTGGCAACCGACGGAAAAATGCCCTCGCCATGAAACACGGTTTGCTTATATCTCCATAGGAATACCTGGGATCTGCACCAAACTTGACAGGATTCATACTTGTGACACCCCAACTCCGGCATTGATGTCAATAGAACACCTGTTGCCATGGCAACGCACTGCCCGCCATCTTGGATTTCACTCCCATTTTAACGAACTAGTGTGAGGGGATTCGTGCGACTGAGTCCAAACTTGGTGGGAACCTTCCTGACAAGTTGGGGACCAAACGCTCCTCAAATCTTTCTAATAGGAAAAAGCGTGTAACCGTGGCAACTGACGAAAAATGCCCTCGCCATGAAACACGGTTTGCTTATATCTCCATAGGAATACGTGGGATCTGCACCAAACTTCACAGGATTCATACTTCTGACAACCCAAGTCCAGCATTGATGTCAATCGAACACCTGTTGCCATAGCAACAGGGTGCCCGCCATCTTGGATTTCACTGCCATTTGAACAAACTAGTCTGAGGGGATTCGTGCGACTGACTCCAAACTTGGTGTGAAGCTTCCTGACAAGTTGGGGACCAAACGCTCCTCAAATCTTTCTAATACAAAAAAACTTTACAGCACCTGTTGTCATGGCGACATCGGGTGGCGGGGTCCAGGCAGCTCGGACCCGATGGATGCCGCTTGCGGCTTTAATTATTATTATTATTATTATTATTATAATTATTTGTTGTTTCAGTTTCAGTAGCAGTGGTTTGGAAGTAACAGTCAGATTAGCAAAGGGAAGCAGATGGAACATAACACTTTAAATTCTATAATATGAGCAATGGGGGGCTTGGGCCCCTGTAGAGCCTTATGTCTAGCAACACCCCTGCCCTCAGTCCCGAATAACCTCAGCTGTAAGCAGTGAGTGGCTGATATTTATTACTGCACATCTGAACTAAACAAGAAACCTTAGTTTTAATATTGTAGGGACTTCTGTTGTTTGAACATCAACAAAACTTAAATCTAGCAGCAGGCAGACGTAAAACACTTCCCCAAAAACCAGTGACATTGCTACACATACAGGATCCACCAGCTACACATTTTATCCCTCTGATAGTACCTGATAGTAGGCTACCTGCCTGCAGCACCAAAGGACTCGGAGTAACGTCTGTCTCCACCCTAGCAGCACCTGTCCTCTTCCTCACCGCATCACCTCTGCTTCTGTGTTATGGTAGATTCTCTGATGTTTAATGAAGTTTGTTGGCTTCACACACACACATCAAACTGCGCATTGTTGCTGTTTGTGGAGCTGAAATATCTCCCCTCATCACTCCGTGTCGGACTGATCACTGAGTAGTGGAAGAACTGTGACGCAGTGCTGCAACGCTGCATCTTTTTCACATATGCCTATGACAGCCAGAAGAAGTAGTTCTTTCTCATCCTGGAGTTTAGTTATATAAATGTTGGTATAGGATGAATACATATTTCACTACTGATCCGCACATCACCACTATCGTAGACCTGCTCCCACTTATTTATTTAGTTTTTACAGCGGGACACTGGCCCACGAGTAACACGGCTCACTAGGAATCCTCCCGAACCTCCCGATTAGCTAAATTTGCTCTTGATTTATGTTTCAGCGTGAGAAATTGGAGTATTACTATAAGAATTCACTCAAATGCACGAGTGTCACAGCAATGCGTGATCAGCCCTGCAGCTAATGGAACAACAATTGAGTCCAAGCCAAATTTCCCTGTGGGGACAATGAAGACTATCATATTGCATCATAGCATGTTGTAGAGTATCGTGTTGTGTTGTATCATACTGTTTCGTATTGGGTTCTTTTGTATCGTACTGTTTCGTATTGTGTTGTATTGTATCGTACTGTTTTGTATTGTGTTGTGTTGTAATGTACTTTTTCTTATTGTCTTGTGTTGTAATGTACTGTTTCGTATTGTGTTGTGTTGTATCAAACTGTTTCGTATTATGTTGTGTTGTATCATACTGTATGGTATTGTGTTGTGTTGTATTGTACTGTTTCGTATTGGGTTGTATCGTATCGTGTTGTGTTGTATCGTACTGTTTCGTATTGTGTTGTGTTGTATCGTACTGTATCATATTGTGTTGTGTTGTATCTTACTGTTTCGTATTGTGTTGTGTTGTATCGTATTGCGTTGTCTTGTATCATACTGTTTCATATTGTGTTGTGTTGTATCGTACTGTTTCGTATTGTGTTGTATTGTATCATACTGTTTTGTATTGTGTTGTGTTGTAATGTACTGTTTCGTATTGTGTTGTGTTGTAATGTACTGTTTCGTATTGTGTTGTGTTTTCTCATACTGTTTCGTATTGGGTTGTATCATATCGTATCGTGTTGTGTTGTATCGTACTGTTTCGTATTGTGTTGTGTTGTTTCGTATTGCGTTGTGTTGTATTATACTATATCATATTGTGTTGTATCGTATCATGTTTAGAGTTTGGAGAAAACTAAGCTGCAGTTTCTGGAAATGTCTTATGTTGTGTATGAAGTTCACACTGTAAAAATTTTTGAACACAAGCTCGGTAAGCAGTGTGCATCATTATGTGTTTTTGTGTACTGCAGTGTGAAGCTTTGGCTGCTTTTGTTTAAATCTTGTGTTTTGTAGTAAGTGCTCAGGTATGCAGCTTTCTGTATGTGTGTGTGTGTGTGTGTGTGTTCTGTGTTTTACTTGTGCAGTACTTTGGTCAACCATGTGTTGTAGTTTTAAAGTGCTATATAAATAAATATGGTACGGTGTATGTGTGTATGTGTGTGTGTGTGTGTGTGTGTGGGTGTGTGTGTGTGTGTGTGTGTGTGTGTGTGTGTGTGTGTGGTCATATCCAGTCTGTTAAAAAAGCAAACATTGCTCATTTCTCGTTATTCTCCATTACCTCAGATCTGTCCCGTGGGACGAGTAAAACTGACGGATGGATAGCAAGTGTGTGTTGATAAAAGTGTGTGTGGAGTGTTGATGAATTATAGGAAACCCTCTGGACTCAAACTAAAGACTCAACAACAGCTCAACAGCTCTGCAGCTCAATAGCTTCCTTACTAAACTGAGGTAATGTGGAAGCTTGGCGCTGGTGTTTATCTCGCTGTTATTTCTGCCCTGATGGATAAAATTACTGACAGTTTGCGATTTTATTTTTACATTTATTTTAGTTTGAATTGAGACTGGTTTATTCCTGTCATTGCAAACTAAACACTAGTATTTTTCAGTTTTGTTGAAAATACATGAGTAAAGTTAATTCAGATTACTCAGATCTGGTCAGATAAACACATAATTGGAAGAAGAGCCCATCAGTGAATCAGGTGACTTGGGCAATGCTGAGTCATGCTATAATACAGTTTTTCTCAAATGCTAAAACACAAAAGCCAATCCCCTAAACCAAATGACCAGTTGTCTAAACACATTTACTAAATCTAGCCATCATTTTCCAATATCATAAACACATTTCTCATGAAGACACAATTCACAAAACACAATCCTCCGTTCGCATAAATCTAAACACATTTTTCCTTGCTAAAACACAAGTTGCAAAAGAACTCTGCTCATATTCTCAAATGAAAGCTCATGTGATGCAAAATGCTTGCCACAGTCAGCAATATTTGAACACAATGAACACACCTGACGTCATTCATTACACACAACGACTCAAAATTGAAGACACCTGTTGGTAATGCTGTGACCACATGTATAAAAGCAAGTTCAGAGTGCACAGTTTGCTGAAGATCCCAAACAAACAAAATGGATGAAGGCAGAGTCAGGGGAAGAGGAATTCGAGTCAGAGGAGGAAGAAGAGCTGGCCATGGAAGAAGAGGAGCAGGCCAACGACGAAGAGGAGTTCAAATCAGAGGAGGAAGAGGAGCAGGCCAACAAGGGAGAGGAGAAGATGCAGGAGGGAGAGGAGGAGGTCCAGGACGGAGAGCAGGACAACCTCGCACCATCATTACGGACGAGATGCGAGTAACAGTCATTGACCATGTCATGACAATGGCTGCAGCAGGGCTAAGAGTCCGTCCAAACCTGAGTAGGTTCACCGTGGCCAGCATTATCAGGGCTTGTCCACCGGCATGCTGTCCTTGGGTCTTACAACACCCAACGTCTCCTCAACTTTCTAGAGGAGCTAAGAGACATCCTCCTGCTCTGCCAACACCATCCTGGGCCCGCACATCACATTTATGTGATCATTTGGGACAATGTCAATAAAAAACCTTCACACCCTGATCATGTTTTCAAGAGTACTGTTGTGTGCAATAGATTCTGCATTGAGTCGTGTTACAGTAGTGTACATGCAGTATTTTCTATAGATTTATACTCTTCATATGAAACTCACAAATCTAAATGCCTAATCCTCTGCAGAGATCTAAGAAGATCTGTTACTGTAAAGTTTCTAAAAATATGCATTGGCAGTTATGAAACAAAGACCCATCTCACAAATTGAGCATTGTGTTTTCAATTGTTTTGCTGTAGTGTGTAATGATGTGTATAGTGTTCACATTTGTGAAAGCTTCGAGCTGCTCTTTTGGTGTGGAAGTTTGAGCTTTGAAGTTTGAAGGTGTGGTTGTGTTTATGTAGCTTTAGAAAAGGGTGTTGTGTTTAGACATTGGGGAACATGGAGGAAACATTTGTGAAATGTGTTTTAGCATTTAAGAAAAACTGTAAAATCCGTCCTCAGATTGTCCTGAAGGGATAGCTTGGACTAATTTCTGGTTGCACCGGTCCATTCTGGTGCAAGTGCTCTAAGGTTCATATGTGATGTAAACTGGGCAGCAGTCCACAGAAGAGGCCTTGGATTATTGTTGATGATCAATAACCAACCCTAGTCATCAACCCATTGATCTTCATCTACTCACCAGATCACTATTACCACCTGGTCCCTGGTACTTATAACTCCCAGTTCATCTGCCAACTTTGTGGTATTATACAGACCATATTTATGAGTAGCAGTTTTTGCTGAGATTAATTACCACCTTTGTCTCCAGGAATTCCAGTTCCTGCTGCTTGGATTAGTCTCAGAGGAGAACCCTCTCTTAGATAGCTCCCATTCTGCTCTGCCTGCTGTTGGGAATCTTGTTGAATCACCTTCTTTGTAAGGACTGGTTTTGAGTTTCACTTCCACCTGAAAGAAAATAACTCTGCTTGACTCCTGCCACCTTGGCTGATCTAGAAAGCCTGGACAAACAGCTCTTCACTGGTCCTTCACCTTGCATATCTGTTTTTTTTTTTTTATCTTACCTGCTAAATGTAGTAAATACTCACCTGCCTGTGCAGATGTAGAGACCTGAACCCCTCACGGATGGTATTCACCAACCATCTTGGTAACTATTCTGGTGCTGTCATTAACCAATATGGAAAACATAAACCAGTCTGAACCTTCCCTTCTTGTTTGCCTCTGTTCAAGGGTCCTTTCTGGTAAATCATAGCACCTTGTGTTTAATTCAAAAGACCCTTCAGTCTGGTTTCCTTTGGTTTTCCAATAGCCACCTGCCACCTCTTAATTAAAGGTTTAAGATTAACAACAGTGTAGTGGGTGTGATTTTATTTTAATTATAAGAGGAAGATTCAAAGTTGATCAGATTCTGCTTGTAAACTGAACTCAATTTTCACTTTTTTTGTACTTGCGTTGAAACTTGTAATGAAACCCTCAGTGATAAATGCACAGCCATATAGTCAAGCTCATGTAAAAACCAGCTATGAACCCTGTTTGGAAATGTTTGCTTTAAGCTTTATTCTAGGAAATGAGCTTAATAGTGAACTTGGGGTTTTTAAGTACAAACCCAAGGCAGTTTGGCACCAGGATGCCTCTCAAGTGAAGGGTCTTGGCTGATGGTAGACCACCTCTGGAAGAGATATTTGGGGATTTTAGCTTAGACTGTCCATCCTATAACCTGCTCCAGGCATTCATATATTTCCCTAAAAAGAAAAGACTCAAGGAAAAATGAAAAGAAATCAATTTATCCTTTTATCCATAAAGATGTTTGAAATGGAACCTGACAACATGAAAATAAAGTTTCTAAAGTGGAATAATCTTCACACTGTGGATTACTGATATGTTTCTTCATATTTGTGTTTTTTTAACATCTTCCAAATTCTGCTGTAGGGTTGATCTAAAACAGGGATTTGTGATGTTTGGGTAATAAAGTGTCCTCTTTTATTCTGATATGTCCTCTTTTTAAGAGCTAAAAACTGCATCTGGGCAGAATTTCATAATCATGCAGGATTTTGTTCGACATTATACATCAGATTTGCGTTGCATTTCACTCACGTCACTCTCTCAGCCACCGAGCAACCAGAGAGGGAGGGGATGGAGGGAGCTGCAGCGCTGAGAGGCCAGAGTTACCTGGTAATAACACCAAGCGACTCAGCCGCTCAGAACTACGAGACAACTTTGTGTTTTTACAAAACAAAAATGTATGTTCCTGATTGTCTCAGATAGGCTTTGCACCTGAAGGGGATATGAAGCCATTTAAACTTTTCCTGGAGAGGTTTCATTCCCTCATTTTCTCCACAGGTGTGACGCACAGCCTAATGATGGATAATAATGGATCCAGCTAGATGAGGTGAAGACAAGGTTTTTTGGAATAAGGACTTCGATGGCTAGGTAGAATAAGAAGCTGTTGAGGAAGTTTAGATCTGAGTGTCCAGTATCTATAAAGCTAGAAAATACAGAAATGTAAACTATTACCCTTTTCATAATGGTGGTGACCCGTGGGAAGCTCAGCGCAGAACATGCAAAGCAGGGAGCTGGAAACTCACATCAGTTCTGCACAAAGACACATTTGTGTTTTTCTTTCTTTCTTTCTTTTTGTATTTGTCTGTGTTTATATACATTTTCTACACTATTGCTTCATAAAGGGACAAACACTGAACAAAAAGACTAAATTTATCTTCACCACACTAAGTGGACTGAATGCCACAGGATTTTTTCTTCATACTTTTAGCCCTTCACTTTATTCAGTCTTTGGCCAAAGAAAAATATAAATTATGTAGACAATGTAAAATTCAGCAAAAATGTCAGAAGATCAGTGCAAAGTAGACCTCGTCATCATCAGCACAGTCACGATGCCCCATACGATACAATACGATACAGCTGCCCAGTTTATGGCCAAGCACACCTACAGTACAATCCATGGCTTGTAAAGGAAAACTCAGGTTTGGGTTGCTCTAGATCAGGGCTACTCAATTCCGTCCTACGAGGGCCGCAATCCAGCAGGTTTCCATGTATTCCTGTACCAACACACCTGAGTCAAATTAATGAGTTATTGTGTAGAACCTGATTGGCTGTTAGAGCCACCTAATTTGACTCAGGTGTGTTGGTGCAGGGATACATGGAAAACCTGCTGGATTGCGGCCCTCGTAGGACCGCATTGAGTAGCCCTGCTCTAGATGCAAGGCAGTTGGGACTTTAGGACCAGAGAAGACTGGTGGAATGAAATTGGCTAAAGAATAGGTGTCGCGTTTAATAACTTCATCTGCCTCTGACATCACAAAGCAGCAATGAGCACTTTGTAAAACATATTTGAACATGCTCGAACCAGGAGTCATTTAGCAGTAAAAAACATACCTGAAAAAGCTAAAGAAGACAATTTGGACAGGTTATAATCAGTGCTCAGTCTGAGCAAATAGCCACAAGGAGTCGGATCTTTCACACTGCATATGAAGAAGCTAAATGTAATGCATGGATTTGAAAGCGAAATTGATTGTCGGGAGTTAAACGGACTTGATATGGGCAGTGTTCTGCATTCTAATGCTGCATGTGCATACACAAGCACATTTCAGTAAAAAAGAAAAAAAAACCCTCTGTGACTGACTTCTGTAGTGTGCGTCAAAACTTAGCCTCTTGCTGGATGGGTGTACTAGTTTAAATAAGAAAAGCACACTTATTATTTGCATAAGAACACAGGTAGCAGATGTGGACAAACCAAGGAACACATTTACTGAACTGTTTGAACTATAAAATTCATCTGCAGAAGGCATTGTGGGTGCTTTATTATCTACATTGGAGTTCTAGAGTTTGTGTCTAAAACTCTCATTGGACTTAAATGTGATAGCATGTCTATTATGTTAGGACGGAGAAGTGGTGTTGCGAGTAGACTTCAAGCCATTTTCCCTCACATTACGGTGTAGCACTGCTCAGCCCATAGACTTGAACTCGTAGTAAATGATGTGGTGAAAGAGATGGGGACAGCCAATCATCTTAAAATACTGATGGACAAGCTTAATTCCCTTTAGATAACTTTTAACAAGAATCAGATGGAACTGAGGGAGTGCATCCAGTTTGGACATGCAACTGTGCAAAATCGGTTGGATATTAGACACAAGGTGGGTGGCCTCCTGTTTTAGGGCAGTGGAAGCTGCTTGAAACAACTATCCAGCACTTCACAGTCATTTTAAGTTGGAATCAGAAGATCCCACCCATGATGGTATAACTAAGCAAATGTAGCATGGTCTTCCTGTGCTTTTGTGAACAATCTGGGCATGATGTATTACACACTGCAGGATTAATCTGAACTTTTACTTGAGCTGCAAACAAGAGATGCTAAAATTATCTTGGCTCATGAAGCTATTTGTCGTGCAGTCAGAGTATTTAAAGCGGTGTCGTAGCAAGCAGGATGCTTTTCTGAACTGAGTAAGAGGGGCATTGAGAGCAACTCTTTTCTAGGCATTAACACTTACTCAAGGAAAAGCCAGTGACAAAGCGTTAAATATTAGGCAATTTTTTCTAAGTGTGGCAAAAAACTTAAAGCAGCTCTTGTTGTTTCATGGTGGCCGCCTGCCCAACAAAAGTGGCTATGATCAGTTCATTGAGGAGCTACAGGTGCTTTATCCACAGCTCTGGCTCGAGGACGCAGGTGTCTGTGGACAGAGTGAAGTCGAGTTGCTCTGTCTGAGCACAGAGAGTATGTGGAATAAGGAGGAAAAGACATTCCTGATGAACTAAAACTGTTTACAGCTGTGAAAACCATCAACATATCAAGTGCAGAATGTGAACAGAGCTTTTTCCAGATTAATTTGATTTGCACCCCAAACCGAGCTTCTCTACACACTACCACCATCTCGGACCCATCCTTTCTCAGTATCGCCGGACCTCCTTTGACCAAGTTCAATACGCTCCCTTCTGTGAAGTCGTGGGTGGCAAAAGAACACAAGACTCACAGGTCATCTCAAGGCACTTTTAAAGACAAAGTCCAATTCAATAAAATTAATTGTAGTTCAATCAAAACAAATCAATTTTATTAGTACAGTTTATAATAGCTGTGTTTGTCTAAACCAATTCATGAAGACCTAGCTGAGGAAAACCAATGGATTGGATCAAATCCCTGATTTAGTCCTCCATCGTGAGCTGCATGATGAGACCAGAAAGAAAAACCTCTATCAGTACCTGAACCAGTAAGAAAAACCACCATCAGTACCAGAACCAGGAAGGAAAACCTCCATCTGAACCAGAACCAGTAAGAAAAACCTCCTTCAGAACCAGAACCAGTAAGAAAAACCTCCATCAGAACTCGAACCAGGAAGGGAAACCTCCATCAGAACCAGAACCAGGAAGGAAAACCTCCATCAGAACTCGAACCAGGAAGGAAAATCTCCATCTGAACCAGAACCAGTAAGAAAAACCTCCTTCAGAACCAGAACCAGTAAGAAAAACCTCCATCAGAACTCGAACCAGGAAGGAAAACCTCCATCAGAACCAGAACCAGGAAGGAAAACCTCCATCAGAACTCGAACCAGGAAGGAAAACCTCCATCTGAACCAGAACCAGTAAGAAAAACCTCCATCTGAACCAGAACCAGTAAGAAAAACCTCCTTCAGAACCAGAACCAGTAAGAAAAACCTCCATCAGAACTCGAACCAAGAAGGAAAATCTCCATCTGAACCAGAACCAGTAAGAAAAACCTCCTTCAGAACCAGAACCAGTAAGAAAAACCTCCATCAGAACTCGAACCAGGAAGGAAAACCTCCATCTGAACCAGAACCAGTAAGAAAAACCTCCATCAGAACTCGAACCAGGAAGGAAAACCTCCATCAGAACCAGAACCAGGAAGGAAAACCTCCATCAGCACTCGAACCAGGAAGGAAAACCTCCATCAGAACCAGAACCAGGAAGGAAAACCTCCATCTGAACCAGAACCAGTAAGAAAAACCTCCTTCAGAACCAGAACCAGTAAGAAAAACCTCCATCAGAACTCGAACCAGGAAGGAAAACCTCCATCAGAACCAGAACCAGGAAATAAAACCTCCATCAGAACTCAAACCAGGAAGGAAAACCTCCATCAGAACTAGAACCAGGAAGGAAAACCTCCATCAGAACTCGAACCAGGAAGGAAAACCTCCATCTGAACCAGAACCAGTAAGAAAAACCTCCTTCAGAACCAGAACCAGTAAGAAAAACCTCCATCAGAACTCGAACCAGGAAGGAAAACCTCCATCAGAACCAGAACCAGGAAGGAAAACCTCCATCAGCACTCGAACCAGGAAGGAAAACCTCCATCAGAACTCGAACCAGGAAGGAAAACCTCCATCAGAACTAGAACCAGGAAGGAAAACCTCCATCAGAACTCGAACCAGGAAGGAAAACCTCCATCTGAACCAGAACCAGTAAGAAAAACCTCCTTCAGAGCCAGAACCAGTAAGAAAAACCTCCATCAGAACTCGAACCAGGAAGGAAAACCTCCATCAGAACCAGAACCAGGAAGGAAAACCTCCATCAGCACTCGAACCAGGAAGGAAAACCTCCATCAGAACCAGAACCAGGAAGGAAAACCTCCATCTGAACCAGAACCAGTAAGAAAAACCTCCTTCAGAACCAGAACCAGTAAGAAAAACCTCCATCAGAACTCGAACCAGGAAGGAAAACCTCCATCAGAACCAGAACCAGGCAGGAAAACCTCCATCAGAACTTAAACCAGGAAGGAAAACCTCCATCTGAACCAGAACCAGTAAGAAAAACCTCCTTCAGAACCAGAACCAGTAAGAAAAACCTCCATCAGAACTCAAACCAGGAAGGAAAACCTCCATCAGAACCAGAACCAGGAAGGAAAACCTCCATCAGAACTCGAACCAGGAAGGAAAACCTCCATCAGAACTAGAACCAGGAAGGAAAACCTCCATCAGAACTAGAACCAGGGATTCCTGCTGAGAAGGAAGAAGAGAAACATAAAGTAATGCCAACAACAATGTCAGATGTTTCTACTTGGAGAGTAAAGAGAGCAAAGAGGAGCCCAGTGCATCATGGGACGTCCCCCAGCAGCTTTGGCCTATAGCTGCAGAACTAAAGGGGGGATCAGGGTCACCAAGCCAGACCTGATTTATCAGGAAGGAAAGTTTGAAGATAATCTGAAGGTGAAGATGGGGCCGGTTCCTACAGCCAAACTGGGAACCGGTTCCACAGAGGGGGACTTGGATCAAATGCAGACATTCCTGGACATCATCAAAATCACAGACAGGTGATTTTATATCTGGGCTGTTTGGTTCAGTTAAAATGAGTTCAGCTTTGTTCATTCAGCACTGAGGTTCATTTGAGACGATTCAGAACATGTTTGTTTGATGAGCTTTATTTCAAGATGTGGATGAAGCCAGAACGTAAAGTTATTTTACATCCATCAGATCATGTTGAGCAATTCAAGGATTTTCTCAGATGTGTTTTCAGTCCTGAGGTGGATGGTGTAAATCCCTTTATTTTCTTCTTTCCTTCTTTTAAAAATGTGTGTGTGTGTGTGTGTGTGTGTGTGTGTGTGTGTGTGTGTGTGTGTGTGTGTGTGTGTGTGTGTGTGTGTGTGTCAGAGGTTAGGTGACATTGGGGGTGTGTTGTGTTCGGCTAATTGTGGTGTGTTGATTGACATGTTGGGTCTGGAGGAAAGATGAGAGGAAGCTGCAGTATTCACTTTCAGACTGAATGTAGATGTGTGTTGGCTGATACCACAGCTTTATGGATGAGTGTGTGTCTTGGAGCTCTGCTTCTTGTCAGGTCAGAGTTCATCATAAATCCTGCAGAGGTTGCCCTCCAGCAATCACAGAGAAATGTCCAAGCTTACCTCAGTGTTTAGTCTGCTTTGTCAGCTGTGATTATTCACAAAAAAATATTATTTCATGGAGACAAGTGCATATGTTTGAACTAAACTGGAAATAGAGTAATAGATAGGAGACTGTGGAAGAGTCAGTGAGTTCAAAACTATTTCATCAAAGTGTGAAATGCAGGCAGTGTATATAGATAGATAGATAGATAGATAGATAGATAGATAGATAGATAGATAGATAGATAGATAGATAGATAGATAGATAGATAGATAGATAGATAGATAGATAGATAGATAGAAGAGAAATGGAAAATGAATTCAATATACACAATACATACAAGGGAAGCCTGAAAAAACACACATACATAAAATACCTATACACACGTTATACACATGTTACATACTGTACGTTGCCTAGATATTCTATAACATGTTTCGCTTCCAGACGCTCTGGATCACATGGCAATGAAGTGTTCAAAAACACAGAGGTGCTTGTTGCTGTATTTTACAACATACTGCAGGAATAAATGCCATCATCTTTCTTATATCTTCATTCACCTTCATTTGTGCTTGATGATGGTGTTTTATGTGTCTATTTCTTCATGTCCATACTCTGAATATGATCTGTCATGCAACACTGATGGTCATTACACAACACAAATCTCTCATCCACCAGTGTATGTTGTAGGATGGTCTAACTCGTCCTCTCAGAGGCTAAAGCACTGCACCGTTCTCAATGACTGCGCCTTCTTGGTCATCTCACATCACATCTACAGATCTCTGCTCTTTCTATTTGTTTCCTTTCTTTTCGTTTAATTTCCTTCTTTCCTCTCTCCACCTCCCAAAGCAGCAGCGCTACCATTTTTTGTCCTGCTGTCGTCCATCTCCAGGAGGCAGATTGGTGTTGAGCTCTACATGTCAGAGCAGTTAGATCATTGACAGCTGGATTTTAACACAGAGAAACATTATTACACATAAATGCCTCTTTCCTGACTTAAAATCCTCTTTTAATGAGTGACACGTTGAAATGAATCACATGGTGGATGAATGCTGACACTTTCTTGACACAAAGAATTATTTTCATTGGTCAATGAATTAATGAATGAATCAATCAATCAATCAATCAATCAATCAATGAAAAATATAAAGACCAAAGTCGTAAATTTAATTGTAAATGAAGTTAGTGTAGTGATTTCAGAACAAAGCTTATGAGCCCTTCTGTTGGAGTGGGTCAAAAGCCTCACAGCAGAGTTCTGGAACAACCTGAAGATGGACTAACTTCTTCTAATCAAGACAACAAACTATAACAACAGCCTGTTAACCCTTAAGACTCCACTAGATCCCCGAGCTCCATCACTTCTATCATCATCAGTGTCTCAGGAGCGGTGCTGTGTAGCTCTGTGGGCTAAACTGTGATGGATAGCTACTCTTTAGCTGATCTACGGAAGTTTTTCAGGCATTTCTATCTGTCCAGCAGGTTTACAATCCAGCCACTAAATGTAGTTTAATTCAGAGACTCTATCTGGTAAACCCACAATGATCCATGATAACAGCATTATTTATCACATTTCATCATAAAAACATCACCATCACTACTATGTTGCTAAGAGACCGCTATTTAGACCTGGACATGATGATGAAGCCACTTCCTGTCAGACTTTCCACCAATCAGAGAGCTTAGATTGACGGTAACGTCCAATCAGGAGCAGCCAAAGATCAACCAGTGAGCAGAAAGTTCTATGTGTGTGTGAAAAGAAGAAAAATAATGCTCCTCTATGGCTGGAATAAAGCCAAGAAGACGTTTCTGATGCACGGTGGCGCCACAAAGCAGCTGAGCTGGAGTTGGTTTAGTGAGGATAGCAGGTAAATAGTAGCAGGAATAACTGGAAATGAGGAAAAAGTGGAAACATGGAAATAGTTTCTGTTGTGTGTTTGTTTCATTCCCAATATTTTTTCTCCTGAAAGCCTAAATTTAAGCAGTTAATTAAGCAGACTTTTGGATCCCAGAATGTTTAAATAAGCTGAACATTATCAACAAAGAGACGGTAGGACATGTCACAGAACTGCTGAATTTTCTGAGCTAAATGGAAAAACAAAACAAAAACAAAACAGTTCCCCGAACGGAGCCCTGAGGAAGTCACATGACATCTCTGCAGACTCACACATCATCTGGTTCACAAGAACACTGAAACCTGTTTAGGACACATCCAGACCTTCCAACCAGATCCCACAGTCTGTTTGTCAGGATAACATGACTGACCTGTGACCAAAGGCGGGGCCAGAGGAGTGACCATCTGACTGGGCCCCAGGTGCAGGAACAGTAAACTGACCTTTACCTGGGGAAATCTCAGATACCCAAAGCAAGAGAATGCAGCATGTCAATAAGTTGTTTTACATCAATTCTACCATGCTCCAGGTCATAGTGCAGCACTCATACAGCATCATCTCACCTGTCCATGTGAGGGATGATGTTTCTCCAAACTGTCTACTTTTTTTTTTGAAGAAGTAAAGGTCATTAATCCACCAGATGCAACGATAATCTTACTTAAAGCAGGTTTTTCTTTTTATTACTAATGTATACGTGTTGTGCAGCAGTGAATGAAGCCATACGATGCAGGATTATTTACAACTGTTGGTGGAAAAATATGACTGGCAGCTTAATTTGACTTGACTTGACTGTGTGCATTAGATGACCACATTAGCTGGTCTCATTTACAAGTTCCAAGTCTGTGTTCCTGCCTTGACACCATCTCACTACCACATCACCAACATGAATCAACTAAACAATGATATTTTTCATCTTTTTAAAACTTTTTCCTTTACATTCTTGACTGATACTCTTTGAGCTTTGGGCCCAAACAGAAGAAAGGCATCTTTGTTATTAAACTTTTTATGTTCAGCTACATGGACGCATCCGTCTCTTTTAAAGACAATGTAGGATTGACCTGAACATTAAATGGACAAACTGACATTGGTTTGGTTAATCCTGCCTCCACGAGTTGGACACAGTTAATCCAATACAAAATCTTCCACAGAATTGGTCCCTTTTTGGAAAGTGTTGTTAATAAACTGAGGAAAGCCTGCTGTCACACTATCCCCCCACCGATCCGTCATCAGCCACTTTCAGCATCGCTCCTGACGATAACCTCTGTGACAGCGAGACTGGCTCTAGTTTTCCCAACACTGAGAGCTCTGACATCGATCCGGCTTGATTAGAAGCTTACCCACTCCTACACATGTCTGCTGGATGGAGGGGATCCTTGGTAATCTAAAGCTCTGACTCACTTTCAGGCTCTTCCTGATTGATTTGTTGATTGATTGATTGATTCTTGTTGTGGGGGTTAGCACTATCATTATTATGTTGTTTTTATAAAAATAAAATAAAACAATTAAGACAGAATGTAGAGAAGCAAATCAGAGGAAAGTTGCTGTAGGTTGATGAAATCTTCCTGAATGCCTGCTTCTCATTAAATAAGAACAAGTTTTCTTTCATTCAGAAACAAACCAGTTTATCTTTGCTTCCCAGAAAATTTCAGCTCCTGAAAAACCTCCTTTCCTCTGTGGTTCCCAGATGAAGATGATGATGAGGATCTTGGTATTTGGACTCTTGTCAGCAAGTGCTTTTCTCTGATCTGAAAGGCCAGCTTGTCACATGCTGACAGGTTGGCCTGGAGGTCACTGCCTCACGTTGTTGTCCCTCCTGAAGAACCAGAGGACATGCAGGACAGAGCTTTGTCTGAAGCCACAAAAGATAGCAAGATACCCAGTGGGCTGTGAATTTAACCCCCCAAAGATGCATAGAGACAGACATGGTGAGAGGCTACAGGTGGAGCTGCACTGAGGCGAAACAAACAATGTGACTGCAGGAGGTTTTACAGACACGGGTTTCACTCAGCTGATAACTCAGCTGTGAGGAGGAAGAGGAGGGACAGGAAGAGAGGAAATGTTTGAGACAGAAAACACATTTTATGTCTACAGATAAATAGATGTCCCTCCAGGAACTTTAAAGAACAGGGTCTAACTGTGTGGTAAGATCTTCAGTTTTAGACCCAACTTTATTTGGTAACACATGACAACGAAAAAATACTGAGCTGCTGAAGAGGGATTAGCAGTAATTAGCAAGGTCTTTTCCTCTGAATCATGGTACATTCAACCCATGATCAAGCAGTCCCTGCAGGAACTCCCCATGTTGCAACAGCAACTATTAACACAAACTGAGCCTTTACTGGTGAATTCTGTATGTTCATCCAGTCACTGCAACTCTAATGCAGCTCTGACAAATTTTATCCAATAAACAAACATTATGACGGCATCTGCTGTCTAAAATCGCCACCAACAACTCTGCAAGACACTTTCTAAAGTTTTGCATGAAATTGGAGGGAACAATGTTGTGAAGGAAGACAAAATGCTGCCAGAGAATGTCTGAAATGTGAGGAAAAAAGACCCTGATGGAGTTTAAAATATTCAGATTCACTGAAAATCATAAAAGAATTAGATTTTTATATATGATTGTTATTATGCTGTACATATGTATACTCTATGCAAAGTATAATGTTTGATAAAAGATTTAAATATATTTTAAATCAATTTCAGATCTTTTTGACAGAAAAAAAACATTAAAAACCAACTTTTACAAAAGCTGCTGCAAAATCAGGAAGTTTAGGCCGTCTTCAAAAAGTGATTCAATGCAGCCAATCCCAGCCAGGTGATGAGACAAGGTGAACACAGGTACAGGTGACAGCCGCAAAAGTCGCCGTCCTCATACTTCCATGTGTCTTTTACATGGTTGTTGTCAGTTCCTTCACAAGTGGGCAGTGTTGAGTTCAGCGTTCATTCCCACGAGCCAACATCAGTTTCAGACACCATTTAGCAGCATTAATGCATCATTATGAAGTTTTTAAAACCACCCAACACACCCAATACACTTGCATAGCCAAAGCTGGCACAATTTTATATAGTTGTCCTCGTTTTCAGTCTTTTAATAAAAGTTAATAAAAGAAAAACTCACAATGTTCACAGAAATAACTTGAGTCTGACAAAAGTAATAATAAATAAAAATTCTATGACCAATGAAAGTCAGACAAGACAAGACAAGACAAAGGTTGTGCAACTAAATATTAAGTTAAGGGTTCCATAATTTTTGTCCAGGCCTGTTTCATGAGTTTATTTTTTTAAATAATTCTGTTGAAGCATGGTTGAAAAGCAATGTTTGACTTTCATTGGTTAAATTTCATAGAATTTTTATGGACAGGTTTTAATGGACACAGAGACAACTTCACTTCCTCCTGAACAAAGCTGCCATCTTAACCCCCAACCTCACCGGGTGTGTGTTTACTTCCTCCTCTCGGCCAATAAAAACTAGAGCTGGACTACCAGCTGAGAGAGATGGACAAAGCTATCAATTAGTGGGGCGGGGTGATCAGCAGGTCAGTCACGAGGCAGGATGCAACACACACACACACACACACACACACACACACACACACACACACACACACACACACACACACACACACACACACACACACACACACACACACACACAGGCTGTGTTTTCTGCATGGTTGAAGGTGATAAGCAGTTGAGTGCCATACAACTATACAACTACAGTAGAATCTTCCTGTAATCTGCTGGTCAGTAACGTTTCTCTTCAACTGTTTGGCATCTTTAGTTTTTTACAGAGATTGTTGCTAAATCAGACTGACAAAGAAACAAGACAAGATTATCGATAAGCCCAAATACTGGAGTTAAAGGTCAATGATCGCCACTGAAGACGTTTGATTCTCTACAGGACAACAAATTAGGTCAATATCTTCAAGGACTGGTGAGTGGTTGGGTAAAAACTTTTCCAGTTCTCTCCAGTAAACAAAGGGCTGGTCCAGTAAACAAAAGGCTGGTCCAGGAAACAAAGGGCTGGTTCAGTAAAGGTATATTTGAATTTCTGAAAAAGACAATAAATCCTATAAGCCTACAACACACATAAAACAAATGTCCACTGTGCAGGACACTAAACCGGCCTGTACGATACCACAGGGATAGCAGATTCTGATGGTGAGCTGAGTATGTCAGAGAGGAGGAGATGATGAGCACCAACAGCCTTCATATCTGTAGAGAGATGGAGACGAGAACAGAGAGGCTGGCAGGGAGAAAGAATGCAGACCACAAAACACAAACTGAATCCTCAGTCAGTTTAAGTGAGATGATTTTATATCCAGCATCTTTTTTTCTGTTTCATAACCCATAAGTCATCCTCCACTTGTACGAAAGACCTCCTAACAAATGATCTGCTTCATACCAGCAAACTGAAACTAGCATTATCTGCCTCTGCTTGACTGGGTTTCTTTTTGATGCGCTTATAATCAGGGCTGGCTCAGGAGTTCCTGACCCATCCTTTAGCTATGCTGCTATATGCCTAGGGTGCCGGGGGACCTCCCATGATGCACCTGCTCTTTCTACTATCCATGTATGCATATGCCTGCATTGTTGTCATTAAAAGGGATATATGAGGAATTGATTGTTGTAAGTGCCTAGAAGTGTCTGTTGTGGCATTCTAATTCACAAACAGAGCAAAAACTCCTATAAAAGCAACCCTGGGATGCAATTAGGGTGTATCTGGCTATAAAATTCAGCTTTCAGAAAGGAAGACATAAATTCTCCTCAGTCATGATTTCCAACCTGGGAAGTCCCCTGCCCGCCCATTTGTATACCTGTTTTGTTCGTCCCCATACATCTTCAGCCAGCTAAAAGTAGTAGAACCATGAAAACTGCACACTGAAATGTTCTGTGGCGGCTGTATTGAAAAGCTTTCATCGCTACGTAAACTCCCAGAATTGGAGGAGTAACAAGCTGCCTGGATCAACTTTATTTTTAAGAACAACACCCAGAAAAAAAGTCAATAAATACCTGTTGGTCTGTGGCAATCACCTAGAACTGGACAGCTTTACCAACCTGGACCAGTTTAAGCAGGACTCTTCAGCAAATTACTCCAAAAAGAGGCTCAGCTCCAGAGGCTAAATCATCCATCCTTTTTCTAGCTGCTTATCTGGGGTTGGGATGGGGATCAACAGCCTAAGCAGGGAAGCCCAAACTTCCCTCTCCTCAGCCACTCATCTCCATCTTCACCACAACAGACTGTGGAATCCACTCCAAGACAGGTCCTGGCATTAAAGAAGGAGGAGGTGCGACCTCGTTGGACACAGCAACTAGAGGCGGAGGAGGGGTGACCTCCTCTGAGACGTAAACCACAGGAGATGGAGGAGGAGTGTCCCATTCTGGGACCCCCTTGGACACATGGACTTGAGCAAGATGAGGAGCGTCTCATCCTGGGACCCCCTCGAAAGACAGCATGGATCTGGGCACTGACGTTGGGTGCTGAAGCGCTGGAGAAGACTTGTGCATCAGAATGGGATGCTGAGGAGCTGAGCAGGATCTGGGCGCCGGCGTTGGACGCTGTGGAGCTGGGCAGGATCTGGGCGCTGGTGTGGGACACTGTGGAGCTGGAATGCTGCGGAACTGGAAGAGACACTGGAGACATTGGCCTTGGAGCTGCAGGTGACACTGGAGATGTGTGCCTTGGAGCTTGTGGCAACACTGGGGATGAGAGATGTGAAGCTGGAAGTGACACTGGAGATATTGAGGCATGGGGCTGACTGACAGATCTCAGACATCACTTTTTGGACTGTGGCCATTAAGAGTACATCAGCTGCCCCAGGAAAGATGAAGTACTTTGACCTGTCAGTCTATACAGGTGCTTGTCATAAAATTAGAATATCATGAAAAAGTTGATTTATTTAGTCAACCATTTTGGCTACAAATATGTCTTAATGCCTTTAATATGACAGACAGCCCAAATTTACAACTCATACAATACAAAGTCCTCCATAGAACGCATTATACAGGACAAAGGATGTTCAAGATGGGTCTTAATCACTCAGATATCTGCACACAGTGCATAGGTAACACAGCAGATGATTACTTACACGCTTTATGGCTTTGTGCACCTGTCCAGAAGTTCTGGAATAAGGTTTGTGAGGATTTATCAACATTGGTTAGATGTAACATTCCTGCATGTCCAAAACTTTGTTTACTGGGTGACCTAAGTGACATTAATATAGACACTAACAAAGCACATATGGTCCTCACGGCCTTATGTATCGCAAAGAAAACTATTCTAGAAAACTGGAAGTCTAAAAACAATCTAAATATTAACCAGTACAGAAATCTCCTGTTGGATCACATCAGTCTAAACACCCCGGGGTCTGGGGGCTGCCTCCCCCCAGCTCGGTGGGCCCTTCCTGGGCCTCGGGGGGGCTTGGTCGCCCTGGGCGTGTCATCGGGGTCGGGCTGATCCGATGCCGGGCAGGTACCCTTGGGATTACAATGTGTCCGTTGGGTCTAAGGGAGGGGTAGGGGGAAGGGGGGCGGCGGGGGTCCTGGTGGGAAGTGGGGGGGATTAGGGCTCATGGGGGTGGAGTCTGCTCTCCTTCTCGCTCTCTCCCCTCCCGCCGGGGGCTCCTTCGGGGAGGATGGGGGCGCTGTGCCTTGGACCCGACCAGGATACGTGTGTGCAACCTGGGGCTCTCTGGTCCCCTGGTGTGGTGGCGTGGGCTGCCGGGGGTGGGTGGGCGTCCGGGGCGCTCATGCGTTGGGCTCTTGGCTGGGCCGGGCCTTTGGGGTAAAGAGGGTTTTTTTTTTTTTTTTTTTTTTTTTGGAGGGGGGGGGGGGGACCTGCGGACATGTTCTTGTCCCTGGGGTGCCTAGCCTTGGTGTTGGGTTGGTGTGGCCCACGGTGGTTTTGCCTGGGGCGGTAGGGCCCCGTCCGGTTCCTGGGTGGGGCTCTGCTGGGGGGAATGGGTGGCCCTTGGGCCTGTGGGGCGCCTGCCCTCCGTGCGGCCTGTACCGCAGCGCCCGGCACCCGCTGGGCCTGCTTGCCATCGCCCTGGGCTGCCCGGTGCCCCTGCCCCGTCGCGCCGGGGGTTCTGGTCTGGGGGCCTCTCTGCTCTGGTCCGGGTGGGCCGCTGCTCTGTCTGCTTTGGCTGTCCCGGGCTTGGTACTCTGTGGACCTGCTTGGCCCTTGGGGCCTCGGGCTCCCCCCGTCCCCCGCTGATGCTTCGGGGTGCGGCGTGATCGCGGCCCCCTTGCGGGTACACATTTCCTCCTTGTTGCATGGCCACACATGCATATTAACATGTGCATGCTCACAAACGTGCTCGTCTCTCCATCCGCTTCTCACTAGATGTAGCTGATGTTTGTGTGTTGGTACATTTGTCTGCAGGTACGTTTAATGACTATTGTAATTTTTTATATCATCATCATCCTATTTTTCTTTTGGTATCATGTAGTACTGTGGTAGTTTATATTGTTGTTTTTTTTTTTTTGTGATATGTTCTGGGCAGGATAGACAACTGTTATTTCCACATTTTAATCCTGTCCTTTTATCCCTTTTTTCTCTCTCTCTCTTCCTCTATCTCCCTGTCAGGTTCGGCACTGACATATAAGACTAAAGAAAATAAGATTACAATAAAAATAATAAAAATATCAAGGCCAGCCATGTATATAACATGTCTCCCTTGGTAGAGCAAATCTGTCAAGCAAAATATGGCACACAGACCACCGTTCTGTTGATTTATTTCAGTAATTCCATTTAAAAAGAGAAACTTGCATCTACATCACTCAGTACTTTGTTGGGACTCCTTTTGCCTGAATTACTGCAGCATGCGGCGTGGCATGGAGCCGATCAGTCTGTGGTACTGCTCAGGTGTTAGAAGAGCCCAAGTTCCTCTGATAGTGGCCTTCAGCTCTTCTGCATTGTTGGGTCTGGCATATTGCATCTTCCTCTTCAGAATACCCCATAGATTTTCTACAGGGTTAAGGTCAGGCCAGTTTGCTGGCCAGTTAAGAACAGTGATACCATGGTCCTTAAACCAGGTACTGGTAGCTTTGGCACTGTGTGCAGGTGCTATGTCCTGTTGGAAAATGAAATCTGCATCTCCATAAAGTTGGTCAGCGGCAGGAAGCATGAAGTACTCTAAAACGTCCTGGTAGACAGCTGTCCGTGGACCGTGGACCTAAGAAAACACAGTGGACCAACACCAGCAGATGACATGGCACCCAAACCATCACTGACTGGAAACTTTACACTCCACCTCAAGCATCGTGGAGTCTTTCCTTTCTTCCTCCAGACTCTGGAACCTTGATTTCCAAAGGACATGCAAGTTTCCTTTCACCAGAGAACATAACTTTGGACCACTCAGCAGCAGTCTAGTCCTTTTTGTCTTTAGCCCAGGCGAACTCTCTTGTTCAAGAGTGGCTTGACACCAGGAATGCGACAGCTGAAGCCCATGTCATGCATACGTCTGTGCTGGTGGTTCCTGAAGCACTGACTCCAGCTGCAGTCCACTCTTTGTGAATCTTCCCCACATTTTTGAGTGGGTTTTGTTTCACAATCCTCTCCAGGGTGCGGTTATCCCTATTGCTTGTACACTTTTTTTCTACCACATCTTTTCCTTCCCTTCACCTCTCACACAGAACTCTGTGAACATCCAGCCTCTTTAGCAATGACCTTTTGTGTCTTGCCCTCCTTGTGCAAGATGTCAATGGTCATCCTTTGGACAACTGTCAGGTCAGCAGTCTTCCCCATGATTGTGTAGTCAACAGAACTAGATTGAGAGACCATTTAAAGGCCTTTGCATGTGTTTTGAGTTAATTAGCTGATTAGGCACCAGGTGTCTTCAATATTGAACCTTTCCACAATATTCTAATTTTCTGGAATACTGAATTTGGGGTTTTCATTAGTTGTCAGTTATAATCATCAAAATTAAAGGAAATAAACATTTGAAATATGTCAGTGTATGAGGAATGAATGTCTACATCATACAAGTTTCACTTTTTGAATGGAATTACTGATTATTTTCACGATATTCTAATTTTATGACGAGCACCTGTAGATCCACCGACCTCATGGCGGTTGCCACACGTATGTAGGGAGGATAGGGCCTGGCAAACTATCCGGTTAGGACTTTTTTGACCATGTGTAAGCACTCCTCGTAGTGTTGATGGTTTGCTGGGTCCTTGTATTGACAGTTCATTCTGTCACAGGAGCTGTGGATGTGAGGACCCAAGTGCAGGCTTGAAGAGGCAAGAGGCAAAACTGGCAAAAGGTTTTAATAAAGTAAAACTTAACTAACATAACCAAAAGATACTGGAGGCAAAACTGACAAACATGCACAATCGCACACAAACTCACACACAAACAAACAAAGCACATATACACTCCCCCCACCTGCCCAGACCATATTCTGTACAAACATTAACTCTCATCACTAATAACTGTCTCTGAAAAAATGATAATAAAATGACGCTGTTGTGAGGAAACGATATCTTGAGGATCCAGTTACTGCTACACTAACTGACAACAAACAGAAAGCAACCAAACAGAAGGCAATGAACTGGCAAGCAGGAGCTGAAACCGACTGCTGAATCGACTTAAATACATAGAAGGAACTAACAAGGCACAGGTGAAACGAATGAGCCAATTAACCAGGTGAACTAATGAACAGAAACCAGAAAACATAGAACTAAACATGACCCCAAACAAGAAACCAAGAACATAAACCATGAACATAACAAAAACCAAACACATGAAAGAAGAACAAACCGTGAACCATGACAGACCCTACTAATCTCAAAACCAAACCTAAACCCTTGGTATAATTACTCCAGTATTCAGGGGTTCAGTCCTTGTTTTCCTGCTGTGACAGCTTCCAGGTTTTCCATCTCACATCTTGGACTGGGACATTTACATTTTTTATTTTGGTTATAAGTCCAAAAATCTGTTTTAGTTAGTGGGTGCCTAATAGATTCACTGCATGCCAGATGACATGTTGCTGTTATAAATGGAAGTTAATAAAGCAGTTAGAGGAGTTCATTAAAGCCTCGATGGATTTCTGTGGCTGCACTTTGGATTTCATCAAATTACGACACGTTTCTGTCATTTGTTTAACCCTGAATGTAAAACTCCACGTCTCCATCCTGTCCCAGACTTCTCTGATTGGATCAGCCGGATTGAGTGTCACAGCCCCGGAACCAATTAGCCGCTGACACTGACCCTCTCCGCCACACACACACAGCCACACACACACACACACACACACACACACACACACACACACACAACAAACTGCATTTCTACTATGGCACACAGCACAGCTGTCAACCTATTAGCCATCTACACATCTACAACCCCCAATACACACACACACACACACACACACGCACACACACACACACACACACACACACACACACACACACACACACACACACAGAACCATTAAAAATGAATGTGGAAGGCTTTTAGAAAGCATGGCTGAAACGGGTGAAGGTCGGGGGGGTAGTCTGCTGTTTTCCAAGGAAAATATTGTTATTGATCCTTTTGTTGTTTTAGACGTAAACTGATCTGGCCTCAGATTCTTCTTAAAGTGTCTCGTTCTTACGCCCGTCATTACAGAATCTGATACCTCTTCAACAGTTCTGGACTTAATGCACTGGGATGGTGGATGGGCTGAGGACGGGGGATGTGGGGGGGATGCGCGTCCCACGAGAGGGGCTCCATTATCAAACTGTTGTTGTGGCGAGGATACGATGGAGTGGAGTTATGAAAATTAAGTGTGTATAATTGATTGTGTTGGTAAAGTTTTTATTCATGCCTATTGATTGGCAGACAGCAAACAATACCGATACCAGAAGAGGAAGAAGTTGATATAAAGTGGAACACAAAGAAAGAGGAGGGGATAACGTAAGAAGGCTTGACCGACTGGCTGAGACGACAGAAACAATGAAAATCAGGCAAAAACTAAAGAAAAGTCACAGAAAAAAGAGAAGAAGAAGAGTACAAGCTGAAAACGTGCTGGGTGTGGGACAAAGTTTTTTCTCTCAAAGTGAGAAAGAAACACTGAGGAGAAGCATCGACAGGAAGATTGTTTTTACTTAATAAGACTTGAAATCAGTTTTTCACAACTTGTTTTAAGTAATTTGTCACTTGTCTAAAGTCTAGATATTTGTTCTTATTTCAGAAAATCTTACAAGTGTGATTATCTCCCTGCACTGGATGATTATTTAACTGGATTTAGTCTGAATGTTTGTTTTTAACTCATATAAAGGCAGCTCGTTGTATGTTATACGATATGTATTCTGCGTGTGCAGGGTCTGTCCTCTTTGTAGCAGAGATACAGATAAAAGATGTAAGTGAAGAAAGTGCAAGTATTTTGCATTAACTAATATTTATTTTTCATCACTAAATATAATCTGTAAATGTATTCAGTGTTGTGTCTGCAGTTTCGCTTCTCTCCAAACTGAAGTAAATATTTTCTCTCTGCTGCCTCCAAAAATAAAGCTTAGATAAAATCCAGTCGGTGCAGAAATCAATGCACGTTATTGGTCAATACTTGTAACTGGGTGGAAAATGAATGTTTTTCAGCTGCCTCCCACCAGAACCTGCTCAAACTGACTGTAAGCACTTCATGAACCAGGTGACCGCAGGTCGGCGAGTTCAGAGGGTCCTAACTTTATTAAACGTCTCTGGTTTGTACATAGGGCCCAGAATGTCAAAGGACACCCCGGCTGTATATTTTATAGTTTCCTCAAGTATCCCCTTCTCAAACTGACAATCCCAGTGTCTCACAGTAGTAAAGAGGGCCTGCCCTCAGAATTCTTGTATAAGGAAATTTTATAGTAATCTAAGCACTCCCATTGGTTTTATGTTGCTCTGTAGAAGCAGAAGTTGAACATTGGAATCATTCTTGCAGGTGTGCACAGTGTTTCTTCTCTTTTCTTCTTCTCAGTACCAGTGAGGTGGTCTCTTTTCTCTTTCTGAAGCTGCTGTTCTCCTGAATTTTCACCAGATGTTATATTTCTGTCTCTCCCCCTCTCTCTCCTGATGGAAACAAAGTATCGATGATGAGGCAGTTTTGACCGCTGGTTAACACAAGCTATCAAACATGAAACTGAATACGGTTATCAAAAGTTTGACTTTTAAATCTACATTTCTGGTGAACTTTGTTGGTGAATGCTGTTAGACTTTTACAGTAACTTACTGGTTGTACTGTTGCCATAGTTACTCTTTTTACTGTAGCTTCCTAGGGACCACACAGCCAGTAAATCACCATGGTTACACTGTAACAACCGATGAGTTAGTTCAGCTCCAGTCCCTTATGTAAATCCGTTACCCCAACTTTTAAAGCATAATTACTTCTTATAATTTTTTTCTGTCATAAATACTCATGTTCATGAAGTTAAACATACTCGAGTGAATTATTTCATTTATACACTGTTGTCTATAAAGTTGAAATACGAAAATATTTTGAATTTCTGGGCAGCAATGTATCATTTTAATAACATTTAGGCTACTTTAATGTGTTTTTATACTGACAAATTATATTTCTTTGTTTAAACATTGGTATTATATTTGCTTATTTTAAGTGTTTAATCTGGCCTTCACATAGGAATGCTGACCACCAATTAAACAATGACAGGAACTGAATTCAGTGCAAAGATCCCAACTCTGTGTCTCCAGCGTGTCTTCAGTCTATCCACAGGTTTAACCGGGAAGAATAAAGGCTGTTTTTATGTTGGCCCTACATGCTGCCCCCTCTGGATTGGTCCTACTGCACTTCCCTAAATTCACAGCTTGTACGGTGTCAGGATGTGAAGGCAGAATAAGGCCTGACGTCCTCCAGGATCACACTGACTTTCAAAATGTTGTTGCAGTGTATTCAGGAAGCCTGCAATACAGCAATACAAAGCTAAGTTCCTTAAAGAGCTCAGATTAAAATCAGTTTAATGACAAACACAACATAGAGTCATACTGCATCCCTCCAGCTCTGATGTGACATTGTGTAAATTATGGTCATTGCTGAAAATTGAACATTTTTTAAATGTATTAAGTGTATTCAAAGCAGTCAGGTCAGCTGCTTGATGAGCTGCAGCTCTGTTACTGACACCAGAATGAAATGTTATGCTGTGAGCGTTAATTTGCATTTCTGGGCAAGCCATGGCTATATCTATATATATCTCTCTCTATATATATAGAGATATATATAGATAGATAGATAGATAGATAGATAGATAGATAGATAGATAGATAGATAGATAGATAGATAGATAGATAGATAGATAGATAGATAGATAGATAGATAGATAGATAGATAGATAGATAGATAGATAGATTCTTTCTATAGCAGAAAACAATAATTCATTAGAAAAATGGCTGCCGTAGGAATGATCTCCGGTACCTTTCTGACCTGCTTTGGACTTGACGAAGCCTAACCCCTCCTTTCCACCGGGTGCGTGTGCACCATGCTACAGCTGTGCCGCGGCCTCTGCTGCTATTCACATCCATTTCAGTCAATGGTTTGGTTCCTACCGGGTGCGCCACAGCCTCGACCGACTGTCATCTAGCAGCATCACAAACACCCCCTCGCTTGGTTTACTTCTTTCGACTGAAATCTCATGTATCAAACTCTTTCCCTGTCTCTGCTGGTGTGCCCCAGGTCTCAGTCCTGGAGTCCCTTCTTTTCATTATCTATATTCTTCCGTTTTGGTTACATTTTTCGCAGACACAGTATTTATTTTTAGTGCTACGCGGACAACACCCAGCTCTACCTCTCTACCAAACCATCCTCTTCACTTCCACCAACCTCCCTCATCACCTGTCTACAAGAAATTCATTCTTGGTTTTCATCCAAATTCCTCAAACTTAACATTTCTAAAACAGAAGTCCTCCTGGTAGCACGCCCCACACATAAAGAGTCTGGGTGTCGTCCTTGACAGCACCCTTTCTTTTCACTCCCACATCAACAGTATCACCCGGTCTGCATATTTTCATTTGAGAAATATTTCTCATCTCCGCTCCTCTCTCACCCCCCACACATCTGCTATCCTTGTCCACAACCTTGTTACCTTCTGGACTGACTACTGCAACTCACTTCTTTTTGGTCTTCCTAACATAAACTGCAGCTTCTCCTAAACTCTTCAGCACCCATCATTACATGGACCACATCACCCCCATCTTGCAACAACTTCACTGGCTCCCCATAAAACAAAGAATTAACTTCAAAATTCTCCTCATTACATTCAAAGCACTCCACACTCTGGCCCCACCATTTATATCTGATCTCCTGCACATTGCCACTCCTGTCCGTTCACTTCACTCCTCCTCCTCTCTCCAGCTTCTTGTCTCAGTGGGTAGAGTGGTCATCTTGTAGTCCAAGGGTTGCCGGTTCGATCCTCACCTGGAGAGCTTATGTTGAGGTGTCCCTGAGCAAGACTCCTGATGGGTCGTGGTTGAGCGCCTTGCATGGCAGCTTCCACCATCAGTGTGTGAATGTGTGTGTGAATGAGTGAGTGTGATGTATAATGTAAAGTGCTTTGGGTATTGTTTCAGGTATAGTAAAGCTTATGGGTTACTTTTTTTTAGACGGTATTCTACTGTCTCCGTTGAGTATGTTACAATAAGTGAATATTTCAGACATCAGGTTTATTGTAACTCTTGTTCTGTTTGCGTTTCAATGTTTCTGCGGCTCACTGAACTCCTCACCGTCCGGCTGGTCCGGGGCAAAGCTGATTACTGGTGGAAAAAGGTTGTTCCCAGTTTTACCGATGAGCAGTGGAGAGAGAATTTCCATATGTCCAGAGAGACATTTCAATCCATCTGTCGCTGCCTGAAGCTGCACAGGAGAGGATGGACACAACCACCTGCTACAGAAGGAGCTGGAGAGCTGCAGCCTTGATGCTTTACCTCCTGCCTTCCAACAAATCACAACACACCTTTTCATAATAAGCATCATGTTGTGGAAGTTCCATAGACAGAACATACATGTATACATGATGTACACATTTAATGAGAAAATGTTCTCTCATCTCATCACCTGCTTTTAAGCTTTGTGTGCATTATGGAATCGATCAGTAGCAAAGGTGAAGGAGTAATCCATCGCTGGAGGGGTTATTTGTGACTGACTTATGGTTTAAAAGAATTATGAGGACATAGTCACACAGAATTAGCAGTATATGAGGGTTAAAATGTAGAAAGGGTGGTGAAATGTTTACAGGTGTGTACTTTTATGTGTCCACAAGTATTTGATGCCAGACCTTGTTAAATATGACAAACTTCATCCTGAGATATGCTGCATTTTAAAAAGCTGATAAACTGTAATGTAATGCACACCCCAGGATGAGGACGTAAAATGTAGCGAGCAAAGATGGATTATTTAATATTTCATAGCTATTACTGGTTAATAACTACTTAATATTTTTGTTAGCTAATATTTCATAGATGTGGCCAAACTACATCTACCTGACAAAAACTGAATACATCAGACTCTTTACAAAGTCATTTCTTTTTTTTATAACTATTTACTTAACTATTTACATGTGTGTATATGATGATCATGTCACTTTGGCTTTTCCCGCCATGCTTTCCATTACTTCCCTGAGACCCTCCATCCCAGTTCTCCGCTGGCTTCAGCTCTGCCCATCAAGCCGCTGGTTCTTCTTCCTCCTTTGTCTGCTGTTCAGCATCTAACAGCCTGCCAGAAGAGTGTCAGCCCTTTTCCTATTTCTGGAAAAAAGCATAGGGAGGGTGGAGACAGACACACACAGCAACCATAATAAAACACTTTGAATTGTAACATACTGACACTCGACAAGATGCATGTACAATGCAATAGGATGTTGGATAAACATGTTAGAATAAAAACTAGTTATAAACATGAAGGATGGCTAATTCATTATAATACATAAGTTTAAACAAAAGTTTAAGTCCAGTTGAAATGAATGAGCCTGCTATTACAGTCAGTTCCCCTTTTTCCATTTAAACAAGTATCTGTATATGAGCACATGGTCTGTTTTCATTTGACATTTGTTACAAAGAACAGAGATTTTTATGTGTATTAAAGTTTTTCTTTAGTTTTCTTTACCTGATCGATGCAGTGAGGGCTGCCGGTGGCAGCAGGAGCATCCAGGATGCTGTTCGGCTCCGTCTCTGAAGAAGTTAACATGGACCATATTATATACAAAAAAATGCTAAACTGGTGAAGTAGATCATCTCAGCTATTTGGGTGGTATTTCAGAACAACTTTTAGGTCTTTACAGACTCTTAAATGCTTCTCGTCCTGTTTACTAACCTTCAAACTCCTCTGAGTGTGTGGTGTTTTCACTGCGGATGATCGCCTCCAGAGGCCCCACGCAGTCCTTTGCTGCAGCGTTGCCTGAGTAGACAGGCCGGTGGCCCAAGGTGTTGAATCTTTTACTGGTTTTTTGGTTCCTTCCACTCTGGTTGTTGTGGTCCTTAAAGGCTAAATAATTTGGATTTTTTTTCTGTAAAAATTATTTAAATTGTTTTCATTTATTGTGAGGGATAAAAGGAAGCTTCCTATAAACATTCTGTCTCTCTACATTAACAATGGTTTTGTCAAGTTTTTGACGTGAGTTACTTCGGTGCACTGTATTGCTCTTTCCTACTTCCTGGTTCCTTAACCAATCATATGTGACTCCCCTCGGTTGCTGAACAACAGCAGCGTTTGGTATTTTATGTCAGTAAAAGAGCAGCAGCCTGCAGGTATGGAAGCTAGTAAAAGAAGTGGACCAGAAATAGTTTCAGAAAAACCTAAAAAGCCTCTGCATCCAGCTAAAAAAGCAAATGACCAAAAACGGAATAAAACAAGGATCAATATTGGAGAATCTTTTAAAAGGTGGAGAAGTCTGAACTGGCAAAGTTTCTCCTCGACAGGTAAACACCAGAATTTTACTTAAATGAACTGAAAAGTTTATCTTGATTTACAAAGATTTTAGTCTAATTTATTTCTCAGCACTCATTAAAATAATTTGTGTGACTGTATGGAAATACTAGTGGAGTAAATAAGGGGCCTGTTAGTTTACAACAACAAAATTTAACATTTAATGTAATGGTGTTTGGGGCCAAGTGAATACTGTGTTTGTCCTTATAAACTTATGAAATTACTATCAAATTAATTTATTAAGTGAAACTAAGGGGAAACTGCCGCTGCGTGGCATTTTTTGATTAATGTTGCGTTTGTTTACATTCTGTTTTATGCTAACGTAAATTAGCGCATGAAATTAGCGCTAGCATTGCAAAGCATAGCAACTTACTGCGTGTGAATCATCTTCGCTCCTCATCACGATGTTTGCTGGTGCTACGTTCTCCGTCCTCCATAGACTGTATATAAAAGAGCCGTTTTCGGGGAGGGACGCTCTCCGTGTTTTTTTCTTTTGACTGCAGTTCTGATTTGAAACACTAGGTGTCAGTGCTACTTATTTCACCTTTAATTTATTTGTAGTCTTGTGTGAGTTTTCTACATGCGCTGCTTCGCATTGTGAAAAATTCCCACATTCTCTAACTGAAAACCGATTGTCACAAATATTTTTATATTCCGCTGCGAGCCTTTAAAACCTCTCTGAACATCCTTTGGGGCATAGATGGTCAGAAGAGCTTTGACCTCCTCTTTGGTCCATTTATTGCATGCTCTTTTGTTGTTTTCGTCCATAGCTACAGCTGTGTTTTTGTTTTAATATGGCGGGGACACAAGAAGCGGGAATCTGGCAAGGGGCGTAACTACCAATCACCAAACAGCTACATCATGAGGGGTCCTATGATGATCTTGCCTTGGAGTAGGAGCTAAAATGGTTATGGGAACTGAGGGCCGTTACCCCTAGTTCCTATATGTCTGAATATGCGAAAAAACAGCCTGGTTCCTGAAAAGGTTACAGGAACTTAAAAAAGTTCCTATAGTTGGAGAGAGGCTAAAGACTCTCTTCAACTCTTCAAATCACAACTTAAAACACTTGTTCAGACAGTTCCACACCATCTAATCACACACACATCATCTTATTGTTGTCCTCTGTTCTGTTCTGTTTTGTACTTATTGTTTTTAACCATTTTAATGTTCTTCTGTACAGTGTCCTTGGGTGTTTCGAAAGGTGCTTTTTAAATAAAATGTACTATTATTATTACTACAGTGCGTGTCAGAAGTGTCCCAGAAGCTCCTTGTCGCGCTCTCCACTAAACTTCACACAGAGTCTATTTTTGACGGAGCACGCACTCAGAATGCAACAAACTCAGCAGTTCAGATAGGGGCAGACAGGAACTCAGACACGGGAACAGTATAAAAGCTTCCAAAATTTTCAAAATAAAGGCTCCCGTGTAAATTTGCGCTGCTGAACCATGTAAACATTACATCTTTAACCGGTCAGGGGGTCTCAGTGGGGTTTTTTTGTTATTATTATTATTTTTTTCATCATGGACGAGATGTTTAACCTGGAAGTGGAGAATCACAAGATTCTCCACTTCTCCTGTGATTTTGTAATCTCGCAGATCCAGCTAGGTGGACAGCACTCGCTGTGCATCTAATAATAATAATAATTTTACTTTATTGATCCAGCTGAGATGGGAAATCCAGTTCTGCTTTTAATCCATCTCTAGATGTACTAGAGAGCAGTGGGTGGCCATGTTTGCTGCCTGGGGAGCAGCTGGCAGCGGTTAAGGGCCTTGCAGTGGTCCACCTCTGTTGGCACACCGGGGACTTGAACCCGAGTTCTCCAGACCCAAGATCTAGATTTTCTTTGTCAGCTTCCACTATTGTTGTACTTTATTTTTTTTTTTTATTTTCATTAATTAAACAGGAGTGATATGATTTAACATGGTTCCAATACAGATTATTAAACTATGTGCTAAGGCCTGGATTATGACTCTTTAGGATTACATTTACAGCATACCAGACATAAATAATTAAATGTGCTTTTCAGAAACATAAAGCCAACTGGACACATGGAAAATATAATATGAACCACCTGCAGACAATACACAACTAACTTTTATAAAGTTTAGAAGTACATTATCTAAATCTCTTACCAACAAATTCTAACTTAATGTTACTATCTTGATAGTTTAACTGCACAGCTTTAATTGTATTGTCCAAGATATGTTTGTATTTTCAGCTTCTGGACAGCCAGGAACTCAACCTGAGGACAGACTGAGCTGCTCTGAGCTACGTTAGCTCCTGTTTTATCTCCACTACTGACCACAATCTTCTTTTCTTTGTGCTCTTCCTAGTTTTCTTCTTTTTTTTTTTGTCTAACACAGAAAATTTCTTTTCATTCTGATAAACTCGTTCCCTGCTGTTTGTTAACATAAGTCACACCACTACTTGCATCAAGACCGAGGGGGGAGTCAGAGACCATGTATGCGGTTCTGCTCCGGTCCACCACCGTCATTGCAAACTCTCCACATGGTCACTGCTTTGTAGCAAGTCAGAGTTGGTCGGCACTCAGCGGCCCAAGCATTTTCCTGGCATGCCTGCTGGCGAGCGGTGCCTCAGATTATTCGTTGTTCGGTTGCATCTGACAGCTTCATTCTGAGTGCCAATCACCTGTGTGCAGGCGAAAGTGTCTGGAAGTGCTGTTGCAGCACAGCAATGGTGAAGAAAAAAAAAAAAAGATGGCCATGATGAGGTGCTTTGATTGGCCAACAGGGTGGCCAGGATTTAGCGACCAGCCACCCCGCCCCTCCACCACTGTCACAACACAAGTCGGATGACGTTTTCTGAAGAAGACTTATGTTCCAGTTTGTCTGATCAAAATAATTCTTACAGCTACATCAGGCAAAGCTGATACAACTCCTTTCTGATTGGGAAAATATTTTTGGAATGCAGAAACAAACATTACTGAAACACATGGCTGTGTTGCTGTGTTGATTGCTGCACCACCACCTCTACCCCATCTTCCATCCCCTACTTAAGGGCATTAATGACCATCGTCAGTCCAGAAGCAGCACCGACCAGCTGCAGTGTGTGTGCTGCAGTGTGTCCTCATTAGCGCACACATCACGCACCTGGTACGTAATGAAAAGTGCCACAAGAAGCATGTTTATGTCTGAAATGGGCTGAAAGTTTTAATTCATCAGTAAAAACTGTTGTTTTGCTTCTGCATTCTCTGTCACGCCTGGTATTCCAGACATCTGCTACTCCCAGTAAATGAGCTGCACCAGTTGCTAAATACTGGTCAGAGGCATCTCCTGCACCACCTCCACCAGTCTTATTTATGGAAGTTTTATTACAAGCATTTTGTTTGGGAACTTCGTCACCACCACTTAACCTAATCTTGTATTCTTGTGCACTTACTGTAAAGTAAATGAGTTGTAGTTATTCTGGAGACATTAAGATTTCTTTGCTGGAGCTCAGCAATAGTTTTATTTGCCGAATATCTGTATCTTCATCGGGTCGAATTTCTAGTGTTCCCAGATTATTCACGTACATCCTGCTTCCCTAAATACCTATGTTTTAATTAAGAATAAGATTAGACGTCATTTTTGTTCTACTTTAGAAGATTTTTTGGAAAACATTTAAATTGGATTAATTTATTCATCAGTTGCTCTTTAATTAAGAGGTGTGGTTTATTACATCATAATAAAACCTTACACAATAACAACAATAATAATAACCATAATCACATCATAAAATATCGGCAGATTTCCAAATTTCAGATATCAGAATCGGATCAGAACCCCCATAAAGCAGGTTGGTGGTCTATGAAGTACTGCTAGAAACAAACATTAATAAGCTTAAATAAAACAAAAGAACTGAGGTAAAAGTAAAGGGACAAACTTTATTTTTATCACAGAATTTTACTGTAATTTTATGATTTGTTTTGTTCTTGTTTGACAGCACTTATGTTGTCATGAGGGCTGGTCTGCATCACCATCTGCTCCACCTGGGCCTCATGAGTGCTCACACTCCTCACCTGTTCTTCACCCTATTTAATCTCTCCTCAGTTTCTGCTTCCCTGTCAGATGGTCATCAACAATCCTTGTGTGATATCCTGCAGTAATTCTTGTCTTGTTCCAGATCCCTGTTGCCGACCTTGCTACCACTCTTGGACTTGCCGTTGCCTGATCCCCTGTCGGACTGCCGTGACCTCTGCCTATCTGGATTTTGACCCTTTCTGGAACGACTACTGATCTCTGCCTAGCCCCACTGCCTGGACCCGAATGTCACTCCTGCCATCAAGCTGCTTCCTTCCTGCCTCCACTCGCAAAATAAACTGTTCAAAACTTATCACCGTGTGTGGGCTAAATTTCTTCCTGAGAGGATCAAAACATTTGTAGCGTCCCTGCTGCCGGAATATTACTTATTTCCTCCTTTTTCTTTTCTTGCAGTTTAAAGTTTTATTCCAGTGAATCCAGTTGCCTCTGTTTTTATTTTCCAAATTCAATACCCTTAAGGGTTAAACATTGAATTTCTTATTACCATGCTTAACTTTGTTTTGTAATTAAAATAATATTACTATTTTAAAAATTTGTAGAAACTATCTTATTAAATGTAGGATCCTATAGTCCTATCACACAAAAATGTCTGTTCTTGGTTAATATGTTACACTCAGAGGTGGAGAGAATAGCCAAAAATTACTCAAGTAAAAGTACTGTTGCTTTACAAAATTATGACTCCAGTACAAGCAAGAAGTAGTCATCCAAATAATTACTGCAGTAAAAGTAAAAAAGTACTTAAAACTTGAAAAACTACTCAAGTACTGAGTACTCCCTGAGTAACGTCAGACTTACTGTTCTTTGAAATTAAATATTCATAAATTAAATGTTAATAGTAAAGGAAGGGGAACATAGCTGAAGACATCTCTCACAAAAAATAAATAAATTTACAAAATAATCCGAACATTGTCTTCTTGCTGTCTTGGTCTTTCATAACAAAACTTTAGAGACGAGCGTAAAGGACAGACGAGCAGAGTGTTTGGCTAAACGTCGTCCTGAACGTCTGTGTCACTCCTGTTTGCCATAGACAACAACCTGTTTCTCTAATTTGAAGTCTAGTTTTTGTAGGCTGAAGTGTCAACTTGCTGGGCAGACACAGAGTACAGTGTATGACGTACACTCACCCAGGTCATCCCATTTCACATACAGCACACAGATGCTCAGGCAAGTACACATGCATCAGGTAGTATCAGGATTATTGTTGCAGCAGTGGTGCCAGGGTGCTTACTACTTCAGTGCCAGGCAGACCAATCAGCCACAGCGATGTAATGCACCATGAATTTTTGGACAAGCAGGTCAGTCAGACCACTTTCAGGCCTAGGCCACTGGGAATTCTGGTTGGCCCAGTCCGTGGGCCAGTCCGGGCCTCACTACATCTGGTTGGTGGTACAGAGCCAAATATAGCTATGGTTCATGCATTAACACTTGACCCCCCAAAAAAGTAATGAGTGGGATGTGTGAGTACTAGTAGCAGAAGTCGCGTTTCTTTTTCATAAATTTACTAGAGTAGAAGTAAAAAATGTCATGTAAAAATTATTCTTAAAAGTATAATTTGTGTAAAAACTGACTTAAGTAAATTTAACATGTGACCACGCACCTCTGGTTATATTTACCCAAACATCTAGTTGAACTGAACCATGCTAATTTACTAAAACTGACTCAAATACAAAGAGAAGTTTACCTAGAATATTTACATTTAGTTCAACTAAATTTTTTCTCAGAATTAAAGCATTCATTATTCCATAATTACAGTACATTCACCTGACACATTCATCTTTTTGTATGCATGTTATGCCAAAACAACATGATTTAAAACAGTTTTTTGAGTCTGTAGTTTTCTACCAGCTTGACTGAGGATTTGAGATTTTTATTTATTTTTTGCTGAGCATGTTGTGTTCAAATACCTCTTTATAGCTTTTTTCCCTGTAAATTACTCTAAAATAGATTAAACTTCCCCACTACTAGCTCAAGAATGAAATAAATTATCAAAGTAGCTGCAAACTTGAAAATTCCCCCATGAGGATCAGTGCAGACAGAACAACCACCACACCCTAATCACCACTATGTGTGACATCTTCAGGGATCCAGCAGGAATTTGCTTCAGCACTGACCTTTCACCTCCTGAAAGTCTGTTTCTTGTAAGGTTAATCTGAGCTGTTAACTGGGGATTGTTTTTCCACTGACTTCATGGAGATGCAGCCGGACATTAGAGACAAGAACCCAACAAAAACATCTTCATTAAAGTAACTTCCTGGAGAAAGTAAGGAGAAGAGGTCGAGTAAAAGGAGGGATAAAAAGAAAAAGAAATGTAATGTGAGAGACTAACGTGTAGGCTAATATGACCATCTCTTTAGTGTGTGTGCAGTCTATTTATTCATCACAGAAAGTGTGTGTAAGGAGATTAGAGATCTGGAAGCTTTGGTTACATTCCCCTCTCTTATCCTGCCGTCCTGCCAGACCAAACGGCGATGGGTTTGATGGTTTTAGTGCCTCTCCGCTCGATGCAAATCTCATCAACACATTTTAGACATGAACACTGGGAAGCGACAAACAGAAACCAGAGAGAGGCAGCATTAACACTGGCCGTGGCTCCTTCAAGAAAAGGAAAAGAAAACCAGAGGCTGAAAATATGGCATTGGGTTTCACCCGTTTAGAAAATATCCTCAATTTGATCAAAAATTTATAATGTGACTTTTAGAGCAGCTTGAGTTTCCCGGAGGCTTGTGCAGCACATTATACAGCTCCTTTAATGCGGTTAACACACATTTACACACTGTGCACGGCACTCTGTTCATGTGTGTGGATGCAGTATGACTTTGCGTGTGTGTGTGTGTTATCATGCACTTAAAACTGACCAAAAACACTTTCATTATTTTCCTCATAAACATCTGGATTAAAAAGTGTAAAAACTCTCATGTTGTCATGTCTGTCTTTTAGATGTTAGAATTACGTTTTACTTTTGGTTGATTAAATGCTTCATTTAAAAAAACTAATCCTAATTTTTTTTTCTGTAATTCTTCTTCTTTTTTTTTTTTTTAAATATTTTTTAAATATAACCTGGCAGCTTTATTTACCACAGAAATCTGGGGGGAAAAAGTATGGTAAATATGTGGAAAACCTTCACAAAACAACCTGTAGATAACGATGACGTTAACTGTTGTTTATACATAATAGCATCATTTAAAAAAGACAAAGTAATTCGGAATAATCAACATGACCATCCTGCTTTTAAACTAGTTTTCTCTGTTAGAATAGCATACAGTGGCCGCAGGCTGTAGATTAAAAGACATTATATGTCAGTACATCAAGCACATGTTATCGGATGTTATCGTGTTCAATACTTCCATCACCACTCAACATAAAGCTTCTTACAAAAAACCAGGAGTCTCCTAGAAAAACAGACACATTCAGTTACTTGGTAAAGATCACAAAACATTTCCCAACATCAGTCCAATTCCTAGAGTACACTAAATACACTAAAAGCTCATAAGAATATTTAAAGAAAGGAAAAAAAAAGCCTTTTATTTTTAGTCTAACTTTAAAGATTAAAAAAATTACAAAAAATAAAATTAGAAAAAACATATAAAGAGAGAGAGAAAAAAAACCTTTTGTGTCCAAATACAGAGACAGACTGACAGACAAGGGAATTTTGTCCATCGGTACATCTCCTGCAAGGCACGTGTCCTAACATGGCTTAACAGCAGAATCAGCACCTTCTTTTTAATGTCTTCAGAGCATGCGCTCAACTCACTCTCAACCTTCTGATTGCCTGTAGGAACTTCTTGCTCTTCACACAGTATTCATGTAGCTCAGAAGCCATTTCCTTTTCAGATCTAAACTCTGTGTGAAAGCTTCTTTGAGCCCAATTCCAGTGAGTTCCTTGAAGTCGGCTGCCATGCCAAGTTCTTTAAACCAAAGTGGCCATTCTTCCAGGACGATCTGGATTTCGTTCCCCTGGTTGATGTCTTTATGCTGTGTAGAAAGTCTTCATTAGCTGTTTAACCTCCTTTCGATTTGCTTGGGTTTGCTGAGACATCAGCTTCAACTTCTCTTTCTTGTCTTGCTGGCTCTCTGGGATCTCTCCAAGGCCAGGTATTTTAAATCCCACTTAGTGCATTTATAATTGTACTTGCTACTCTCTGTTCAGGAAGCATTTCACCTGTGTCGGACACTGAGTGATGCTTTCGCTTTCTTAATTTGTCGTAGATGTCGCCACATCCTCCAATCTGTTTAGCAATGGCTTTACTAGAGAGGGATAACCCAGCCCAATGGCATCTCCCTCTAGTACAGGGGTTGAAAACTACGAATTTTGTCTGACCTGCTAAATAGCAGGCCAAATTATATATATATATATATACATAAACATGTGTGATGTTATTTGTGTAATGTGTGTGTTCTATACATGAGTGTTCTTTTCGCTTTCTTATATATTTAACATTGTGTGGGCTCTAGTGGCCTTTATTCTTCAGCAAATAGAAGGTAAGCTGCAGCGGCAGGCTCTCTGGAGTGTGGCCTGGAAGCTGCAGCGACTGCAGACAGCTCTCTGGAGGGAGGCCTGGAGGCCGTGGCGACTGAACGCGGCTCTCTGGAGGGCGGCCTGGAGGCCGCAAAACAGCAGCTCTGGCATTGGTGGAGTTGTGCCCCACTTGGGCTCAGTAACCAGATGTGGAGAAGGAGCGGCCCCCTTGGAGATGTGAACCACAGGAGGTGGAAGAGTGTCCTGACCCGGGACCCCCTCGAAGACAAGAGCCAGAGGCAGAGGAAGGGCATCCCGACCACGGACCCCTTCAGAGACAGGAGCTTCCCTTTCCGGGACCCCCTTGGGAACAGGAGCCAAGGGTGGAGGAGGAGTGTCCCTTTCTGGGACCCCTTCAGGAACAGGAACCTGATGTGGAGGAAGAGCGATATCCTCTGAGACAGGAGGTGGGTAAGGAGCGACCTCTTTGGTGATGTTGACCAAACTTGTTTTACTAAGCCTTAATGTTTGTTAGTGTTTTTTTCTGTCACAGTAGTCAAAATAATATTCATTTTGACAACACGCTATGCTTACGCAAAATGACCTATTGCCCATTTACAATTCATTATGTTAGTGGATGAAAAATACCACATCATTTTTGTTATGACATGACAACCGTGTGCTCTGCTTTGTCACTGAGATGAGAAATGTTTCATGGGTAGCCATCACAAACTCTATGTATTTTACCATGTTATATCATGTTAAATCAAAATTATGACAAGTTCCCCAAACTCTATGGACCCATCGTTTTGTGACAACAGGAAATGCCTTATTTATATGATGTTCTATTACAGTGTATCTCTGTGGAGACAGTAGTTATGCATTCTGAAAATCTATTCTGAAAAATTCTTCTTTCTGAAAAGAAATATTTTAATGCGTATTTAATTGCATCGCTGTACAGGTCAGGGTAAAAAGTACAACTGTCTTTGAGCTGCAGAAGCTGACTGTGTCTTGGTTCAGCGGAAATGATGTCTTCTGGACAGAGTGAAGCAGATGGTTTTTCAGTTTTTCAAATGTCATGTTTAATCTGAAAATGCATCATCCATATTGACGAAAGAAATGAGGTTTTGGATTTATTGGAGTCTCAAGAAATAAACACTTCCTTGGATACTCTTGGATTATCATGTGAAGCTAATGTACCTGTGACAGAAAAATCTTTTGTGCACAAATCATTCCAACAGTCTTTAAACTGGAACATTTACTGCCAGAATTCATTTGGTGGATTTTGTACTTTGTCACTAATTAATAAGGGAAGACAGCTCAAAAAATTCCAGTTTTGACTGGCTTGTCCTGAAAGCGTGGGCCACTCAGCATCAACAACACATGTTTTTTTGGAGCATTAGACCCTGTGTATTTGAACAGCTTGATTTAAAGTAAATATGTAAACATTTTTATTTATGTATTTATTTATTTTTTTAAATAAAATATTTCAAGTAGAATGCAACATCATAGCATAAGACCCCCTCAAATTTGTCACAACCTAAACAGGGTGGGAGGCTGGGCTGACACATACGATGACTTAAATCAGAGTTTACCTTTATGTCTTTGTCTATGCAAACATTACGATCATCACTCTAAAACTCTTTTTTTTCTATATAATGTCATAGTATCACAGACTGGGAGCAAGTAGTTTTAAGTAAACCCATCAAACTGTCACCTGCAACACAAAACAGAGCCCTTTTGACTTTTACACCACCTGATGTCACCCCATGTGCTTCCAATTGCTTAAATCTACCAGCAGATCTGAGAAACACACACATAGACAAAAACATATCAACTGCAACAACTTTTTGTTTTTACTTAGCAGAGCCAAGAGGATTGACCATTTTAAGTGCATCATGATAAGCTTCAGGTATCCTGGATTATCAGCAGAGAACTGATTACACTTAGTAAGTCATTTATTTATGGAACAACTTTAGAGCACAACTGCAACTCAAAGTGCTTTACAATGAAATGTAATTAAACATTATAATAGTATAAAGCAATAAACAGAACAGCTAAAAGTGAATAATTACAACAAACTGTATTAAATAATATAAAACAATATGAATAACTAAAATGAAATTAAAAGGTAAAAGAGTAAAAAGAATAAAACAACCTGATCACAAAATGCTGCAACAGACGTGAAGGGCCCAGCGCTGGACCTTGTTACAAAGGAAGGTTTTAAGCCTGATGGATGAACAAAGGTAAAACAAAACTCAACTCAAAGCGTCCTCTTATAGGTAACCATGCCAACAATGGCAGTTTAACAATTATTTACAATAACCAAAGGAAATAACAAAACACAAAAGGGGGAGTTGTTTCAACCTACTACAACAAACTCAAAAACTCAAAAGCAGTCAATCCCAAACCACAAACCAATTTCTGTAACCACAAAAGTCCCACACAGGGTAACAAGTGTGCAAACGCACAGAGTTGCAGTGGCGAGCTGTGCTGCAATCTCACACAGCTGCCTTGAATGAAGGTAATCAGTCTTCCTGGTTGGCAAGCCACAGAGGAAGCAGAAGTGCCGGCGACCAATCCTGGTGAAGAAAGGTGGGTTCCAAGCATGAGGTCCGTAGCCAAGCGGGTCCCAAGCACAAGTACCATAACCAATCACCTATAAGTACTGGCACAGTTCTATTTACATACCAAATAACCAGCAGATGGGCCTGGGGCCGTAACATGGACTAAATAAAACACAGGAAATACTCAGTAGAGCTGTTTAGACAAATTGTAAAATGTGTCAGCACGTGTTTTCAGTGGCGCGCAGTGGGCTGTCTGACATGCATCAGGAGAGCAACACTGGAGGTATGCAAGAACACAGAACAATGTCACATCTACCCAAAAACTTTGTTCATGGCATGAAGGGGTAGAGCCCCCAAAACATATTCTGGTTAGGGCCCACTTAAGTCTAGAGCCAGCTCTGGCCACAATGGACTGACAAAACATCTGCAGTATTTTATTGCAGACATGAAACGACCTGAGCACCCTCAGGAAGTAAAGCCGCTCATGTCCTTCTTGTAAATGGCCTCTGTGTTGGTGGACCAGTCCAGTTATTGCCCAGTGTTACACCCAGGTATGAGTCCTCAAGATCCACATACAACCCCCTGATGCAGAGAGGAGAGGGCAGTGGCTTGTTCTTCCTAAAGTCCACCACCATCTCTTTTGTCTTCGCCACATTCAGTTGCAGGTGGTTCTTCCCGCACCACTTCACAAAGTGGTCGACCAGGTCCCTGTACTCAGCCACCCTCCCTCCACACACCCCACAATGGCCACGTCATCAGAGAATCGTCGCTGGTTACCCATGGTCCGTTGTTTGGGTAACAGCAAACCTCCTTAGTGGGGATGATGTTGTCAGTGCAGAACCCAATGTACTCAGACACAGTCAATCAGGTCATCAGTGTCCTCACCATGTTGCTCATACAGAGCCGCCCAGTCTGTAGCCTCCAACACTCCACACACTGTTCCCATGGCCTCAGCAGACCATTTCCTCACTGTCCTCACTGGGTGCTGCTGAACCATTGGCTTGTATAATGGTGAGAGCATGACTAGGTTGTGGTCTGACCTGCCCTGCCCTGATCTTAAAAGTAGAGACAGTCTGCATCCTAAACACTAGATGTGTTTCCATTGCAGTTTTTTGTAAAATAAAATAGATATTTCTAAAACTTTGACAAAGTACACTTGCGATTTGCATGTGTTTCCAATGAATGGTGTTTAGCGCATAAGCTGGAATTGTCATAAAATCTGTTCTGCGAGACTCCACTTTGAGGAGGATGGAGATTTCTAATGCTTCATAAAACTCAGCTTTTGCTGTTGTTTGCTATTAAGGATGGCAGTTTTATTTGTCTCTTTAATTATTCCTCTGTCCCTACATATACTTCATCTTAATTTCAAATGAACTGGTCATGTGACTCCCAATTTCATGTCTGGTGACTGTGGCAGGGTTCTTGCCAACCAATAAACAGGCTAAGTCACTCTTCAGTCTTCCCCTTAGACTCAATAATTCTTGATTTCTACAAACAAATCAGTTTTGTCAAGTACTTCTTAAATTTCTACAAGACAAAAATAAATACAAATGAATCGAGGATAATTAGATTCATCACAGTATCAGAAATGCAAACGTTTTGTTAAATAAACATGTTTTGGCACGAACCGTAGCGACCACCTGACTGTGACGTCACTTTCACATGTCGGCCGTGTCGGCTTATTAACAGTTGAATGGCCGTTGCTTCAAGTTTGACTTAAGCCAAGGCGAGGACAGGAAGAGGACAGTAAGTAACCAACAAACGCCACATACCCAGTAAACATAGCAGAATTATAAGTGTGCACCTTTAATAAATCGCTAAATGAGGCAGGTTGAATTCCTGGGTAATTCACTGCAGTAATATGACTGTCGGACTTTAACGTTTATGTGTGTGCGTGTACGGACTCAGTGTTAGTAGAGGCGGCTGTCAGTGACGAGACGGCTTCGTCACAGTGACGTGTAAATGCGATGACTGCTGCCGTAACAGTAGATGCAGAAACTTTATGAACACCATACAAATGAGCTATAACAGCTGCATAGGTACAAATATGTATGAAAAACCAATGAGGCTCGTTCCTGTGAACTCAAACAATCCGTCAACAACTCTGGTGTTTTTCTTTCTTTCTTTTTTTTTTCTTTAATCTAACTAAGCTGCTGTTTAAGTCTCTACACTCTTCAAATAAAAACACGTGTTGCACCAGGCCCTGCCACGGATACACCTGACACACATCACCGCAGTCAATCCCTAGAATTCTAATCACCCACACCTGCAGTTAATCAGACCCTTGGGCCATATGTACTCCAGCTCCCCACTCACTCCCTGTCGAACCTTGTTCAAACTCAGTTGTACTTTCCTGCCTTCCCCTTCCCGGTCCTGACTCACCTGGCTGATCCTTGGACTCCAGTGTTTGCCCCAGTCATAAGCTCCTCTGTCAAGATTCACAGCGTCTCGAGAATGGGCTCTGCCTATACTGTGGCCAGGCTGGGCATCTTATTGAGGGGTGCCCCATTCATCCTCCACGTCTTCGGGTGAGCTTGGCTACTGTTGCTTTTCTTCCGTCTGATCCCCTCACCACACCTGTTACTTTGTCGCTACCTGTTGGTTCCCTTCCGGCTCCGTGGGGAACTTCATCTCCAGCTCCCTAAGACGCCGTCTACAGCTCCGGTGCCATCGCTGCCGAACACCCCTTAGCATCCAGTCCATCACGGGCAAGAATCTCACTCAGCACACCATTCAGCTCCAGATCCCGCCTTTAACCATTAATGTGGGTTGCTTACATCAGGAACAGATCTCCCTGCTGGTGTTAGAGTAATCCAAGGCCGATATCATCCTGGGCCTGCCATGGATACAACAACATGCTCCAGTCCTCTCTTGGACAAATGGGGAAATACTACGCTGGGGTCCCGCCTGTTACCCTACATGTTTTCCCCAGCTACCACAACCAAAGCAGATAACCAAGGTTACACTAGGGGCCACCTCTATAGAAAGTCCTGACATTAACCCTGTCTATAACATCCCTCCTAAGTATAACCACTTCCAGGATGTGTGTTGCCCTCGACGAGCAGCTCAGCTACCACCACATCGTCCCTGGGACTGTTCCATTCACCTAATCCCTGGTGGCAAACTTCCTGCAGGTCGGATCTACCCTCTTTTGTTAAGGATGTGTCAAGCAGAGATGGTCTGGACCCCTGAACGCAGACACAAGATGACCCAGGAGGCAGAGATAAAACTGAGAAAAGACAGTTTATTCAAGTCTGTGCAGGAGCAGTATCCAGATGCTGAAGAGCCCCTTAGGCTGAGTCCAGAAACCGATGGCTGGAGGAATCAGGGAGTTGAGGTGGAGAGGATAGGACTGGTGAGTGAGGTACGCCAGGCCGGAAGATCAGCTTCACCAGGAGTCTGAACACAACAGGTATCGTTAGAATTAGCAACAATCACCAAACAGAAGACAAAAGGCCACAAGTACCAGGCAAGATAACTGGACGATCTGGCAGAGGATAGTAGAATGAGCCAGTGGTTAAATACTGCTGGGAATGAGGGTGGCTTGATTGCAGGATGAGACTCTGGTGTGGTGATCAGCCCAGGTGTAGTAATGGCTGCCCTGGAGTAACCCTGTAGATCTTCTGGCCAGATACAGGCATGACACACAAAAACAGACAGAGGGAGACAATCACACACACTAGGGCAATCCGGAAACCACACACGCACAGGGGAGACAGGAACCCTAACATCTTTCTGTCCCAGAAACCAAAGCCATGGAGTAATATATAGCCGAGGCCCAGGCTCAGGGTTACATGCGCCCTTCCACATCTCCAGCAGCCTCCAGCTTCTTCTTTGTGGAGAAAAAGGATGGTGGCCTTGCATCGATTACAGCGCTTTGAACCAGATCACAACCAAGTTTAAATATCACCTTCCGCTGGTGCCGTCAGCGCTGGAAACTCTTCGGGGAGCTAAGGTGTTTACCAAACTGGATCTAAGAAGTGCGTATAATCTCATCCAAATTCGTTGAGGAGATGATTGGAAAACAGCATTCATCACACCCATGGGACACTATGAATATCCTGTCATGCCATATGGTCTAGCCAACACTCCCTCAGTCTTTCAGGGTTTCATGAACGAGATCTTTCATGACATGATCAACCAGTTCCTGATCGTTTACATTGATGACATCCTTATCTTCTCCCCGGATCTGCAGACCCATATCAGCCACGTGAGACAGGTGCTGGAATGCCTCCCAACCTATAACTTGTTTCTGAAGGCAAGAAGTGTTCTTTCCATTAGCCAGAGGTCGAATTCCTGGGCAATATATTGGGACCTGCTGGGGTACAGATGGATCAGAGAAAGGTTTGGACAATCCTGGATTGGCCAAAACCCACCACTGTAAAAGCCCTTCGACAGTTTCTCAGGTTCTCCAACTTCTACCGCAGGTTCATCCGTATTTACAGCATGGTAGCCGCACCACTTATTGCCATACTAAAACATCAGCCCCGTTTTCATACCTGGACTCCTGAAGCAGATAACGCCTTCACACACCTACAAAATGCCTTTGTCTCTGCACCCATTCTGCAACACCCTGACCCAGAACTCCCTTTCTGTGTTGAAGTGGACGGTTCTACCACAGGAGTTGGAGGGGTTCTATCGCAACGGTCCAGACTGTCCCCTCACCTTCATTCATATGTGTTCTTCTCAAAGAAGCTAACCCCCGCTGAACAGAGTTATGACGTTGGCAACCGAGAACCTCTGGTCATAAAACTGGCACTGGAAGAGTGGTGACATTGGCTGGAGGGGTTTAATCATCCTTTTGAAGTCCTGACCGACCATAAGACTCTAGCCTACCTCCAGGAAGCCCGCCACCTGAATCCGCATCAAGCCAAGCTCTTTTTTACTAGATCCAAAAACCACCAGGCAGACGCCCTGTCCAGGCTCCATGAAACGGAGGAAACCTCCGAGGTTCCCGAGACTATACTGCCTCCTCAGGTTATCTATGGTGTCATATAGTGGGCCATAGAGGATCGCATCCAAGAGGCCCTGGAAGAACAGCCAGCACCCCCTGAGACTCCGGCAGGTCGTATTTTTGTTCCTCCTGACTTCCGGATTTCACTAATCGAAGCAACTCATTCCACACCAGGCACAGGACATCCTGGAATTCAGCCCACCCTGGCATTACTCCAACCTCGCTACTGGTGGCCAGAGATGTCTTCTCACATCCGTCATTTTGTGGCTGGGTGCGCAACCTGTGCCCAGACGAAAAGCCCCTGTCATTTCCCGGAGGGAAAACTTCGACTTCGACTTTGACTCCACAACGACCTTGGTCTCACCTGGAAGTGGATTACCTGACTGATCTACCCCCGTCTCAAGGTAACACTTGTATATTGGTGGTTGTGGATCGGTTCTCCAAAGCATGTAAACTAATCCCATATCCCGTTGTTCCCACAGCCGCTGACACTGCTATGGGAATATTCGAACAGGTGTTCAGAGACTATGCACTCCCAGAAAACATTGTGTCTGACAGAGGGCCCCAGTTTATCTCCCACTTCTGGCATGCCTCCCTTCGCCTCCTGGGGATTACAGTCAGCTTGTCATCCGGTTATCACCCCCAGACCAACGGGCAGACAGAACGGAAGGTGCAGGAGGTGAGTCAGTTTCTCAGGAGCTTCTGCCATAATCATCCCTCCTCGTGGAGTGAGTTCCTACTGTGGGCAGAGTATGCTCAGAACTCCCTCCGTCAGGCTTCCACCGGCCTCACCCCTTTCGAATTTGTCTTGGGACACCAACCACCACTTTTCCCATTCTCCCATTAAGTGACGTACATACACCATGTAGGCTATAACGGACCAGCTTGATCTTTTGCGTTGGTTTGGAAACACTTTAGTAAGTAACTCGCCGGGCTGCAGACACGCCATATCATGTCTGTGACGGCGCATCGCTGTGAAAGCAGCTTGCAGGCTTATTGGGCTCCGTCAGTCCAGGAGAAACAAGAATGGAACAACATTCTGTCGTCCCGCAACGTCCCAACCAGCAGTGGTCAGGGTCCACAAACGTTAAATCTCCATCCTTCAAACACCACTATGGACATGCCAGTATCTTTATGAAATGTCACGATCAACGGCAACGTTGCATTTAATTTTAAATAGGTCATCGCCTGTCTTTCTGTCTTAATGACCTTGCTTGCTGAGACAGAAAGAAAGCAAGCCTGCAAGCTGTACAGGGACCTGATAGCTCGTACAAGCGGGTCCGGCACTCCATACTCCTGGAGTACCCCACACAGGAGTCCCCGGGGGACAAGGACAAATGCCTTCTCCAAGTCCACAAAGCACATGTCGATTGGTTGAGCAAACTCCCATGCCCCCTCAAAGACCCTGAAGAAGGTGTAGAGCTGGTCCACTGTTCCATGACTGGGACGAAAACTGCACAACTCCTCCTCAATCCGAGGTTTGACTATCCGACGGACCCTCCTCTCCAGCACCCCTGAATAGACCTTACAGGGGAGGCTGAGGAGTGTGATCCCCCTATAGTTGGAGCACACCCTCCGGTCACCCATTTTTGAAGAGGGGGACCATCACCCCAGTCTGCCAGTCAAGGGAAACTGTCCCTGATGTCCATGCGATGCTGCAGAGCCTCATCTGAAGACGTGTTGGTGGGGTTGAGAAGGTTTTCGAAGTATTCCCTCCACCGCCTCACAGCGTCCCGAGTCGAGGTCAGCAGCCCCCCATCCTCACTGTACACAGTGATGACGGAGCACTGCTTTCCCCTCCTGAGCCGCCGGATGGTGGACCGGAATCTCCTTGAAGTCGTCTGGAATTCATTCTCCATGGCCTCTCCAAACTCCTCCCATGCCCATGTTTTTGCCTTAGCGACTGCCAAAGTTGCACTCCGCCCATACCCATCAGCTGCCTCTGGAGTCCCACAGGCCACAAAGGCCCAATAAGACTCCTTCTTCAGCTTGATGGCATCCCTTACTGCCCGTGTCCACCAACGAGTTCGGGGGTTACCGCCACAACAGGCACCGACGACCTTACAGCTGCGACTGGCCGCCTCGATAATAGAGGCACGGAACACAGCCATTCGGACTCAATGTCCCCCGCCTCACCCGGACATGGTTGAAGCTCTGCCGGAGATGGGAGTTGAAACTCTTTCTGACAGGGGACTCTACCAGATGTTGCCAGCAGTCCCTCATAACACGCTTGGGTCTGCCAGGCCTGACCGGCATCCTCCCCCACAATCTGAGCCAACTCACCACCAGGTGGTGATCAGTTGACAGCTCCGCCCCTCTCCTCACCCGAGTGTCCAGAACATGCGGCTGCAAGTCCGACGACCCAACTCCAAACTCGATGATCGAACTGCGGCCTAGAGCATCCTGGTGCCAATGCATATGTGGGTACTCTTATGTCTGAACAAGGTGTTCGTTATGGACAATCCATGATGAGCACAGAAGTCCAACAACAAAACACAACTCGGATTTAGATTTTGGGGGGCCGTTCCTCCCAATCACGCCCCTTCAGGCCTCGCTGTCATTGCCCATGTGAGCATTGAAGTCCCCCAGCAGAACGAGGGAATCCCCAAAAGGAGTGCTCTCCAACACCCCCTCCAAGGATGCCAAAAAGGGTGGGTACTCTGAACTGCTATTTGGTGCATAAGCACAAACAACAGTCAGGACCCGTCCCCCCACCCGAAAGGAGAGGGAGGCTACCCTTTTGTACGTACAGGCGCTAAGTCGGGGGGCAATGAGCATGCCCACACCTGTTCGGCGCCTCTCACCGGGAGCAACTCCAGAATGGAAGAGGGTCCAGCCCCTCTCAAGGACAGTGTTTCCCGAGCCCAAGTCGTGCATCAAGGTGAGTCCAACTATATCTAGCCGGAACCGTTCAACCCCGCACACCAGCTCAGGCTCCTTCTCCGCTAGAGAGGTGACATTCCATGTCCCTAGAGCTAGCTTTTGCAGCCGAGGATCAGACCGCCAGGGTCCCCGCCTCTGGCAGCCACCCAGTTCACACTGCACCCGACCCCTATGGCCCCTCCTGCAGGTGGTGAGCCCACGGGAGGGGATGTCCATGTCACCCTTTCAGGCTGAGCCCGACCGGGCCCCATGGGCAAAGGCCCGGCCACCAACCGCTCGCCTCCGTGCCCCACCTCCAGGCATGGCTCAAGAGGAGGGCCCTGGTGACCCACGTCCAGGCAAGGGAAACCTTGGTCCTTGCTTTCTCATGATCATAGGGGTGATTTGAGCTGCACTTCATCTGGTTCCTCCCCTAGACACCTGTTTGCCATGGGTGACCCTACCAGGGGCATGAGCCCCCGACAACATAGCTGCTAGGATCGTCAGGACGCACAAACTTCTCCACCACGATAAGGTGGCGGCGTAGGGAGGAGACATTGCTACCTGCTTGGTCCAGATGTGGGTGGATTCGCTGAAGAAAGTAGATGACGACATCTCCCAACAAGGAGGAGAACTGTAGCAGGTCGTGAAAGGTGTTTCTTTTCTCATGTAGATTAGCCAATATGAGTCTCCAGGACTCATGTGATGTTGGGACATCTGTAGAGAATAGATGCAGAGCAATGAGGAGAAACATGAGCATCATTCGGTACTGAACCTATCGGAAACACCTTCAGTTCCTGGTCTCGTCCAGACTGCCCACCAATCTGACCCCACCTCCACTTGAAGACTGTGATCTTTCTTATCTCTGACCTCGCATCCCTCACCTTATTCTGATGGAGCAGGTTTTCAGCTGTTTCTATGATCAGTTGCTTCTATGATATTAAAAGAATGCAATATATTGAATATATGCATTTTCCTTCTCAGTCTACATACACATTACATTGCTTCTCTTCCTTTTGTCAGATCACTGCAGTGGGGGTGGGGGTTGACAGAACTCCATCACTAACATAGCTTACAAGTTACTGTAGTGCTTACAAAGACTTTTTTAAAAAAACATTTTACCTGCATTTTTACACACATTAGTTGAGATGAATTCCTCACCCACAAGTTGCTCATTTAAAAGTTATGATTTGATTAAAGAGACCACAATCCTGATATAAAAAAAGCATTTATCCTTAATGAATAAAATACTCAATATTGTAGTAATTAATAGTATGTGGAAAATCGTTGTCTTATTAACTAACAGATGTACAATAACACAGTCATCATGGATCAGCTACAAGCCTCCAACATCATCTGCTCTTTACACACTCAACAGCTGAAGTATGTCACCACGACAACCTGACACTTGTAACATGATAATCAGTCAATTAATCAATGCACATATTTACCCAGGAACACACATACCCCTCCCCCCTTCTCTGTTTACAGTTCAGTTATTGATAGCTGCTCCAGGACCTTTCCTGTCATCACCACCATCAGTCTGCAGATATTAGTCTCACCTGACCACACACATGAAGTCTCAGTGGAAAATATCATTCCTGCAGCTTTAGAGATGTGTGGACCGCAGAGGGTCTTCCACTAAAACACAAAGATGCTCCCATGTTTGAGGAGCTGAGGAGACCAAAGCAGTGCACTGACCTGCATGCTTCTAAAGTCTGAAGATACAGCCCGGCTCTTCAAATGTTTACAAACTGACATATTAATGTTTCAGCTGAATAAAAATGGACTTAAAATGCAACTTTTCAGCTTTAATATGACAGATGCTAAGCGCAGTGGGACCCTTGACTGTTTCATGGCCAGTGGTGGGTGCTCTCCTGTTTCTCCTCACCCAAAAACCAAAATGTTGTGAAATTTATTCCAGATGTGGCACTTGCATGTGTTACTTGTTGCTCTGAACTCAAATCAATCGGTCAAGTGAGTTCTCAGTACAAGTAAAGCGGGTCATCCAGAGGCTGCAATAACAAAAAAAGGGAATCCATCAGAAGACCACCCCTCAGCTCTGCAGCAGCTTTGACTCAGACTGTTGGGTTGCTCTCGTTGTACTGAGGGCTTCTGTTGTGATCACAGGTTTCCCCTCAATATCAGTTCACAGTAAGTGAGTGACTAGTGAAGGGTCACACACTTGATGATTTTATCTGATCTTATCAAGCAAGTCCAGCTGTCATGGAGATATGTTTCTCATCATACATGTTGACATATGATACAGCTGTATAATGTAATAAGCATGCTGATTCAGTTCTTTGCTTGACTCTTGTGACGATGCATCCCAGAAATATTAAAGAGATAAAAGAGATCTTTCCAAACTTTAACAATATTCCCCAAAGGTTTGCTAGTTTCTTCTGTGTCTGTTTGCTGTATCTTGGTTATTTTCCTTTTCCCAGTTGCTCCATAATCTGGCCAAACTCTCGCTGGTTGTAGCTCCTCACTCACCAACTCTTCCCCCGGTGACCGCTGCAAAATATCAAACAAGACTGGGATGTGTTCGCAACCATTACAAATCATGTCTCTGAAGTGTTTATAGATAGAGATTAATGACTGCTGATCTAAGTGGGATTCGCCTCAGATCTGAGACATTTGTCTGCCATGTAGAGATGAAGCTAACAGTATAAACAGTTCTGGACATCCTGAGGAAACAGCAGTGCTTGATGAGTGCAGGGTCTTTAATCAAAGAAAAACCTTAAATGTACAGTTTGTGTGGACATCTGGATGTTGACAAACACAGCAGCATATAATAAAAGCCCAATGGTAACACAGAGAAAAGAGTTTTTAAATCTGTTTGTCCTTGGCATCACAAACCTGCGGCCAGAGGGAAGCAACATAAAGTAGCCATGGAGGGGATGGCTCCGGCCTGTTAGAACAGAACCAGTATTCTTAGGTGTCCTGGTCTTCAAAATGTCCTCCAGGTGGTCCAAGGGGTATCCCACAACCTTGCCACAAAGCTTCACAACACCATGTCGTGTAGGGTGGAAAGAGCTGCTGCTTCATCCTCCTTTCTGCTGACTTCCTCTTGTACATTCACTGCATCAGCTTTAACTTGGACTATGGCACATATTCACAACGGTAGTGATGTGCAGGAACCAATTGTTCAGTACTGGAGAATCCCTTTATTGACTCATGAATCACGATTCCTCGTCTTCACTGACTAATCCTTGCTACTGCTAGGCAGCTAACTGCAAACTACATGGCACTATGGAACAACTGATGTTCCATCTGCACCTGTAGAAAAATATGAAGTTAATCATTGTAACTAAATTCCCCCTTTCCCTGGTGGACCATCACCATTTCCCTCGCTGCTGTGAATAAATGAAAAACACAATGAATCACTCCCTCCCTCCCAACTCTCAGCAGCAGCCACGTCACCTCGCTTACCTGGAAGAGACGCTTCCTTACCTGAGCTGAGAGTCTGCTGCTCTGCTCCAACAGTCTGAGAAGAAATAGACTCTAAACATTACGTTTGTCTGAATGTTGACTGGTATTCAAAGGATTGAGATTATACATGAACATTAATTGAAAAAATAAATAAATAACAGAAGGTGCACTGAACCTGGCAAAAAATGGCTTGTAATTTCCGTGTTAATGAGCTATTTGTGGCTCCGCCCATGAAAGAGTCAGTCAGACCTCAGCTCCTCAGGTACAAATACTGTTTACCACGATGCAGACTCCAAAACTACATCATGGCAGCATCTGCTGGGTCAATATTTTGGCTTGAAAATTTCAGAGTGAGTGGAAGTGAAGCTGCATAATCTCTTTTATTATTAGAAAATTATGTTGTGTGTTATCTGAAATAATCTGAATCTTCCTCTCTCTTCTTGACCATGAATCCATCAGTAAATGATATCCAGCATCCAGTTCATTCAATATTATATTTACAGTCAGTATACACACACACACACCACCATACTTGTGTGTATGCGAAGCATTAATGTGGTTGCAGTCTGGTTAGGATTGATTTCCTGCCCTTCACTTTAATAAATGTCTTCCTGAGTCATTTAAGGAAAAGAATGCATCAGCTGCATTGATCTCACAGTTTATTACACACAGCGTTCACTATTTAGTACAAACTTAGGTTCAAGAGTCTATAAGAGTGAGTGAAAGACATCCAGGAGAGATGGAGGAGCTAGAATCAGCTGGAGATTAGTGGGAAGAGTTGGTGGGTAGTTCCCTGACTTTCCCAGGACCAGCTGCTGCTGGAAATGTCTGGCTTTGTCTGATTGAGGCTGAGGATTCAATTCCAGAGAGTCAAAGCAGAAATCCTCAGTCATGGTGTTTTCGGAGGATTTAGCGTGTTTCACAGTCAAAGGTAGCATCTAGTGGAGTTATCTCAGAATCATATGTATTGATTAACAACCTTATCACAACCTCAACATGAATTCACTGCACTGACTCCAGCGGAGCCTTTGTTGATCTGAGAATCAGTAGCTCTGTTTATGTGTAAGCAGCACAGGTAAAAAAAAAAAAGGTGTTCTGAGAAAGTGGTGCTGCAGCATCTCAAAACGCCGGAAAAATGAGTGAACATGTTGTGGCGAGAAGGGCGATGTCATCAAAAGACAATACGGATATTTTAAAGGATTAATCCTCAAAATACCACAACGGAAATGTAGGGAATACCTGCTGTTTCTGGGACTTACATACATTCCAAACATTTAGTCTACTCGTTTTCAATGAGAAGTGAAACCCAAAACTGGTCCATAGATCTCTCTACAAAGAATCAATCATTATACCTGTTTTCACTTTGCTCTAAGTGAGCAGTGAAGAGTTCAGAGATGAAAAGAAACACTGTAAGGCCAAGAATATACTTGCTTTTTAACCACATGTTCATGTAGACAACCAGCTCTGCTGTTGGCAGTAAGAGTTTTCCTACTTGCTTGTGGACTACTGGAGGATTCCACTAGGGGGCGCACAGGAGAACTAAGACAAGATGGAGTTGTTTTACTTTTAGGGTGAAAACAAAATGATAAATATGGAGATAATAGAATAGGCTAACGTTTGGTGTTGTTTTGCTAAGTTTGGTCCAGCTGTTTTAATCCCAGTCAGCATGTAGGCAGGATGTTTTCAGGACAGCCTCAGTTCCTTACTTATTTACTTATAAACTTTTGCACAGTATAACAAACAACACAAGAAAATAAAAACAGATTGTGCAGGTGATATGAAAACTCCTTAAATGGTTATCGCAGCTAAACATGTAAAAGAACAAACAATACAAGGATTTAACATTGCATAGGAAATAAACATCACGTAAATACAATATAGCACCAAACAGACATGAAGTAAAAAACAAGACATAAGCATCAAAATAAAGTCCCTAGTTAATGCTGTGTGTAAGTGTTCTGCATCTAAACAATTTTATCATTTGAAGAGAAACAGAAATAGTTTTAAATTGGTTTAAAATATTGACAGAGATGGAAAGCGATTACCACATGCTGATGATAATTCCACAGCTCTGCACCACCAGACTTCAGCTAAAACTGACCCTTTGTGGTGAGATTCTTAGGCAGATGGACATAATTAGCTGGCCCATGAAAGATATCCTGATGAACAAAAAATTCAAACAAAAGCGAACATACCACTTTTAAGTAAGTGTAGTAATATTGATGCTTGGTGTTGCCAGTTGACTTTCTTAGGGCTTCAGCCCCAGATATTTTGAGCCCCGGGTAGCCACAGCAACTGTAACCTTTACTGTAAATTTACTGTTAAACTTAACTGACACAATGGGCGGACCTACCGAGGTGGCACAGGGTGCCAACCGACACCCTAAATCAAAGCCTTCCCACCCCTGCTGCCTCCCCAGCTGGCAGCGTCAAATTCAAGAAATAATAATTATGGAAAATCTGACATTGACAAGCGTCAATTTCTGATGTCCGACTACATTGAATTTGGCCCAAATGAGTTTTGTTTTGAAGATGATTGGAAAGCGAGGGGGGAGCTGTAAGGACCGAAGGCAGCACGGAAGGAAAGAGGTAGCACTAAATAACTACATCATATTAAAACATGAAATAATAACGGCAGCTCAGGTCTGCTGTCATGCAGAATTTAAGTCGACAAAAAAGTAGGTTTTTTTCACTACATGTAGCCTAATGTTACAGTAGGTCTGAAGTTAGGTCCGTCTAAGGTGGAAAAGCTAATATGAAGAATGTTTGCTGGTGTTCTTAAGGAACAATAAAACTAATATTTAGTACCTTGTTGCTTTTAATAGAAAAATATTGATCCTACTGTAAAACCTGGATGGACAGATGCTGTGTTTCTTTGGATGGTGTTTGCATGTTTTTATTGTAATAAATAAAAGTTTTTTTATGATTAAGATTTGATTATTTTTGTGTATTTTGGGCCCAGTATGTTAATAAAGTAGGTGAAAATGGAAACATGATGAGATGGTGGTGAGGTTGTGCTGAAACAGTGATACCAAACAGGTATCACAGCAACCACCGTAAGTGTTTAAAAGTCGGTTCTGGTGGTAAACTCCTTTTACAATGATAGCCGCCACAACTCTACGATAAATAATACCATTGTCTGCTCTGCAGCATGACCACTAATAGATAATTATTAGTGGTCATGCTGCAGAGCAGTGGTTCTAGTTTTTTCAGTATTTTTCCGCTATGGCTTTGCCATTAGACAAAGTACCACTTAGTATACTGGACAGGACCCTCCTGCTCTGAGACACAGGACCTGAGCTGGAGATGATCAGTGACCGACCTCAACCAGGCGGAGGTGGAGGCGGAGCCGGCCAATTGCTGACAGCCTATTTACGTCAGCCATCTAACAGTGGAGAGGGGTTAAAGGTTTAACACACTGCTGTTAAAAAGCAGTGTACGTTTTTAGAAATAAACAAAAGTTATTGAATAGTTGTTCATATTATTATTATATTCTGCAGGGCCCCTTTTTATTCAGCCTTGCTGTGCCCCCCAACATAACTCTGAGCCTCCCCTGGCGTTCCCCCAGTTTGGGAACCACTATAGAGGTACTTTTTGCGATGTACTACCTTTGAGAGATCTGCAGGTAAAACATGTCTTTGTTCTCCGAGAGTCATCTCATCAGTTTATATTTACACTGAATACTGAAATCCTCCTCACCTGTCTCATATTGCCAAGCATAAACAAAAATTGTCCAGCAACAAGATGTGCGGCTCATTTCTTACTTATGCTGGGTTTACATCAGAAGACGGAAAAGATTTGTAAAAGACTCTAGAAAACTACCAGCTCACGCCTGCTCACATCTAAAGACACATTTAGAGTTTTAGGTCTTAACCTATTCTCAGACTGAGATTTCACAAAGGCTATGAATCACTGTTTACAAGACGACAACTAGACTAGACAACTATTTTTTTTGTAGACAGTTGATATGGAACAGGGCTGATCTGCCCACAGCAAAGCAAACAAGGGGAGAGTTTCCCTCCAGGATCAATAAGGAATTACACATTGTGTTCCTTTGCATCGCCACCAGGTGTTACACCGCCTCATCAGAATCTGGCGGGATGAATGAGTGTCTCTTCTTCTCACATTTGTTAGAACATTGTGTCACAGATCATTATACTGTAACACATCAATGATCCACAGCAGACGTTTACTTCTTAATAACATCCGCTCCTCTTTCTGGACACTCCACCGATGACATTCTATCACCAGTTCTTGTTCGTCTTTTTTTTCCGTCCGTTTTTGTGGTTGTTCTGACTGTCAGGATTCCTGTTTCAGCTTTTGTCAGAGCTCATCCATTGGTGTTTGATTCGACTACATCACTGCGACTTGTGACAATATCAGACACGTAGTACATGCTTCAAGGCTGTGGGGGGGCACTACAATGATTAAAGAGTAACACTCCAGAGCTAGAGCAAGACGTAGCGCATGCACAGATGTCATATCTGCTTGCTCCCGCTGTTGATGGTACAGCAGTGTGGCACTTTGTTGTAAAAGCTGTGCATTTTGGTGCTAAAGCTGTACACAAGCACCACAACACAGCTGGTCACGGACACCCTTATTATTGTTGTGTTTGGCGTGTGTTCATCACACTGACATCGGATCCTCTAGTGGTTCGGTTACACTGTCCTCACAGTACCACAGACGGTAGAGGTCTCAAACCGATTCACCTTGGTACCTGGGGTCGGACAAGATCGGTTTCATGGAGGGTAATCCCTGGTTTTGTGGGGATGAAAGGGTGGATTGCTAAAATACTTTTGCGGTTTTACTGCAGTTTGGTGTCGTGGGGACGGCCCCTTATTTTCCACATCTGCCAACATGCGGTCCAAGTTCACAACTGATCTTCATCACAGTTTGTACACAAGGTTCTGTTAGATGGAGATTGTCCTCCAACTGCAAAGACTGTGTGTCCTCTGCCCTATAATTGCCCCAGCTCCCATGCACCAAACCTAAATAAGTGTACTGCTGTAAAAATAAATAAATAAATAAAATTACAGATAAAAAAATCAGAACTATTAAAGAAAAATGGTAGTTGTGTTTCCTGATATCTCCTGATAAATAAAAAGTATACTAATGTGTCTGCAGGTGTCCATGTGCAAATTTGCCAGTACTGAAGACTTAATGGAACTGATCAGTTATCAATACACCTGTATTAGTCTGTTACCCCTTGTACAGACATTTTTCATTTCTTAGTGAGATATTTTTTCTTATAAATTACTGCAAAAAAATATACATACACACAATTCTGTGCAGCATGTGGATAAAATGATAGGGAATAAAAATACCCGGTGCATTTAGGCTACATAAATCTCGTGTGCAGAGGTGGTGACATGTCCTTGTTTGTGTGTTTGACCAGCGCTTCAGCACTTGAGCCCTCTACATTGTCTGAAAATATATGGCACTGCCACACCATCTTCTGCATTTGCCACACATATACTTGTTGCAATCAACATACCGTGTACCCACAGTTCACTTGACACATTTCCCTTTTTCCTCGGTCAGATGTGGGAGGTTGTTTCCAAAGAAGCTTGTCCTTATTCACCTTTTTGGCTCCCAAATGTGACTGAGCAAGCTCGCTTGCAAGCTCCACCAGGAAATCCACCCGTCTCTCCTGCACCCCAGTGCATGCCTGATAAAGCAGGTGTATTCAGTGCTGCCATGTCAGTCATGTTGTAAAACACAGCAACTGGCCATCACCATGTATGGGATAACATTGCACACATACTTGGATCTCAAGTCACATGTCACCCAGGCTTGTTTGGCATCAAGTTTGCCACGTCGAGTTCATGTCAAGGTGATACCAAACCCTTAATTGGTTAGCACCTTGCATGGTAGCTAGTAAAGTGCTATATAAATATGGAGCATTTCCTACTTCCTGTTTTCTTAACCAATCATATGCAACTCCACATGGTTGCCAAACAACAACAACACAGCATTTGGTATTTTATGTTGACAAAAGAGCAGCTATAGAAACGGCTGGTGTGTTTATATACGCTTGCTGGTGTGTGTCGTGGTGCATGAGGCAAAACTTGACTAAAACTTCATTCGGCGTCCCGGAAGAAAAAGTGGTATAGTTCGGTTTCTCAGCTTCTGGACCCTGCTGGACAGAAACAGCTCCAGAAATGCATGTAAGAGATGTTACTGTTCCATCAAACCAGTCCTGAACGCAGGGTTTTAAGGTTGGAAAGTTACGTAATGCATCTTTAATTTTTTTCCCCTTTTTTTGCTCAAATCCCTCAATCATCTTCACTCCTAATCAAAAATATCAAATACGTCATTCTTCAAACTATCTTAACCATTTAAAGGTCAGATAGATCACTTTTTGTGTGTTTTTCTCTTTTTATAAAAAGTGGCATCATGTGATCAGTTTGGCTTTTAAAGGGGAGCAGATTTTGGGAGAACTTTTTTAACCTAAGGGTAAATTACAGCGACCTACAGATGTTAAGTCGTCTTTTATTTTAATTAAAAAGTATTTTAATTAATAAATACTCCAACTTTGGCAAAATAAACATTAAACTTTGGCCAACCATCATATCCGAGGTTGAATTTAGCTTTGCAGCTGGTTCTCTTAGTCTTTCTAAGTGCTAGTAGAGTTTATTCTACAATTTTTTTCTCAATGATTTCAGTTGTTTCCAACGCTTTGTAAGAGCTGAGCTATCTAATATCTTACAAAAACACCCCGCTACTTGAAGAACATCATGCACACTCTTCCTGAAAAATGCTGTTTGGCCACAAATCTCATGGTCCACAGCTCGACTAATGAGCCAAAGCAGGGTATCAAGTGGGAATAGTGTTACACAAAGTGGTGTTTTGGTTGAAATCTTAGGTCAGGGAAGGTCTCTCTGAGTCTCTCCCTTTTGTCAACTATTTTCCTTTCAAGGAAAGTTGAGCTGGCTTTAGGTAGGTCTGCTGTTACGACCAATTAAACTAGTTAATTCAGGCCCATGAAGATCTCCGAAAAGAATTTATTGTTTTCTAACTACCAAACTTTAATGGCAGCAAATGCAGCACAGTCCAACTCTCATGGCCACATATATAATGAGCGTCAGGCAATTGCTCACTATATGCACTGACTCACTCTGAAGGTGGTAAGTAAATCTTTATTATGAGAATTTTTTTTACCTGAAACTTTAGCTCTAGAACCTTTGAGTTTGCCAAAGCATGAGTTCTCAGTTCCAAGTGTTAAAGTTCAGTAGAAAATGGTTCAGGTATCACAACAACGGTGCTTGCTTCCTCTCTGCTCTCAGCAGATGTCACCTGTTACTCTGAAAAGTCCTACAGGAGCCAGTTTCACACCATCCACTTCTGTACTCAACAACAGCTAGATCTTCATCTCCTCTATACTCGTATGCATTCTTTTAATAGAATATCCGCAAGCCCTGTAAACTATCTACGGATCAACATGAAAAACAACCTGATTCCTAAGGAAACCAGCCAATCACATGGCAGCATTTAGTCATGTGGACATGGAGAACATGATCGCCATTCGTCTGAGTATCTACTGGGATTTTCACCCACAACCATCTCCAGGGTTTCCAGAGATGGTCTGAAGAAGAGAAAATATCCAGAGCAGCAGTTGTCTGGACCAGGATGCAGCAGAAGACACACCGGGTGCCTCCTGCCAGCTAAGAACAGGAAACTGAGGCTACGATTCACACACACTCACCAACACTGGAGAATAGAAGATGGAGAAACGTTGCTGGTCTGATGAGTCTCCATTTCAGCTCCACATTCAGATGCTCGGCTCAGAATCTGCTGGAAACATCATGAAAACATGGATCCATCCTGCCTTGGATCAATGCTTCAGGCTGCTGCTGGTGTGATGGTGGGGGGAGATTTTCTTGGCCCACTTTGGGCCCCTTAGTACCAACGTGGCCTGGTTTAACCAGCACAGCCTACCTGAGTATTGTTGCTGACCATGTCCATCCCTTTATGACCACAGTGGAGCATCTTCTGATGCTACTTCCAGCAGGATAATGCACCATGTCACAAAGCTCAGATCATCTCCACCTGCTTTCTAGAACATGACGATGAGTTCACTGGACTCCAACGGCCTCCACAGCCACCAGATCTCAGTCCAGTAGAGCAGCTTTGGGATGTGGTGGAACGGGAGATTCTCATCATGGATGCAGCCGACAAACCTGCAGCAACTGTGTGATGCTGTCATGTCAATATGGAGAAAACCTCATCAGAAATGTGGAGTGTTTGTCTATACATGTCTTTCCCAGTAATTTCCCAGTTTTTTGGGCCAGTTTGTTCAGTTACTATTCAATATAGAAATATTTATATACTATAATACATCAAGCATTAAAATAACACTAGTTTACATAATAATAACTGGAGTTAGAAATGTAGGGGGACGTTTGATTTATGCTTTTTAACAGATGTTTGGATGCAGATATGCATAATCCATTTTTCTTCTTTTTATTTCCAGAAAAGTTATTTAATTTTTCTGTATTACAAAGATAGTTTCAAACTCCTCTTTGGACTTTCATAAAACTCAAGCATCTCATGCACTCCAAATTGCCTAAAAAGATATTAAATCTACAGTTTAACATCTAAACCAGTGTTGTTTTGTACAAATAAATACTGGATGAACTCTACTTAAATCCTCCTCCCACATTCCTGAAAATATTCCCGCCCATCGCTGTACTCCACAGCTGTTTAAATAGCTGATCCTGGAGGAGGAATATTTCTCCTCCAATGTCCATATATCAGATAAACAATCAATTCTGCTGGAGGAACCAACTCATCTCCTTTTTATTATAAAAATGAATGTGGGCATAATGAATGGGGACAAGCTCATTCGTGTTGTGATGAAATAAATAAAACATGATGAAAAATACTGTGAATAGCGGTCACCGTTTTGTAATGCTCAAACGGCGTCTGTACATACATCACACTTTCAATACAATTCAAAACCTTTATTGCTCCCAGAGGGATTTTGCAGCCAGAACACAGACAGAGGACAGACATCTAAATAATCAATCAAAAACAAAATCAGAACCAATGGCTTACGTCAAAAAAGAGACACACACAATCCAATAACAATAAATGAGATTAAACTGGATAAATAAAATCACAGCTAAAACCAAACAGAGAGAACAACTAGGTCACCTCAGTGGCCATTTCCATTTTGTAGGTAAACAGCAGTAGGGACAAACGACACTTTAAGTCTCTTTGTTTTCTCTAAAGGGCCCCTGAAGCCATGGCCCAAAGGTAATAAAATAAACTCATTCTGGAAAGGCTGGTTCAGGCAGTTCAATATAGAATCAGCCTTCCACACAACCACATGATGGCCGAAAGGCGCTCCTGCTGGGATCCAGAAACTTTGCCAGCAGCTTTCACTAAACTATCTAGGTGGTGCTTATTTGCCAGGCTTAGGCTCCTGAAGCAGCAATAACACAAAAAGATAAAACAGATTCAATTACACTTTTATAAAAAAAGAGACAAAATTTCAGTGCAAACATTAAAAGATCTTATCTTTCTTAAAAAAGAAAAACCTCGTTTGAACCTTTTTAGAGGTGAGACTCAAAACATAATTTATTGTCAAGAACCGAACCCAATTATTTATAGCTGTCTACGTCCTAGATGGCAGCTGGTTTAATAAAAGTAGACAGGTTTGATGGAGACTTTCTAAAGTCAATAACCATATCGTTGGTTTCAGACACATTTATATGGAGGAAAGAATTGTCACACAGGCTGACAAAATCCTCCACTACCTGTCCGTGTGCTGTCTCACCACCATCAAGAAGGCCAACGATGGCCATGTCGTCAGCAAATTTTAAAACATGTCTATTATTAACATCACTGCGACACTCGTCAGTGTACAGAATGTATAAAAGTGGACAGAGACAACAACCCTGTGGAGAACCCGTGGAAGAGGCGAGCACATTAGAAAATGTACTATTTACCTTCACACAGTGTGACCCATTGGTAAGAAAATCCAAAATCGAGCCAATCAGATTAGGATGAAGTTTGAAGTCAGTAAGTCTTTCAGCCAAACAGGGTTGTCTGGTGGTAAATGTGAATAAAAAATCCACAAACAAAACTGGCTTGGGTTTTGGTGCCTTCCAGGTGTTTGAACAACAAATGTAAGAGAGTAACCCCAGCATCCTCCACACCTCTAACCACCCTGTATGCAAACTGACTTTTCTCATTTTTAATTGGAGACCCATTGAATTTCCAGGGACCCACCTGTGGGTCTTGGAGACTCACTACATTGAAAACCTGTCAACATCACTGGCCCTGCATAAAATAATATAAAAAACTGAAATAAAAACCGACTTGAGTCCTGTTTGCTTGTATGTTACCTTTGCCATTTGCAGACTCATCATATTGTGCTAGTGATCCTTTCTTACTCTCTTTTAACAAGATTTTGTACCAGAGAACTATTGTTCCAGTAATTGTCGTCTGGCAACAGATTATTACCCTTTTATATTATGTTTACTAGAAATGTTTGTGGTAAACAAGGATGAAGGAGAGTGAGGAGCAAAGGAGAGATGGAAGCTGAGATGGAGAGGAAGGAGGAGGTGATGGAAAACAGAGGAAATGAGAGAATGTTAAGAGGTGAGCATGAGGCAAAGTTACCTGCAGCTAAGATCTATCATTATCCCAAACAAAGTGCTGGCCAGCCATGACCTTTGCTGACTTTTAGGACTCATTTTCCCATAATTCATCTGACCCCTTGAGGTGGGATTTGCCAACCAGTTTGTGATAATTATTGCTTTAAAATGCCAGCACAACGAGGGGTGGACTGGGAGCCATATTAGGGCAGTGTGCTAGCATACGGTATGCTAATGGCTAAACAACATGATTAATCCTTTCTGTGGTGCAGAGGGTGCTGTCTGTAATCACTGGCTACCTTGTAACTGTTGACTTGTAGTAGTGCCTCACTGTATGACAGGAGAGCTTGATATTTTTAGTAACACACTCATGGCTGCAACCAAAGGCCTTTTGAGTCAATAATCAGCCACAGGTGATTAGCACTGTGAAATTTTAGCAAAGAGGGGGTTTTGTTTGTGACATTTGTCTACTTGTGGTGGTTTTGTGTCTTCATGACCTTTGTAGTAATTAAAAAATCAGACCACGGCTCAAAGGTCCCACTGTTAAAACAGATGGTGAACTAAATCCAGACTTAGTTAAAATGCACAGTTATATCTGGAAATATGGGATTCATTTTGGCTTCCTGTGAATAGACTAATTTAACCAATTTTGTATTAGTCTAGAAGTCAGTTAAGTCGTTTCTAGTGTCACCGTAAATCAGAATTGTTGCTACAAAGAAAGAAATCTGTTTAACAGCTGACTGTATTTGATGAACTGTATGCTTTAGTTTATTCAGTAAATGATTGAATGCAGGGTTCCAGACTAACTTGTAGCATTGGTTGCACTGGTGCATCTAACTTTTTTACTTTGGTGCACCAGTGAAAAAATTAGGTATACCACAATTTTCCCACATCGCTCTCAGCAGCCCATTTTAATACATTTTAATGTTTGCCCTTTGATCGTTTCACATAGACATTGTTGGTTGTTCAAATTACTGTGAACAATAATGAGGTTTAAAAAAGTGTTTGTCTTTATTTGAAGCATGAATATTAATTTATTTTGATGTGGTTTTCTATACAGCGTGAAGTTACAACAGAAGTCATTTCAGCTTTCCTTTCCTCTAGAATAGGTTTATACCATCTTCTTTTATTAAAAACTAAACAGTCTGATGTTATTGATACGATTAACAGGTCATTGCTGCCCTCTGTGTCACTCTAGGTCTGAGTGACATGCCAGCGAGTCAGAAAACACAGCAACCAGCTGAAAATCTGACAAAAATATCAGTTTTTTAAAACTGTCCCAGGGAGGTGAAGATAGAAACACCCGCAGTCCAGCGAGGAGCAGCCGGAGTATTTCTCATGCTCCGGTGACGAGAACATCATTTCATCACGGGAACGCTCACAGCTGAACAAGCCGAATCTACGTCATCGTAGGTGTTTCTGAGTCAGATCACGGCTTAAAATTGATCCCATGTTCTTCGTAGGTTTTATTAATATCAACATTCTATTCTATAGCTGTGTACTGCTGGATTGCTTCATTTTTTAGCCACTGCTGAACTTCTGGGGGAGACTAGAGTTGGGTCAGTGCACGCAAAGCCACGTAGATGGAAGCTGTAGTGGTTCAACTCTCGTCCATCTTTTCGATTCATGTTGCTCAGGCACAGTGAAAAACTCAAATTAGTGAAGATATGGACACATTCCACCTTATTCTACATTATACAATTGATTTCAGCTTCTGTGATACTCATCTGTGTCATTCTTTGTCGTACCCGATGTCTAATGTGGGTGTACAGCTGGGGATCAGAGCCAATAAGGGGTGAAGACCGATGCCTTCTTTTGGTATTTTATCATGCTGTTGTTCTTCTCTGAGCTTGAGTAAGGAGGGCATGAAAACAGATATTTAGAAAGATAATTAGAGATAATTAAAATCCTTCACCTGCCAACCGGAGCTGGATCCCTGGTGAGTTCCACAGAATCCACTCCAAGACATATAATGGTGCCAAATGCAGAGGAGAAGGAACCTCCTCTGCAGCAGGAACCGCAGGAGGCAGAGGAGAAGGAACCTCCTCTGCAGCAGGAACCGCAGGAGGCAGAGGAGAAGGAACCTCCTCTGCAGCAGGAACCGCAGGAGGCAGAGGAGAAGGAACCTCCTCTGCAGCAGGAACCGCAGGAGGCAGAGGAGAAGTGACCACTTCGGCGGCAGGAAACACAGGAGAAAGAGGAGAAGTGACCTCCTCGGCGGCAGGAACCACAGGAGGGAGGCAGAGGAGGAGCGATGTCCTCGGGATCAGGACCAGAAGCAGATGAGGAGCGTCTCGACCCAAGACCCCCTCGGGAAAAGGACCAGAGGAGGAGTGTCTTGACCCGAAACCTCCTCGGAGATAGGAGCCAGAGACAGAGGAGCATCCCGGCCAGGGACCCCTACGGGAACAGGAGCCAGAGGAGAAACGTCTTGACCAGAGACCTGCTCAGAAACATGGACCGCAGGCAGAGGAGGAGCGGCCTCCTTGGAGAAATGACCCTCTGGGCTAGACGTCCCTTTCTGCCTCTCCTCTTTTTTGAGTACCTCTGCTTGACTGGAGTGACTGGAGATCCAAGAAGGACACAATCCAGCTGGGGGTTGGTGGTCTCATTGCTGGAGGAACATCAGGAACATGGTTGGACTTGGAACCGGTTGACTGGCTGATTTTATACAACACATCAACATCCTGTTGTACCTCTGCCTGTAAAGGCAGATTTATATTCGCATGGCGTCTACGTGCTGTCATCTACGGCATAGCTGTGCTGGTGAGTTTGCTCTCGCACTTGAGCGTTGGGCATTGCGTCGTTTTGGTGTTGTGTCTCAGTTTCTCCTAATCTGAAGGTGGCAGCAGGAGTGGTATTGGCCAGTAAACTCACCAGGTTGGACTTCGGGAGGGATTTTCTGTTTTAAAACAATAATGGAGTCCAGTATGGTTCAGTGTCTTTATTAGCTTGTGGAAGAAAATTAGGAAATAATTGGATCAGCCTTTCAATTGGTCAACTGGTTATTGTTTTTAAAAACGGTGGTTACCACACAAATTCAGTGAGAAGATCCAGAGATCTGGCAACATGTGATCCCAAACTGACCAATCACAAGGGAGTACCTCCGCTTAACCGTCTGCGTAGCACGGTTGCACATCAGGTCTGGAAGAGGTGCGCGCCGAGCCTCTGCGGACCTACGCGGCGCCCACAGCGGAGACAGATGCCGCGCGAGTATAAATCCGCCTTAAACCAGCTGCACCAGGAAGGCTGAGGTACCATGGTTTGGCCTTAAGCAGATCTGTAATTCTTTTGGCTGCTGCCAATTGTACTGGAAAGGAGCTAGGTCCAGCCATGTAATCATCCTATGCCTTTGTGGCCTGATGCATGTCTTCAAAAGTCTCCTAATACCTGCAGTTGACTGTTGGATCCTTGGTTGGCCAGATCATTCTGTCACGGGACAGCGGAGGTGAGGACCGAAATGCAGACGGACGAGTCTGATTATCCAGGGTTTAATTTCAAAGATCAAGGTAACCAAGACAAAGTGAACACAGGGAAACAACTACAATGATCTGGAGGAACTGAAACCAATGGCTTAAATACACTGAGGAACTAACGAGGCACAGGTGAAGTGAATGAGCTAATTAACCAGGTGAACTAATATGCAGAAGCCAGAAAACACAAAACTAAACATGGCCCTAAACAAGAAACCAAGAAGATAAACCATGGAAACAACAAAAACCAAACACATAAAAAAGGAATATAAACTTTGAACCTTGACAAATTAAGCTAGATGAAGCAATAACATTTACACTGATTATGGCCCAGAGTAAACTGAGCTCAAACATGCCAACTAGGCCATGATTCACAATTATGTCCCAAATTTCTACAATAAAGTAAAGAATGAAAGTAAACAACAGACCTTTTTTCCAGTTTTACTTTACAAACATACTGTGTTTCCCCTACCTTTCATAAAATATCTCTAGTTTAATTATTCACAAAGACTAAATGATTAATGCAAAAGCCAAAGCTGCAAAGGGCCCTGATAATATCCGACCAGCTTACTTCAGAAAATATATTATCATTTTCATAAATAACTTTTCTTTTTTACTGAGGTTGCCAACATGTTTGTCTTTTCCTTCTTACTGTGGAGTGTACGATGCTTGGCTTCGTTTCACAGAAGCATGAAGCATAAGCTTTACAAGTTCTATCAGGCTTTCCAGCATATATTGTCACTGCGACATGGCTGCAGGAACTGCATGGGTGGGGCAGGGGGGCCCATGGCTTTGAGGTATTTGCATGTAGGGGGTCCTCAAGGAAAATATTTTGGGAACCACTGCTCTATTATATCCATACACTGCTCGTATGAGCAGATGGAGACACGTGAGGGAGCAGAAAGTCAAAATATGGAGGTATTGCAGTTCTTGTCACCAACAGATGGTGTCATCCTGGACAAGTCCACTGTAAAGGAGAAGATCTGCACATGGGACATCAATCTGTTAACAGTGAGTTTTCATCTGGTTTCATCTGGCTACTTCAAGTCCACTGCAAAGGACCAGAGAGGAACAGGAAAGCATTCCTACCAGCCTTCTGGAATAACGTTCAGTAATTATCCTTTCCATTTTCACAACAGCTTTCTATTAAATAAATAAATTACTAATACCAGTTAGATAAAGTTTTTAGGTCCTTGTGACTGTTATTACCCATTTATAACAGATTACACACATGTAATTACATGGAATTTTCCATTTTGTTACTATTACTCTGTTTACTGTAAAATCCGTTTTTTTTTTTTTTTTTTGGTCTTCATTTTTAATTTGTTTTTAAGTCTCCTGATAGTATGTATGTATTTATTTTGATATTATAAGAGACTGGAGGTTTGCAAAGGCAAGCAATGCTCAGAAATCCTCTGAGATGAAAGTATATTTAAGATGTGAAGCTTGTTTCTTCAGAGAAGTCATCTGTGGCCACCCTGAGGTCACACCTCTCTGGATGTGTCACCTGAGCAGGTTGGCATCCTGCAGCATCACTGCTTTATGACACAAATTCTTGTTTGGTGGCCCATGTCCTCTCAGACATTTCCAGATGACTTCACAGTGTGAAATCACACCAACACTCGGGACGCTGGTATTTCTTCTTGTTTGTAATCAGTTTCTCTCCATGTTTATGTTCTGCAGTGTCATGTTTGTCCATGTACATATGAATATGTGCATGTTCATCTTTTTGGCTTTATATGTCTCTCAAGGAGGGTGTATGTGATTGTGAGTCTTTGGAGTGTTGGTGTGTGTGTGAAGTGTGAATTGAAAGGGCTTTGACCAGATGGGTGCTGTAGATCAGGTTACCTGTTTGTAAAGCAGCATCTGTCCACCCTGTCAAACAGAGAGGAGGGAGGGGAATCAGAGAATAAATGGCTGAACAATTAACAAATGAGTCAAAAAGAGGGTCAGAATATGGCTTTAAACTTACATCAGCATGCGAACATGCTTGCAGTGATGTACTGACATGCAGAGGTTCATCCCTCCCTCATTACTACATTAAATAAGAGTATAGACAGAAGAACAAAGTGCAGATTTAACATATCTGAAATGTTGAAACTGACTTGCATTTTTATTGAAACGTATTGTTTTTGAGTATTTTTTGTCACTTTAAACTTTTCATCCAATTTAAACACCAGTCAGTGTATGTTGTGGTCATTGAATTTCCCGTTCAGAGGTGAGTATTAAAAATCTAAAATGAAAATATTTGGCTTTCTTTTTTTTTTTTTTTTTAAACTGAATTAAGAAACACCTGAAAAAAAAAACTTGATTTTGGTTTTAAAACCTTGCAAAACAAGAAATAAAATCATTAAATGACAAATAAATAAATAAAAATAAAAAAGAACATTTTACCATGTTTTTTAGTGTTTTACAACATAATTTCAATTTTTGTCTTTGCAGAAATGTGTGCAAGTGACAGGCCTTGCTTTGCATGTCTAGGATCATTTGTGAATAGAGTTCCAGAGACATTTCACAATGTAAAATTAATTCTTATGAAATGGTTAATTAGGACTGGATCCTAGTGTGGCTACCTCCATGTAGGGAGCTGTGGGGCGGCTGATACTGGGTCTGGCATCTGTCTCCACCTGATCTAAGTCCCTCCTCTTTATTGAAAAGTCAGACCTAGCTCTCTTTCTCGTCATTCTACTAAACCAGACTAGTTACAGGATCTATTTCTCCACATTTTCATGCTGTAGCTACTTTAAAACCAACTAGCAGCCTTGCTAGCCTCCTGTTTACATGAATCTGAATAATGTAGCACTAGCTTAGTCAGCACTAAGAAATGTGGATACTGAGCTTCTCTTTGAGCATCTTTTTAGTTTATTTTCAGCTCCAAAGTGAAAACCTTGATGAACTGAGTTGATGTGTTGTCCCTAAATACACTCACTGAAAATTAAATATGACCTGGTTTCCCCACATTAGCTTAAAACTAATCTAGTGCTAGCATAGAACTAGATTAGCACGGCTACATAGCTTCATGCTAACATCAGGTTATTAATAGCCTTACACAACACTAGTAGCTGCTGCCCTCTTGGCCAGGTCACCCATGTTAAAGAAATCTTGATCTCAATGGGTTTATCTGGTTAAATAAAGGTTGAAAAGAAAAAAAAAGTTGTACCTGCACAGGCCTTAATGTTCTTCTAGAAATGTGCAGCCACATGTCAATATTTTTAAAGGATGAATAATCACGAAACAAACTTGCTGTAGAGATACTGGTGATCCATGCAGGTCTGGAAAAGGTGTTTCTCTCCTCCTCTAGTGAGCTGTCTTTCACCTTTTCAGATTTCAGAGTTGGCCACCCGTCTAGCTCCACCCCTGCAGGTGTCCTTGTCCCCCTGCAGTCCACCACCAGCTCTTTCGTCTTTGGCATGTCAAACTGCAGATGGTCATGCTCACACCACGTGACAAAGTTGTCCATGACAGCTCTGTACTCATCCCCCTCATCTTTTCTGATGCATCCAACTACTGCAGAGGCATGCGTCTACGTCTTTGTAGCAGCATTCAGAGGTTAAAAAGCATAACAAGTCAAATCTGTAAGATGTCATATTTGGATACTTTTGACTCATTTATTATTCACTACAAACATGAGGTTTCATGACCTTCCCCATTTCCCCTTCAGTGTTTATCATGACTGAAAGTTTACCTGTTTAATAGTATCACCTCCAACCCCCCACCATTACCCTCTGCAGCCCAACATCTGCACCCTGCATGATACTGACACCCTTTAAAAGCTGCTCCTTCTTTTCGTTCATCTTCATTTCTTTCTTCCAAATATCTTTTCTGTCTTCTATCTTTTCCTTTCTCCTGCCTTCTCTCCCCTCCTACTCATTCTTACTCTGACTCTGTCTCCCCCTCTTGCCCAGAAGCCCTCATTATGCAGCTGATTGCCGCATTTAGCCTGGTAATTGAAATAATGAGAGAAGATTATCTCGCCACTTTTAGTCACCACATATAATCCACCAATCAGCTGTCAGCAGCAGGTCAAGGCAGAAAAGTGTGTGTGTGTATGTGTGCAGTGTATAATTTGTACATATGAATGTTTGTTGGCTGTTATAGGATGTTTGTGTCTGTGTTACATCTGCTGTCAACAGCAGGAAATGAGGAAAATCAATGATGTGATGTTCCCTCAACATGACCCACACAAACAACCACCCAGTGCTGAGTGTGTTTACCGTTTTCTGTTCCATGTCAGTCTTTCCTTTCTGACCATTTCATGTTACACTCTTATCTAGATTGATTTGGTTCACTTTCAGAATTCATCACTTCATGTGACAACAGAATCTGGGGCCTGCTCTATGATGCATAACTACAGGTTCAGTTCAGGATTTCCATTATCATGAAGTTGGTTCACTTTGTACTGGGTTGTTTCACCATGGCAACTGATCTCTGGACATTTGCATAAATGTTCAGAGTGACTAATGACAGAAAGTGAATATTTCCAATAAATCCACTGTGTTTTGTGTTTTTTTTTTCTGTTTAGTCTTTATCAGTTGCAGAGATGATCCCAAACAGCCTCAAAATACACCTGCTAAACAATCATTTAATAAAATCAACAATGGTAATTAGATAGATAGATAGATAGATAGATAGATAGATAGATAGATAGATAGATAGATAGATAGATAGATAGATAGATAGATAGATAGATAGATAGATAGAATCATGAAGTACTAAATAAAAATTATATGAATCACTAAATTCAACTGCAAAATAGTCAAGGCAGTACAAGTGAATGGTTAGGAAATGTTTAGCTCTACTGCATTATACAGCCCGATGGCACAAGGGACAAAAGAGTTTTTCAGCCTCTCAGTGGAGCCCCCCAGAGAGAAGAGTCTGGACCTCATGAAGCTCCTCTGGCGGGAGAAGACTGGGTTGAGGGGGTGGCTCTGATTGGAAAGAATCACCCTGTTCTTAGAGAGCTTCATCTGCTCCACTACCTTCTCCAGAGTCCAGACACAGTCCAACTACAGATATTCTCTTGTTTTAATGACATGGCTCATTAGTCTTATTCATTTTGTCCTTTTTGTATTTTTTTTTCTTGTTTTGGCTGCAGTAGTTCTGTTGCTTTCAGCCTCTAAACCACTGTGATTAGTCACCTGCTGTCAGCTCTGCTACTTTACATGAACATGCACATATCCAGAGTCAGAGAGCATCAGCTGACTGAGAAATAACCAGCATTAGTGAGAAGTCAGATCACGTGAAGGAACTCTGGACATGCTCAACCTTACTCCTACGTCCGTCCGTCTGTCCGTCCGTTCGTTCGTCCGTCCGTCCGTCCGTTCGTTCGTCCATTTTTTATACTGTTTAGTCCAATTCAGAGTTGCAGTGAAGCTGGAGCCTATCCCAGCAAATAGCATGCAAGACGCAGTCCATCACAGGGTTCAGATATCTAGTCAGAGTGAAACAGTGACAAGAAACAAGGGAATGTCTTCTTTTAATCATTGGTGCTGAGCACATGCTGAATAGACAGGGTTTTACCTTTTAGGGCCCATGAATGTGCTGAAGGGAAATTATAACAGGTTCTGAGATACAGATCCGAGCAGGACTCCTCTCTAACCAAGAATTTATACTTCAGATATGCAGGGATGGAAAAGTTTTATGGGAGCAGGTAGGGGCACTGACCAGGAAAAGGGGGGCATAAAGGAGACCCTTTTTTTTAAAGATAGAAAAAAAATTATTTGAATTATGGAATTTATGTAATTTTGCTGAACCTGACCGGCGCTGACAGAAAAAATGATAATAGCAAACAGAAGTAAAAAGGAAAGAGGAGACAATGATACAGTGGATAGAAGCAACGACCCTTCAATCCAACCTAACACCAGAAACCAACTGCTACACTGGTACAGAAAGATAACAGAGAATTCCCTACAGCTTTTACAGGTAAAGACCACCCCAGAGGGTGGCAGAGGAGAACCCAACCTATTTTTCTCAGGGACCCCCTTTATGCATATTCTAAAAAGTCATGGACCCCCTGCCCACCTCGTGCTGAAACCATGCTTGGTTTTATGCTTTTAACAGTGAGATTCTTACCATAAAGAATGTATTCTGGCTGAGTCCTGGCCTTTAAGCCAAAGTCAAATGAACAACATATAGCATTACTTTCTTTCCTTAAAAAAGGACAATCTGTGGACATTAATCACAATGGTTCTGAATGTTCAAAGCCTCACAGACCCCCTTGAGGGGTCCCGGACCCCCGGTTGTGAACCACTGATCAAGAACAAAGTGTTGTTGATGTAGAACTACATTAAAGACTGTAAAATGCTGCATTGACTGACACTGAGACACCTGATCCTTACCCAAGTGGAGTGGCGTTTACAACAAACATTAGTTAGAAGAAAGAGAACAGTGCGTGTGTTGGTTATGATCCAGTACAATCCACTACGATCCAGATAAAGTGTGCTGGTAGGTTTTGAAGAACATGTTCTGAATAGATGAGAATGTTTTCGCTGTCTTTGATGTTTTCCTGCCATGGCTGGAGCAGTTCCTCTACCACGCTGTGATGCAGCCTGCTGGAGGCTGTCCTTGTAGAGGTTTGTGAGGATGCTGGTGGTCACGTCAAACTACCTCAGTCTCCTCAGGGAACGTACACCTGGTGGGCCTTCCTTATGAGGGGCTGTTTGAGACATTATTCAGAATTACCCTCTCACAGACACGTGAAATTTGAATCATTCACACATTATACTGAAACCTCTCATAAATCATATTAAAATCATTCATACACTATGGTGAAACATCTCATATATCATACTGAAATCATTCACACATTATAGAAAAACCTCTCATACACTATACTGAAACTGCCTCTTATATGCTATACTGAAATTTCCTCTCACATAATATACTGAAATGCTCTCAAATATTATACTGAAATACTCTCACATACTATACTGAAATCTGCTCTTATGTACTATACTTAAATGCTCTTAAACTCTGCTGAAATCATTCACACACTATATTGAAATTTCTGAAATCGCATTTCACCACCATGTATGAAAGGAATTCTACTAGTGTGTGTGAGAGTGAATTTTACTTTTTTAAGGAAGTCATTTCAGTTGAAACAGAAGTCACGTAGTAGAAAAAAACAGGAGCGCATTTTCAAAACTAACCGAAGAAGAAGTTGGAGAACATCATGACAGATGTTTTGCGAAGACTTATGCTGGATTAATATTTGTTCATTCGCCTAGAAGGAATCTCAATGAATCAGCTGGCATCTTCAATACTATTCTGGCCTCAGCAGAGACTATTAAGGGTTAACGCGACATCAGCCGGACAACCGACAGTAGCAAGTCTGAATGAGGATACGCTAACTAGCCACCTAGCATAACTCGGCCATTGGTATATACAGTGCTGTAAAACAAAGACCTGCACAGCACTGTGAGTCATATCCTAGAGAATACTCCAAACGCAGGTGAAGAGGATGTTGTCCAGTGCCGTCCAGGTCTTCCTTTGACAGCACTGCATATCTTAATGGCCGAGTTATGCTAGGTGGCTAGTTAGCGTGTCCTCATTCAGACTTGCTACTGTCAGTTATCCGGTTGCTGTCGTGTTAGGCCTAACCCTTCTAATAGTATCTGCTGAGGCCAGTCTAGTATTGAAGAAGCCAGCTGCTTCACTTAGTCATCATAAACTCATGACCACATCAATAGAATTAAACAATCCCACTGCCATGGAACAGAAGCTACACCTGCTACGCTTTCTGCAAACAAGATGTCATGTTGAAAATGTCCGTGTCCCGGCCACAAATTTTAATATAACCTTATAAATACAACCACGCAGTTACTATCTCATTTACATAGTACATTTTCAGTTACACTGTAAAGTTCAGATGGAAAATTAACAGGAAGTGGAAAATATTATTTTAACTTTGGAGAAGGGGTGGGATTTAATAACTTTTACTTCTTCATACCCCTTTACGAGCATGATGTTTGTTTAATTTTTCTTTTTTGTGTTTGGAATTTTCATGGCGGGACATTTGGTTTTGTATGTACTCGAAATAAACTCTTACTTACATAAGCAGGGTGCGTCAACACTGACTTAAACACTGACAAATGAAAACAGTAACAAAGGGTTGAGAACTTCCTTTATCAAACACTGAGTCAAGGATGAGACAGGGGCTGCATTTCAATATAGTATGTGTAACGCATGGACCCCTTGGAGACAATGGAAGGTTAACAGATCTTTATTACTAGGAACTTAGATAACAGATCTTACTGATGCAGACCCTGGCGGAGCCGACTGGAGATACCATGGAGCCTGGAAGGGAAAGGGAGTGAGTCCATCAGGTGCGTAGGTTATGTCCGGCAGGGAGTGACTGTGGTGGTGGGGTATAGAAGAGCTGACGGGTGAAGGGGAGACAGGTGTGGCTGATCTGTGACAGGTTTGAGCAATAAGGGGAGTGATTACTGAGGAAAGGAAGGAAAGGCTTGGGCAGACCAGGAGAGGGCGTGACAGTATGTGAGAGTATTTCAGTAAAGTATGTGAGAGTATTTCAGTAAAGTATGTGAGAGGAAATTTCAGTATAGTATATATGAGGCAGTTTCAGTATACGCACGTTGAATGTTATTATTTACGTCCGGTGATCCCGCGCATGCGCATTACGCTGGAGGGCAAAAAGATTTGCTTTCGTGATGACCAAAACATTGTAGTGTACAAGTATATCGTCATTTTGACCAAATCTGTTCACATAATAAAAACTAAAGATTTAGGTATTACTAATTTAGATCATCTTTGTGCAGATGATCACGAAAGGTACAGTGCAAAGCTAACAGTATTTAACGAAAAGCTTACAGACCCATTTAAAATAGCTGACGATCTATGGGTTGACAGTCCTCAGAAATGGCCGCCAGTTCAGTATGACGATATCTACGACTACCTCATTAACACGCCAGGAATTTATACAGCAGAGGCGATGAAGGCATACAAGTCACTAGATGGCTATAACTTCTTTGTGTCTGGACATGTGGGGGAGATATTGTACCACAGCAATGAACGCATGAACGTAGTGTGTTTCTTAAAGTGTGCCGTAATGCCATCGCAGAAGATAACCGACAAGAAACGGAAGCATCAGGTGTGGATCTGCTTGGAAAAATTAAAAGGCTACGTAGTGTCTGCCCACTGCACATGCAAAGCAGGGTAAGAATTCATATCCAGTCGCATTCTCCTCATGGCTGTTATCCACTGCTTTCAGCGTTTTACATCCGCTGGAAACCTATGAAATTTGACATGTCTGTCCTTCTTTCGTCTATTTGTGCAGGCTACAGCGCTACACGTGTTAACCATACTGATTTAATACTATTTCAGGGCGAGATTTAGATTTAGTGTAGCTTGCTGTCAACTTCACATCTTCCAACAGTGGAGGGCACCGGCTTTTCTTGCCCTCCAACTGGAAACTGGGTCAATGAGCACGTGGCCGTGATGTCACTTGTCAACGTGCGTATAGCAGGTGGCAGGTAAGTGACGCTAATGCTGTAGGTGACGTAGTTCCGGGGGAGACGGCAGATTCAAACTAGGCGCGCCCAAACATTTATACTTTCATTCAATTGTATTTTGTGCCAGCCTAATCAAAATATTCTTTAAAGTAGGAAAACAGTGTCTTTAAAAGGTACACTCTGGAGCACAGCGGGGAGGATTTGGCCAGCCTGACAGATTTTATAGATCGTTGTTACGACAGAATCGTCATGGGGAAACCAAGCAACACGTCCACCCCCTCCACCTCATCCAAGTCCAGCAGACAGCGAAATGAGGATTCACCTGGAGCTATTTCACCACCGGGGAACGACTCAACAGATGTTCTGATCTCTATAGATAAGAAACTCAGTAGTTTTGATGCGCGTTTGAGCCTGGTAGAAATTCTTCACAAGGAGTTCCAGGCGCTACGGGAATCACTAGAATTCAGCCAGAAGCAGGTGGAAACTCTGGCTGTAGAAAATGCTGGTCTCAGAGAGTCGGTAAAATCCCTCACCGAGGGCTTGACCCGTCTCTCGGAAGAAAATAAGAAGATGAAGGAAATGGTGATCGATCTGCTGGCACGGTGCATGAGAGAGAACCTGGTATTTGCAGGGATTCCAGTGCAGACGGAGGAGGACCCTGAGACCATGGTGAAAAACTTCATCAAAACCCACCTGAAGCTCCCGGAGGAAACGGTGAAAAGGGAGAGGGTATTGGGGACCTCTCACACCCCTGCTCCCCCTGTGTGTGGCTGGGGGTGGGCGGGAGGGGGGGGGTGGTTGCCCCGGGGCCGGGTCCCGGGGTGGCTGCGGTAGTGGGCTGCTGGCTGTGGGTGTTGGGTCAAGGGGGGAGCTTGGGGCTCGCTGTCCGCTGGTCCGCCTGGGGTGTCCCCCACAGGGCATGGTGGGTGGGTTGTGTGTGGCGTGACTGTGTGGTGGTGAGGGATTGTGGGTGCGGCGCGGGGGAGGGTGTGAGTATGGGGTTATATGGGGTGCAGATTGAAGTAGGTGGGGAGTGGGGGGAGGGGGCCGATAGCACCCTGGTTCCCGGGGTGTGCGGCTGGAACATCGGGGTGTGTGCTGGCCTGTGCCAGGTGGCTGTCTGGGGGGGCCTGGTCCTCCTTGGCATGTTACGGGCCCTCTGCCTTTGGGGGGTGGGGCGGCTGCCTCTTGGCTCCTAGGGCCCTGGGCCCTTCGCTTGGGCTGCCCTGGGTGGCCGGTCCCTGGCGGGGCCGGCGGCTGCTGATCTTGGCCCACTGGGGCCTGTGCCCCATGACCGTGGGGGGCTCTTGCTGGGGCTCTCCTCTGCCGCCCTTCGGGTGGGGCTGGAGTCCTCTTTGTGGTGGGGTGGCTTGGGTTGGTGCTCCGGGTCTGCTGCTGAGGGCCCGGCCCAGGCCCTGGTCTGCCTCTGGCCTCCGTGGAAGCATGGTCACATTTGCATGATCTCACTCACCACTCTTCATCACTGATCACTCCTTGTTTCTCATCTGACACAGTCACTGAGTTGTCTAGTGGGTTTTAATACTAAGCGATAATTATTAAATTTTTTTTTCTTTTTGTATTTTTCCTGTGAGTTAGTATCTGGTCGCTGTTGTGTCTTTTTGATTTGGTTATTATTTAAAAACTCTTAATGACTGGCAGCCCTGTTTTTTCTGTGTGTGTGTTTCTGTTTTTGTAAAAGTTGTAGGAAATTTTCTGGTGTGTTCATGTACAGGTGTAACAGTTTGTTGTCTGGTGATGGTGTGGATTGAAGGGTCGTTTCCTTCTGTCTGTGATCTTTTTGTCTCCTTTCTTCTTTCTCTTTTGCTCTTTTTGCTATTTTCCATCTTTTTCTGTCCCCTCCGGTCAGGTCCAGCAAGATTACATAGATTCCGTGATTCAAAGTAAATAAATAAATAAATGAATCAGATTATCAAAGAGGAGCCTTACCCATAGGCCTCCCCTTGGCAGAGCAAATTTGTTCAGCACGATACAGTAACCAGATTATCATTTTGCTGCTATGATGTTGGTCAGGACAAGTTAAAAAAAAAAAAAAAAAACGTGCGTATAGTGTATGAGAGGTTTTATTATAATATGTGAATGACTCAAATTTCACAGGGTAATTCTTAATAATGTCTCAAACGGCCCCTCATACTTTCTGACCACCATGTCAGTCTGTGAACGACCAGAAAGTCCTCTGGTTTTCTGTGATGTGAACACCAAAGAACTGAAAGCTGTTATCTTTTCAATCTCAGTGTTACTAATGTAGGTGGGAGGACGTCCATCACCCTGCTGTCTCCTGTAAAATCTATAAAAATATAGCTGCATAATTTCCTTGTCCTGTTTATCACTGAGGCAAATTTGGTCATTAAAATGTATGTAGAGATGTATTTTATAATTTATTCTAGCTTTTAAATTTTATGATATATTTGTGTTGTCCATCCACATCCATCCATTTATAAGAGAACAGCCTTTAAATGGGTGTCCATTGTTTTGGCAGTTTGAAGACTGCAGATGACATTTTACCATAATAGTTTAAAATTAAACAGTTTTCTTTTTATATATATTTCCTGAAAAAATATTTCATGTTTCATAAACATGTGAAATATAAGACATACACAATACAGGTTACACTACAAGCCACTTAAAATGTAAAAATATAAAATCCTTTTATTGTATTTAAAATATATATTATATATTTTTCTTTTATTCTATTATAAATTTCATTTCTAAATGTTGCCTGGAAACCGGTTGTAGGAAAACCTGTTCAAAGGAATGAAATTTACACAAAGTATGCATCAAAACAAAGATCAGAACCATCCCCAAACAATACAGCTCACCTGACCTCATCTCTAGTGATTCCAGGGTTTGTAAAGCCTTCTTGACCCAGTGTGGGCTTCATTTTGAACGTAACGCTGCTGCTTATCCCTCTGACTGATCCAGAGTGGCTAATATTATTTTACATTTGACTGGTCGAGCAGAAGCATGGGCCACTGCTGAATGGTTTCATGGTTCACTCATCTGCTACACTTTTTCTTAGTTCAGCTTGTCTTTTGCACAGAATTTTCAGACCATCTCCCCTGGAAGAGAGGCTGCCCGATCTCTGCTGCACCTTGAGCAAGGTAAAAGGAATGTTTCAGGCAGTGTTTCAGTGGCAGTGGACAGTGGCTGGAACAAAAGTGCCCTATTTGACGCCTTTTTAAAGGATCTGCTGCATCCTGTGGAATTCCTTCATTGGATGAGCTGATTGCCTTTTCCATTAAGATAAATAAGAGAATTGGGGAAAGACAGAAGGAGAAGGCCCAGTCCAGCTCCCTTCCCAGCCTGCCCAGATGCTCATCTTCCTCTTGGAGCACTTCATCCCCCTGAGGTTCGATCTCTTCTATGCCCAACCACCTCTGCCTCTTCCCCACCACCGGCAGAGCCCATACAGTTGGGAAGAACAGCACTAACCCCAGTTGAGCGTCAGTGATGCATTCACGAGGGAGTGTGCATCTACTGTGCTCAGCTTGGCCATGCCATCATTGCCTGCCTAACCTTGAAGAAAGCTTCTTCGGAAAAAGGGAGGTTGTTGGTCAGCCCAACTAATTTAAATGACGATGACTTAAGGCCGACTGTATCACTAACTTTATACTCTACCTTTGTTTCTCATCTGCATGTGATACTGGTGGAGTTAGGCGCTGATTCATGCTTGATCAACATGCAACTCACCAGGGATTTAAGACTTGAACTGCACTAGGGAAACCCCTTAACGCTACAGCTCTGGATGGACATCTGCTCTGGCGAGTAACCCACTGCGCCACCTTGCTACAAATAACTTTTTCTGATGGATATAAAGAACTAATTGACTTTCACATTGTTAGCTCTGCTCACTATCCTACGATTCTGGGTTTTCCATGGCTTAAAAGCACAACCCACACATTGACTGTCCCACTGGCAGGATTTTGCCCTGCAGGAAGGCCTGTAACCAGAGTTGCTTCCCCATATCTCCATCTGCTGCTGCCCCACACGCTGCTCAGTCTTCTTCTGATGTTGATTTTCCTGACTTATCTAAAGTTCCTCAGTGTTATTTCAACCTAAAAGAAGTTTTTAGTAAGGTCAGAGCTATGTCTTTGCCCCCTCATCGCACCAATGACTGCGCTATTGAACTTCTGCCAGGCTCAATGCCCCCAAAGGACGTTTGTACTTACTCTCTCCCCCTGAGATGCAGACCATGCAGCACTATGTGGACTCAGCATTTGCAGCAGGTATCATCCATCCTTCATCCTCACCCGTCAGAGCTGGATTCTTCTTTGTGGAGAAGAAGGACAAGACATTCAAGCCCTGCATTGACTACAGAGGTTTTTAACATCACTGTCAAAAATGGGTATTCACTACCACTTATCACCTCTGCCTTTCAGCTGTTACAGGGAGCCAAGATCATCATCAAACTGGACCTTTGGAATGCTTTTTACCCAGTCCAAATCCGCAAAGGGGATGAATAGAAGACTGCGTTTAACACCCAGATCATTATGAGTACCTGGTGATGTCCTTTGGTCTCACCAATGCACCTGCTGTCTTCCAGGCTCTAGTAAATGAGGTTTTTAAAGATATGTTGAATGACTTTGTCTTTGTTTAATTAGACAATATTGTTATTTTCTCTCCAGACCCTAAACTTGACAAGACCCATGTCCACCGAGTGTTGCAGCAACTACTTGACTACCAGCTTTTTGTCAAGGCAGAGAAATGCGTATTTCATATCCCTACAGTATCATTCCTAGGTTACATCATCACTGAAAGGGAGATCCACATGGATCAAGATAAGGTCAAGGCAGTTAGTGAATGGCCGACTCCAGAGAATTGCAAGCAGCTGAAGCGTTTTCTGGCGTTTGCCAATTTTTACAGGACATTCATTGGAAACTCAGCTCTGTGGCTGCTCTTCTTCACTCTCATGCCTCTCCTGAAGTCCCTTCCTTTGGTCTCCTGAGGCAGACACAGATTTAAAAACCTCTGCCGCTGGTTCACCTCTGCCCTGATCCGATACCTGATCCCTCCTGATAGTTTGTGCTAGAGGTTGATGCTTCCAACATGGGGGTTGGTGCAGTGCTCTCTCAGTGGAACCCTCGCAAAAACAAGCTGCACCCATGCACTTTCCTCCCCAGGAAGCTGTTCCCAGCAGACAGGAATTATGATGTTAGTAATAGGTAATAGGTATAGGGAATTGCTGGCCATTTAGGTGGCATTGGAGGAGTGGAGACACTAGCTGGAGGTCACAGCGCAGCCTTTTCTTGTGTGGACTGATAATAAGAATCTGGAATATCTATAGTCAGCCAAGCACCTTTATTCCTGTCAAGCCAGGTGGGCCCTTATTATTTGTCCTATCATTCAGGACTCAAGAATGTAAAGCGTGTTTTTGAGTCTGCTCTAAATTTGTAGGCCCATGCCAATCCTCCTACTCAGCTTTCTGATTGGATCTGTCACCTGGGAGGTGGAGAGCCAGGTCATACAGGCCTTAAGGAACTTATTTGTGCCAGCTGGCTGTCCCAATAACCGGCTGTTTGTTTACCCAGAGTTACTTTCACAGGTGATGCACTGGGCCCATTCTTCGAACCTTACATGCCATCCAAGAGTCCTTATTGTGATCCAACAGCGTTTTTGGTGGCCTGCTATGGATATGGATGTAAGGAGTATGTTGCTGCCTGTCCCATCTGTGCTCAGCACAAGACTCCTCATCAACCCCTAGCAAGCCTTCTCCAGCCACTGCAGGTCCCTCATTGTCCCTGGGTCATCGGTCTTCCACCATCTGAAGGTAACACCACAATCCTTACAATGGTTGACAGATTTTCTTAACTGGCTCCTTATATTTCCCTCCTTAGCTGTCTTCGGTCAAAGAGACAGCAGAAGCTCCTTTGACCCATGTCTTCAGGCTTCATGGATTTTCCTGGGATGTGGTATCTGATTGGGGCCCTCAGTTCATCTCCAAATTCTGAGTTCTACTCTGCTGGGAGCAACAGTGAGCTCGTCTTAAGGATAACACCCAGAGCTCAATAGACAGACAGAGCGGCTTAATCAGGATTTGGAAAAGAGTCTTCAGTTCTTGACATCTCGAAATCCCATTTCCTGGAACAAACACCTCATTTGGGTGGAGTATGCCCATAAAACCCTCCCTTCCTCTTCCACTGGCCTCTTCCCCTTCCACTCTAATTGCAGCAACCAGCCCCCACTCTTTCTAGCTCTGGAGTGAGATGTCAGCATGCCCTTGGCCCTGGCATTGATTTTTTATTCATGACAAAATTTTTATACATACCATAACATTTGAGTGCCAAATGTTATGGTCCCTCCTATGTACAATCCTACCCCCTCTTTTTAAAATATAAATACCAAATACTTACACATACAATGACTTATATATATATATATATATATATATATAACAAAGAAGTCAACAAAATTTGATTAATAAAGAAAATGAAATAAATATATAAATACATAAGTTCATTAACTTAGATGTTTGATACAACCATTCAAAAGAAAACAAAAAACCACAAATAATAAATTAAAACAGGACTTTTGACCAATGAACCATTATGTTCTACAACAACAAGTAAGTAAGTAAATATCTATCTCCAACCAAAACAAAATAACCACCTTCCTGTGTATTTATTGTGTTTAAAAGTCCTATTCTGTAATTCCTTCCTCTATAAATTCCCTGCCATCTGCTTGCTCAAGAAATATGTTAAATGGTTTCCAAATTTTGTCATATAAGTCATATCGTTCTTTAATTTATACGTTATTACTTCCATTGATTTACATGTGCCAATGTTAGGGGGATCAACATTTTTCCATTTATTAGCTATGGTTTTTTTGCCTGTTTTATTACCTAGCCTACTAATTTACTTTGGTATAGTCTCATTTCCAGATTTATTGGATACCAATGCAGCAATATCAATTTTGGATCTAACGGTATCTTAACTGAGATGATGGGCCTGATTTTGTTTAATACCGCTTTTCAAAAATTTTCTATTTCTTTTACATTCCCAAACACAATGTATGAACGTCCCCTGTTCTTCATTACATTTATAACATGTGTCTGGTATATTATTATTATTGTATTTATTTAATTTAAGAGGTGTAATGCATGTCTGCATTAGCCAATTGTATTGTAACAATTTTACTCTGGTGTTAGTAGTAAGTCTCTGAGATTTTTTACATACTGATTTCCATTCATCTTCTAAAAGTCAACTTTTTAAAGTTTCACCAGAGCCTTGTACTAACCAACTGTACCAGCATGAAATCAAACCCTTGTTTTTAGGATCTTTTATCTTTTAAGAGATAAAAGTTCGGGAAGTTGAATTGTCTGTTAGCCATTGCGATGTATGAAATCTTGTACCTGCAGGAACTTGGAATGTCATACTTTAAAGTTAATTTTTCTAATGTCATTAAAGTGTTATTCTTGTAAAGGTTTTCTGTTTAGACGCTTCTATTATTAGCCCATATTTTGAACGCTCTATCCAACTTACCCAGTAAGAAAAAATTATTACCACATATTGGAGTATATTGTGATATTGGCTTATTAATCCATTAATCCATGTGCACACACATGATTTGTAAAGGTGCTGTGCATGCCTGAAAATAAGGCTCCCCCAAAAGCCATTTTGTAATTGGTGCCCTGCATGTAACCGCTTAAAAATCACATATCCAAAGGTATATTTTGACATAAATTAAGAGAAAGGAGAAGTCTAAGAAAGCTATCTGTGATTGCGTGTTGCTCCCTTTAATTGTGTGTTTTTTACACACAGTCATGATTATGTTCAAAGCTCATAAAAAAAAATAAAAATAAAAGGGTGGGGGTTGGGGCTTGCATCAAATCTGAGCTTCCAGCTGTAATGTTGCAGTCTAATGTTTACAGTCTGCTGCTAGGCTATTTTAACATGTTGTTAGCTTGTAAACTGAATTTACTCCTGCAAACATGTTCTGAGCCTTTCTTTGAATAATGTGTCATATTTACTACACTCTACAAATAAGTGTGGTAACAGCTAATTTCATATTTTAATGCAAACAAATTTCACAAAGTAGAAACAGATCAGATTAAAACTTTCACCCTGACTTCTTTGTATTTGCCAAAAACAGAATTGTTCTTTACTGTCTGTAGGTTTCCATCTGTCAGATGATACATGTGAATTAGATAAGAACCTTTTAGTTTCTTACTGTTTAGTTTTTCGTATTATTATTCATCTCGGTCATTTCTCTGTATCTCTCATGGATATTTAAGTGTCCTTTTCCTCCCACAGAGGACCTCCTAGTCCTCCATCATCCAGTTTGGTGGATTCTTCTTTGTTTGGCTGTGGCTTGGCCTGCTCCCTCTCCTCCAGCCTTCCTCCTCCCCCCTGCTGGGATAAGCTTTTAGCTGCATCCTAGCTGTGGTGGCTATCCGCCACGCAGCATCAGAATTTGGCTCCTTGCTGTTGCAGCCAAATGCCCCCACACAACAACATATAATTAAGAGCTCTGGATGTGAGCATGCAAATGTAAAGCAAATGCAACAAGGCTGAGAGAGACAGGGCAGGGTGGGTTGTGGTGCTGAGCCAACGGCAGCCTCAGTCTAATTGGACTATATCAATTTATTTCACATTTCAGAAATGTCACATCTTGATGTGAGGCAAAGTAGATTTGCGTATGTGCTGCACTATGTTTTCACCTCAGCAATGATGTGGAAGAAATAAATAAATCTTTAAAATCTAGTGAAGAGAAGCTGAAGAGGAAAATGGCAGCAGGGCCTTTTACCATCTGACTGTCTTGATGGGGTGAAAATCTTTTAAACACATGGGATGTAGTGACTAGACGTCTTTAAAAGGTAGGGACAAGAATTTTCCAGTATCAACCAAGGTGTTGAGGGGATCTGGTTTGGTGGACTCAGGATTGGGTCTCTGCTTTTTGCAGATGATGTGGTTCTGTCGGCTTCATCAGACCATTATCTCCAGCTCTCACTGGAGCGCTTAGCAGCAGAGTGTGAAGCAGTTGGAACGAGATTCAGCCCCACCAAATAAGAGACCATGGTCCTCATCCAGAAAAAGGTCTCCAGGTCGGGAATGGGCTCCAACCCAAGTGGAGAAGTTCAAGTGTCTCAGGGTCTTGTTCAGGAGTGAGGGACGATCTACAGGAGGATCAGTGCAGCGTCTGCAGTGATGTAGACCCAACTTCCTTCCACATACCCCTAGAAGTTGGGACGTAACAAATGGGGGCTCGTCCGGGAGACTTTCTTTTATCATCTGGAAGGTTCCCTGGAGTTACGCGTTGGGAATGACTCGGCCATTTTGTCTTGTGGACACGAGTAAGAGCTGTTTTGAAAAGGCTTCCTTTCGGCTACTTCTGGTGGAGAAAGCAAACATTGAAAAGGCTGCTGCAGAGTTCAGTCGGGAGGGGAAGCTGGATTGGCACAGGCTGCTTCCCCTCACCTTATTCACTGTAGTCATGTTGTAGGAGCGAGGCTGGTCAGCGCAGGTGGCCTCGTCTCCGAGTATGGCAGAAAATTGGTAGCATGGTTTACTGGGTGTCCGCTGCGCTATGTGGTAGTCTGTTTGGTGTGTGACTGTTCGAGTGAGTGCAGCAGGATAAATCCTGGCTGCTTGTGTGTTCCCAGTGGGGGACGGTAGATCAGTCCGTTTTAGTCTGGACTTACCTTTTGTTTTACACTCAGTTTTAGTTCAACCTTTGCTACACCTTTGTGTTCTGCCATTGTGGTTATCTTTTGTTTTGGTGTTGGGCTAGTTTAGGGTTTTGTTTGTGACAACGGTCACATTAGTTTATGGAACTGCTGTTTTCTGTTTGATTTAATTTCCTCACTGAGTTTAGTCATTTCGTGGTTTGCACTCAGTGGGTTCTGGTGTATGTTTTGTATATTTATTTCAGCAGTTCTGCTAAACCTAACACCTGGTTGTTTCGTTTGTTACAGGTTTCCTCTCTGTTCCACACTTGTACAAATAAAATGTGCTTGGTTACCTTTTAACAGCAGTCCGCATCGCATTTATTTTCTTTGTTACGCCCTTCCACATACCCCTAGAAGTTGGGTCGTAACATCTGGTGTGGTGAAAACAGAGCTGAGCTGAAAGGAGAAGCTTTGGATTTACAGGTGCATCGATGTTCCTACCCTCACCTAGGGTCACCAACTGTGGGTGGTGAATGAAAGACCCAGATCATGAATACATGTGGCTGAAATGAGTTTCCTCCTCAGGGTGGCTAAGCTCTTCCTTAGAGATAGGGTGAGAAGTTCGGCCATCCAGGAGGAGATCAGAGTAGAAGTGTTGCTCTTCTACATTCAGAGGAGCCAGATAAGGTAGCTCAGGGACCTGGTTAGGATGCTTCCTAGAGTTGGGGGTTGTTCCAGGCATGCCCCTCCAGAAAGAGACGCCAAGAAAGACCCAGGACACACTGGAGGGACTATGTCTTTCAGCTGGCTTGGATACGCCTCGGGATCCCCCAGGAGGAGCTTGAAGAAGTGGCCGAAGAGAGGGAAGTCTGGGCTTTCCTGCTTAGGCTGCTGCCCCTCGCTACCACAGATAAGTGAAGTGAGAATAGATGATAGATTACATTTTTTCTGGTATTTTCTTGTCCCATGTTCACATAAAAAACATATCCAGTTCCTGAAGCTCAACAATTTATCAGAGGTACCTGTCATGGTTGCTGCTCTGCTGGGCCTCCAGTCCCTCATCATGCTCATCTGCTCCACCTGTGGCAATCCTGATTGCTCACTCTCTTCACCTGCTCCCCTCCCTACTTAAGCTCACTCCAGTCCTTGCTTCCCTGCCAGATGGTCAGCATTGTTTTCCCTTGTTGATGTCCAGCGTTTACTCTTGTTTTCTGATTCCTGTGTTTGACCCAGTTACGGCCCTTGGACTTCTCTTGCCTCATCCCCTGTCGGACTGCTCCTGCCTTGTGCTCTCCTGGATTTTGACCTGTTTTGGAACGACCACGGATATTCGCCTGCCCCAGCTAAGTAGTCTGCCTCCTACCCCTGTTTATGACTCTTGGCTTCTTCAATCTCTACTTGTTTGGATTGTGGATCATCCTGACTGTTTCTGGAGCCCTTTCAGGATATTATTCCCTGCTTTACCTGAGGAAGGCGCCACCGCTTCCTACTGGACCAAACCCTGCTCATCTCCTCCATTACCCAGACTGAATAAATTACTTTCTTGGAATCTATCACTGTGTGTGTGGCTGAATTTCCGGGTCCTCAGGGAGACACCATTACAGTACCTTAACAAAAGCAATAAAAATACAAATACAAGTGCTCATATTCACTTAAAATCAAGTTCTTATAAGATGATAAATCTATTAAAAAGATTAATTAAAATAAAATCTGCTATAAAATCCAATAATTCTAATAAAATCCAAAGGTAGCACAGATCAGCAACAACAGGCTTCCTTTGTCTCAAGCACCCCAAAGTTACCACTTTCATCCATCTGATCACAGAACAGGTTTCCACCTTGACTCAGACGATTTCAAATGAGCTTTGGTCCAGAGAAGACTGCACTGTTTCTGGATTCTGTTCACATCTGGCTTCTTCTTTGCATGATGGAGCTTTAACCTGCATTTGTAGATTTCAGGGTGAAAGGTGGTCACAGACAGGTTGTGTTCCTGATGAAACACAACTATGTTTCACCCATGAAAGCTTCAGAGGAAATATATGTTTTGGGCCTTTTTCTTAAAAGAACATGCTTTTGAAGCAAATCTCAGCTCTGGTGTTCGAGGACAACAAAACAGGACCAGACAACGGAACCTGAGTACAAAAACAAAAGAGTCTATAAAAGGACAAATCTTTGACTTAGAAAGATGTGTCCAGCTCTTTGGCAAAACTCAGCACTCAGGGGGGTTATTTTTTGTGATGTTATACTCATCATTTTGTCGTAAAATTGACAGGTGAAAAAACAACTCACTGGAACTGAAATATGGGAAATCGGTCATATTTATTATGTGCAACCAGAGATACTTTGGTAACTTTGGAAACAGACTTCCGTTCGACGTTTACAGTGACATTTTGAGGGCATCATTACGTTACAGAAGACTTAAGTTTTCAAAAGACGGGATGACAGTAAGGACTGCCTCAAATTTTGAGCTCTTTAATAAAGCGTAAAAATAGACTCTGTAGACCGATTCATTTTAACCTTTTTAAAGCGACTGATACGCAAATTTGTGGATTTTTTGTAAGTGTGTGTAAGTGTGTGTAAGTGTGTAGTGTGATCTTTAACAGGCTGACGTACTGAGCAAGGCATCAACTCTGATAGTGCTATCTATCTATAAAATAAATTATTTAACACCCCCACCCCACTCTTTGTTACTTATAAACAAAAAATGTGCAAGAGGTAAGAGTGCCAACAATTTAATAAATATCATTAAGTCGAATTCTGTTTTGTTCTGGTTTTTAAACCAATACAAGATTCCAAATGGTGACAATAAACACAACCCCAGCTAAACGAACAAAGGAAAAAAAATCAATGAATTTTGTTTTCTTTTTTTCTGCAGTGACACTAACGTTAAACCTGAGGCCTGATCAGGGTAACTTCAGGGTTAACTCTGGGTTTTCTGTACTATGACGCTGGTTCACTTCTTACCAAGCTGTATTACAGCAGGGTGCAGGAAGCAATAACAAGTGCATTGAAAACAAACTTAAACTAAAAGATATAAAAGAAATGACATAAAAACAGAATGAAAATAAAAGGCCAAAATAAAATAGATAAATGCAAGAAATAAAGTTCCAATGTGGGGAATTAACAGTTGTTCTGATAAAAGGCAGCAAATAGAAAAGTTTTTAACCCTGATGTTCAGAAGATCCTGAGTGGATTCTGGTCCTAAACCATTCAGGTCTTTGTAAACTAACAGAAGGAATTTGAAGTCAGTCCTCTGATGGACAGGAAGCCAGTGTAAAGAGCTGAGGACTGGAGTTCTAGGATCTATTTTCAAGGTTTTAGTGAGGACTCGAGCAGCAGCGTTCTGGACTAACTGCAGCTGTCTCATGGACTTTTTAGGGAGACCTGTGAGGACAGCATTACAGTAGTCCAGTCTACTAAAGATAAATGCATGGACCAGTTTTTTTTGTCATCAGTCCTTTAATCCTCTATATGTTCTTTAAGTGATAACAGGCCGACTTCACAACTGTCTTAATATAACTGCTAAAATCCAGGTCTGAGTCCAGGACTACTCCCAGATTTCTGGCTTGGTTTTTAGTTTTGAACTTAGCTGTTTGAAGCTGAGTACTGACTTTTAATTCCTTGGCTCAAAACACTATTATTTTGGTTTTGTCTCCATTTAACTGAAGTTCTGAGACATCCAATCTTTAATTAGATCGATGTTGTCAGAGTTTGGATTGGACTGTAGTGTCCCGGGGCCTCACTTCTAAACCTGGCGTAGGAACACAAACCAGAGTGCACCAAATATAGTCAATTTTTGGGATTTATAAAAACCAAACTTGGTGGGAAAATGCTCCTACCACCATGCAAACTCTAACCATGGCGTAAGCACAGAATATGGTAAAGCGGAAAACTGAGACACCAACGGTACAGAATAAAATCAAGGAAATGGTGAGGCCTGCTGCCAACATTTACCAGTCAGTAAAAGAAAATAAATATTTATTTATTCTTACACAATCTTTTTGTAATTGTTGTCCCAATTTCTGTGCAGACAGTTTTCATTTCCTGCAACTCCTTGGCTACCTTGTTAATAGTGGTGATTGTGTCGCTCTGCACCTGCAGGACTTCCTCTAAGGACACGGCTGCTGCGGTGCTGCATGGAGTCTCTGGCCTCCCCCTCTCCACCCACAGCTGCAGCCCCACCAACCCAACTGGAACAGCCAGGAACTATAAAGAAATATTATTTAACACTAAATAAACTGCTACCAATGTCAGATGTATCTGTACATATTTATTTATTGTGGGCTGTAGTGTCTTGGTGTTACTGTTCACACTTGTGGGATTCAAACTTTGATCTCCCACATGACAGGAGAATACCCTGCCGACTGCGATATCCAGCTGTACGTTCCGATGCCTCTGCAGTGTCTTCCCTTCTGACAATGCGATGACAGCATCTGCCATCTGCTGCCACTATTCTACCATTCTGACACACCGTGCCAACCAATTAAACATTTGTCAATGTGGTCCATCAGGATCTCTGTCTCACACCGAGAAAAAATGTGCTTCTTCCCTCTTTTTCCCTCCCAAGCCATCATGGAAATAATGTGATAAATATTCATCACAAATCAAATCAAATCAAACTTTATTTATAAAGCCCTTTTCATACCAAATCTATGATTGATACTCACTTCCAATCCTCTGTAAAAGCAATACGCAGCAGTAATCTCATTGTGGCTGGCGCTCGAAGTATGTGTCCACCAAAGAAGAAGAAAAAGAAAAAAAAAAAAAAAAAAACCCAGTCCTGAGAGCACATAAGCATGCAACAGTTACTGAACCGTCAGTCAGTCACTGTCCAATGGGAAAGGACTTCTTAGAAGACCCTCCCATTGTGAGTGTGGGGTTATATGGGGTGCAGATTGGAGTAGGAGGGGGGTGGGGGAAGGGGGTCGATGGTGCCCTGGTTCCCGGGGTGTGCGGCCTGGTCATCCTAGGCATGTTGCGGGCCCTCTGCCCTTGGGGGGCTGGGCGGCCGCCTCTGGGCTCCTGGGGCCCTGGGCCCTTTGCTTGGGCTGCCCTGGGTGGCCAGTCCATGGCGGGGCCGGCAGCTGCCGATTTTGGCCAACTGGGACCTGTGCCCCAAGACCGTGGGGGGCTCTTGCTGGGGCTCTCCTCTGCCGCCCTTCGGGTGGGGCTGGAGTCGTTTTTGTGGTGGGGTAGCTTGGGTTGGTGCTCTGGGGCTGCCCTGGTCTGCCTCTGACCTCCATAGAGGCGTGGTCGCATTTGCACAATCTCACTCACCACTCTTCATCACTGATCACTCCTCTTCCTCATGCTCTGCATGCTGACACAGTCACTGAGTTGTCCAGTGGGTTTTTATACTAAGAGATAATTCTTTTTTTTATTTTTCCTGTGAGTTTGTATCTGGTCGCTGTTAAGCTACTTTCATGATATGACTTTTTCATTTGGTTATTATTTAAAAACTCTTAATGACTAGCAGCTGTTTTTTTGTTTTGTTTTGTTTGTTTTTTTTGTGTGTGTGTGTTTCTGTTTTTGTAAAAGTTGTAGGAAATTTTCTGGTGTGTTCATGTACAGGTGTAACAGTTTGTTGTCTGGTGATGGTGTGGATTGAAGGGTCGTTTCCTTCTGTCTGTGATGTTTTTGTCTCCTTTCTTCTTTCCCTTTTGCATCTTTTTGCTATTTTCCATCTTTTTCTGTCCCCTCCGGTCAGGTCCAGCAAGATTACATAGATTCTGTGATTCAAAGTAAATAAATAAATTAATCACATTATCAAGAGGAGCCTTACCCATAGGCCTCCCCTTGGCAGAGCAAATTTGTTCAGCACGATACAGCAACCAGATTATCATTTTGCTGCTATGATGCTGGACAGGACAAAAAAAAAAAAAAAAAAAAAAAAAAAGAAGACCCTCCCACCCTAGAGGTTTGTGCCAGAAGTGGAAGCAAAAAATCAGGGAGCGCAAAGGAGAGAGAGAGAAAGAGTAACTGCAAAGACGGCAGTGAGAGCAAAACTCAGATCAGTGCGAACGAAACAGACAAAACAGAAAACAAAATATGCACTGTCAAACAAATAAAAGACTACAGTTTCAAGAATTTGATTGCAGATACTAAGTTTTACTTTTGAAATACCTTTTTTATTTTTTCAATACTGTTTTTTTTCTGGTTTTTTCATCTGGTTAGGATGCCTCCTGGATGCCTCCCTGGTGAGGTGTTCCGGGCACGTCTTACCAAAAAGAGGCCCCGGGGAAGACCCAGGACACGCTGGACAGACTACATCTCTCGGCTGGCCTGGGAACGCCTTGGGATTCCTTCGAATGAGCTGGTGAATGTGGCCGGGGAGAGGGAAGTCTGGGTTTCCTTGCTTAGGCTGCTGCGACAGTGGATGGATGGATGGATTATATTAAATACTTTTATAACAAATTAGTTAATTAATTACATAAATTTTTATAAATATAAGTTAATGAAATAATTTAATAAAATTAATCAGTAAAAAAGAAACCAAATTTTAAAAAGGCCAGAAGAGACTGATAATAAATCAGTACAAACATGCAAATGTTTTACCACCCTGCAGTTAAAACAATGACTTAAAGAAAAGAAAAAACAGCACTTGGTTAATGGAACACGAGAAAAACCAGAAACAACAATTTGAGCTGGAAAAAAACAAATAAAATAATAATTCTTCACTCAGATTCATGTCCCATCAGATTTCTGCAGATTTAACCATCAGCGTTCAGTTTTCCTTGTTTTTTTTTTTTTTTTTTTTTACTTTAATGTTTATATTAATGTCTTCTCTATTCTCTTCTTTGAGAAAACGGATGAATATTTTTCTTCTTCCATCATCTCTCCACCTGCTAATGATAAGAATAGTTTATTTCTCAAAAGGCTAAAGTTCATCACTCCATCCTTCTCCTTTCTCCCGGTTTTCCACCCTGCTGCTCTATCTTTCCACACATTTCATCACATGGACATATATATATACACACACATGCACACACACATTCCAGCACACACACACATTCCTGGAAAACAAAGGCAGAAGAGCAAGTTTGCTGAGTGAAAGGCTAAATTGCTCTTAGCTAATGTTTCCTAAACACTTCTCTGGTAATGACTTCAAATAGAAGAGCAAAACCTGTCTAGTGAATCGGTTAGTGTGTGCGTGTGCATGGGTACGTGTGTGTGTTAGATTCTGAATGTGGCACATAGTGTAAAACTTTACTTAAACAGAATAAAGAAAGAGAGAGGTCAACAGCAGCTCTTCCTTTATTTGTTCTACGTGCTTTGCCCAAGTGTACCCACCAGGAATAAGCTGGCAAAGACAGAAATGAAAGAAAATGTTCCAGGATGTCATTCCTAGGTTTTCTAAGGTGTAGGAATGACAGAATTCACTGTTCCAGGAAGTCCACCAATTGGTTGGCATTTCTCTGAAAGTGCCCCATGTAGGGAAGTCCAGGTGAGAAACACCTCTTTGGAACGATTATTTGGGGATAAAACTGAACCATCTGTCAAACCGCTGGATGTTACCAGTTTTCTTTGGTCTGAAAAAGTCCCGATCAACTTGTTCAACCTCTGTTTTCAGCAGGAGATCCCAGATCGGCAAATGTTTCCACAATATTGTACAACTAGGACCAATTAGTTTCCTCTGAAAACAGCCAAAAATCATCCATCATGTCATTGAGATAGATGGTGAGGGGCCTGAGGGCTAAGTACAACCCTAACAAAAAAAAAACAGGCTCCTGTGCAAATGAAGGTTTTACCCATAGAAGAGAATGGACAGTGATGTGTCAGAGCAAGACTACGGATGATGGAGACTCTTCAGGCCTCAGATGGATACAAGAATACAGGATATCTCCTGTCAGATCTCATGCTACTCACTCAGAGGCCCAGCACCCACTCAAGCCTTCTGCTCATGATTTCAAGCCAAGAGGTTCATCAGCTAGTAAAGAGTCCGTTTCCGAACAAGAACCAGCTTCCAGAGCACAACAACAAAGAACCATGGAGTTAGTGCAGACCAGGCAGTGATATTTCAGGAAGGACTTTATCAGACCATGGATGGATGTGGTAGAGCAGGGATCTAAACCAAAGCCAGTTTAAAACAATCCTCCCGTCAGCCTGTAATTACTGGGGTCGCTTCTGAGTTACTCTACCTCATCTCAAGTACCAGAAAACTAAGTCTAGTCTTACCAAACTAGGTTCCAAGGCCAGTAGTCTGGAGCCACTAGACCAGGATGAGAACCAAGACACTGAATAGATTTTTGAGGCATTGATGACTTGAAAGGTAAGTGACTAGATGCCAGGAAATATCTTCTTTATTTTTCTTAGAAAGAAAACACTATGCAAATAGCCAGTTTAGTTCCTGCCAGCCGCTATCTGTTGGGGATGGGCAACTCCAGACTTCAAGAACAGCTGTCCTGCAGGTTTTAGACTGTTTCCTGCACCAGATTCAAACCAAATGGACCAAACAACCTGCAGTCAAGTTCTGGACAATGTCCCATTAGTTGAAACAGTGAAACATTTCAAACCTGCAGGCCAGTGACTCTTGAGGACAAGAGTTGCACATCCTTGATGTAGGTGGTGTAAATATTTATTTTGCATTGTTGAATTAATATCAAGTTTTGGTAGGGATCACCCAGCTCAAGTCTATGTTTGTCGTATGAGGACCAGAATAAAGCTTAATCTGTCTTCCTCATTACTCACTGAGTACGTAAAATGCAGTATACTTCACAGCAGCTCAGACAAAGATAAAATGCATCTTTAATGTGATGTAAACATTTAATCCAATTCGTGGACAATAAAATGTTGTCACTCCTACGTGTGGGCAGCCATTGGCTGAGGTAACGGCTACATCGCAGATAAAAAGTCCACTTTGCCCAGAAAGAGAATATTGATACAATAAATTATGGGTATAACATAAGGAAAAGAAGCATGGCACAGCCTGCTGGCAAAAGACGCATGGCTCCCTGTGCCATCAAGAGGGGATCCAGGAGTTCTACGAAGTTCGTGTCACAGCAGTTGGGAAAGACTGATTAGAGAAGATGTTACCCAAAGTTCAGATTCAACCATATGAAATGCTGCTTTTAGACTGTCCCGTAGAGATGGCAGTAGATAGTTCTCCATCTAATGGCTGCATGAACGTAAGCCTACAGATGGTGGAAACTGAACAAGTAACAGTGAACGTTACCATGTTAGTATATGAGTTGTTTAGTTTTCGCAGTGGTGGAATCAAACGAGATAAACAAGGAAAATGATCAGAGAAATGTGGACATGAAAACATTGTAAAGGCTTAGTTTCCACTATAATAAAGAATATAAAGAAAATCCTTTCAGTCTCAAGCGAGGGTGAGGAAGAGTTGCTACTAACACTTTTATTCCTGTATATACGGGTTTTACTTAGATTATTGAAAGTTTTCCAGCTTTTGAATGTCAGAAAGGGGTTTACTGTGTACAGTGTTCTGTTCACCATTGGTAACAACGGTGGGAGTGAGGAAGCTGAATGTCATTAAATGGATTTATTAATTTTATTAGTTACACATTAAGGCGAGACACGACAGGTATAGGATAAAATTTATAACTAACAGAGATCAACTTGAAACTTTCCTGGTTTACTCCTCACATTAAGACTATTACTTTTGTAATGCAAGTTTTCTGAAATTTCATGTTTACATTTGCAAACTAGGTATTATATAACCAAAATGCAATTGGTTGCCTAAATTTCTAGGGAAGAAACTGAACACTGGATTAATGCAGGCTAAAAGTTTTTTTTCATATATTAGAGTAATGGATGTTTTTCTTTTTTCACTCATAAATATGACTGAGACGGCCTTGTGGAAGACCTTTGTTAAGCACTTACAGCTGTTCAACAGCTCACTGGAAAACAGGAGCGGAAGCTATCGGCTCAGCAGGTTGGGACCCCGGTCACGTGAGTGAGAGAAATGGTTGGATTGCAAAGTGTTTGCTGAGGAACTTATTAGCTCGGTTAGAATCAGGGCTGTGGCAGTGGCAGCCTGCTACCATTAGCAGATATCATTAACACACTGTCTGCATGCATCAAACATGACGATAGTTTGGTTTGCAGTGATGGTGTTTTTTAATTCAGAATAATTTTTTTCAGAAATAAAGTATTATTTATGTTTACATGGAAATAGTAATTCTGAATTAAGGTTTACACTGAAAACATGTTTAATCACCTTTATTTAATTACGCTTTAGATCTGGAGGTTGGGAAGCTTTCTAGCATTGATGGAGTTTCACAGATGTGGAAGCTGCCCACGCCATAGGCGCCATAGGCGCCATAGGCAGCCCCATCCCATCAGAGATGCAGCTTTTCACCTGTCCACTGATAACAAGCTGGATGCTCCCTCTCCTCTTTAGTCTGCAGGACACGCCGTCCATGCTTTCCACAAACTAGTTCACATCTTCATCCAGGTTTACACTTTGCCTCAGACCATTTTAAATGAGCTTTGGTCCAGAGAAGACGGAAGAAGCTGGTTCTGGATCCTGTTCACATCTGGCTTCTTCTCTGCATGATGGAGCTTTAACCTGCATTTGTGGGTTTCAGGGTGAACTGTGTTCACAGACAGTGGTTTCTGGAAGTCTTCCTGAGTCCATGCAATGGTTTCCAGTAGAGAATCATGTCTTCTTTTAATGCAGAAGATCACCAGCATCCAGCCTTGTCCCATGCACACAGAGATTCCTCCTGATTCTCTGAATCTTCTGATGATATTCTACACTGTAGATGGTGGATCTTCAATGTCTGAGGAATATTTTTCTGAAATTGTTCCACAGTTTTAGATCCAGTTTGTCTCAGATTGGTGAACCTCTGTCAATCTTTCCATGTGAAATGCTCTTTTTATACCCAGTCATGTTACTGACCTGTTGCCAGGTAACCTGATTAGTTGTCCAATGCTCCTCCAGGTGTTTCTGGTTTGTACCAGGTACTTTTCCAGCCTTTTCTTGCTCCTGTTCCAACTTTTTCCAGATGTGTTGCTGCATCAGATTCACTATCAGCTCATATTTTCCATCACAAGGTGAAATGTAATTTGTTGTTTATGTTCTACTGGGAATAAAATGTGGGAGTCCTAACTTTTTTGGAATTGTTGTTATAAATCACTTAAACACTTATAAACACTTTAAATATACTTTAGGACTTATATTCAACATTGTTTTGAGAAGATTTGTTTGTAAGCTTAAAACGTGTGCAGTAACATTTCCTGCTAAAAAAATTTAAGTTATACAGATAAAGTAAGGATGCTTTCAAGGGTAAAGTGATGATCCATCAGTTTAAGCTGTAATCAATAAGTTTAAACCAGCTGTGTGCTGTCATTGTGTGTTAATCCCGTGTGAATATCTAGTAGTTAACTACTACCCAACCTCATTTAATCTTCCCTCTGTGTCTTTGAAGTGGGCGCGGAAAGCTGAGCCTGGCATTAGCCGTCTTGCTTACCCCGGGGCCTGACACTAATATGTGAATGCTGCTGAAATGAACAATACACCCTTTACATTCATTACACAGAGCCATCAGTCACTGTTTAAACTGAATGAGTGCATGTATGTCTGAATGGGAGGAAGGGGTAACCTAGAGATCACACACATCCATATGTGCAAACATGATACTTTTGGATACATACATGCATCTGTTTGTGTTGCTTCTGACATCGATGTATAATACAGACATAACGGAGAAACTCAAATACACTGTTTGTTTCTGATTTGAGCAAAACTGTAACTCCAAACACACGACAGCATCCTGTGTTTTGTAATAAACAGTAAAGGTCAATGAAGAATGGATTTATGTTTTAAATAAATGGTATTCATTGTAAAAGCGAATAAATGCAGAAAATCTGAGATCCTGAAATGCTTCAGAGGAGCAACTGTTGCTGATTATTCATCTGGGAAGGGCTTATGAGGTCATCTACAAGTAATTTGGTGTCCATTATTCAATATTGGGAAATATTAATCTTAAGTAGAAAATATTCAGGATGGTTGTCAATATTCCCAGATGTTGCAGCAAATTCAGACCATGCAATGCTCAGAAACCCCCAGAGCTACATCTCAGACTCTCCAGGTCTCAGTGAGAATGGTAAATGTTAAAGTTAATGACAGTCCAGTTAGAAAAAGGCTGAAAAAAAAGGTTGAAAGATGCTTCCCTGCATCTTGCATATTCTACCTCCATGCATGCAGATCTTAAATTGACCAAAAAAGCCATTTGCCATTTCTTTGTATGTTGACCCAGTGACAGACTGGTGACCTCCAGGATGTAAACTGTCTCTCTCCTAATAGCAGCTGGCTCCACCCCCTCATGATCAAGGACCAAATGAAGTAGGTTTAGAAAATGGATGGGTGGAATTTGATGATGTGACAGACAGATTTTTGTTTCCTGAAGCCATGGACTTCTGATTGGAGTTTTCGAGACATGTTTCTGTGTTGTCTACATCTGTTGGCTTCTTAGAGATTCACATTTCTAAGCTGTAGTTGTGGTGTAGATACTGATAACATCAGGCTTTTGGTAGTTAGTTGTCACAGTGCATGATCAGCGCTGAGTTTTCCCAGCCACCCCTGAATGTATTCTCTCTCCAACTCTGCTGATTACTGATGCGCTCCACCTGGTCTGGGCTCCATATATACCTGTCTGTGACAACTCTTCTCTGCCAGATCGTCTTGGTTTTTCCTTGTACGCTTCCAGCCCTTCTCTCCTGCCTGCTTATCTGATATCTGACCTGTGACCCGTTTTTTTGGACCTGGATTTCTCGACTCAGCCTGCTCCCTGTCTGGTAAAACCCTGCAACTCTGCCTCTGATCATTGACCAGTATTTCGACCTGGAAAACCCGATTCTGCCTGCTCCCTGTCTGTTGATTCTGCCTGTGATTCATTCTGCCCGGTACTCTGACCCTTGGACTGTCCCCAGGATTTGGAATTTGGATTACGGATTTGCCCCTGGCCATTGGAGACCTCTGGAGGATTCCCGAGGATCTTATTCAGCCTGGATCACCCCCTTTGTCATTATCAGAGCAACTAACTATCTTTCTGGTTCTGCAGTTCCCACAGCCCCGGCAGAAGCTACTATCACAGCCTCACGGTTCCTGAAAACCATCCTGTTGGTTTCCATCCCCGCCGCTGGTACGTGAACAATATTTTTCGTACATTCCTGTTTATACTGGCGGGATCCTCACCTGAGTTCTTCCACCTGCAGGCTAAGCTGACTGCACAAACCAGACCTGATTTCCCTGCTGAAGTTCACATCACCTCAATAAAACTATTCTCACCTATTCCTCAGCTCAAATTTATTTGTGGTCCAGTTTGCTGATTCGTGACAGTACGATCTGGCCAGCATTATGGACCCTTCGGGAGCTGCGGACTGGCGTGCCCGTGTGGAAACCGCCATCATGCAACAGGAGGCCGGTTTGGGTGAACTAGTCGCTGGAGTCAAAAACATTTCGAGGCAGCTCGCTACCCTAACTACCTCTGACCCCACAGGAACAAGCCCGTCGCCTCCTCCTACCACCCCTCCAGTTAACCCGGGACATGAACCTCGGATGGCGCCCCCAGAACGATACTCAGGCGAACCGGGGCAGTGTCGGGCCTTCCTGGTCCAGTGTTCTCTGTTGTTTGAATTACAGCCCTCCTCATTCCCATCTGAGAAGGCGAAGGTCGCCTATGTGGTCTCCCTGCTAACCGGTAAGGCCAGACTTTGGGGCACAGCAGAATGGGAGAGGGGTTCCCCTGCCATAACCACTTTTAAGACCTTCTCAGAGGAACTTCGTCGGGTTTTTGATCCAATAAGACCAGAACGGGAGGCTTCAAGGAACCTTCTCTCTCTCTCTCAGGCAGACAGGTCAGTCACAGATTACAGAATTGAGTTCCGCACATTGGCTGCTGACAGCAAGTGGAATGACTCTGCTTTGTTCGATGCATTTCACCAAGGACTATCTGAACACATTAAAGATGAACTCGCCGCCAGAGATCCCCCCGAGAACTTAAATTCCCTCATGGACCTCGTGACACGGATCGACCAGCGATTCAGAGAGAGAAAGAGAGAGAGACGTAGAAGTGACGGAGTGAGCAGAACCAGACCCACAGAAAGGTTCCCAACGCAGGCAGTCACAGACAAAGTCCCCTCAGCTTCAGATCATCACGAGCCTATGCAGATCGGTCGGTCCAAGCTGTCTCTGGCTGAACGAGACCGGAGAATAACCCATAGACTCTGCTTATATTGTGGTCAACCTGGGCACATAGTTCGATCCTGTCCAGTAAAAGGGGGGGCTCAGCAGGGGCCGGGAGGACCCTGCTGAGCCGGACTCTGCTAGATACAACAACCTCTCGTCCCGCCTTCCCCATTCTGATCACGGCCGCGGATCAGGAACACACAATCGCAGCTTTCATCGATTCCGGGGCTGACGCCGAATTCATTGACCGACAGGTGGCAGAACAACTAGGTATTAGTTTCACTCCTCTATCGAACCCTCTCACCGTTCGCGCTTTGGATAACCATCTGTTACACAAAGTCGTCATGAGAACGCGACCGGTTCCTGTCATCATCGATCAGAATCACCGTGAAACCATCAGCTTCTTAGTCATTGATTCACCTCAGATTCCTGTGATTCTCGGCATAACCTGGCTCCAACAACATAACCCACACATCGACTGGCGAGAGGGCTGGATAATAAACTGGGGTGTAACCTGCCTGACTACCTGCTTGCGTTCTTTCCCCGCAACCCCAGATCTGACACCTGAACCGTCTGAAACCAGCTACCCCAGTCTGACTCAAGTTCCTCCGCAGTATCACGACCTTAAAGAGGTTTTTAATAAGGTTCGTGCCTCCTCTTTGCCCCCGCATCGCCCATACGACTGTGCCATTGATCTTTTCCCTGGTTCCATTCCACCTCGCGGTGGTGTTTACTCTCTGTCCGCCCCTGAGAAGGAAGCTATGGACAAGTATATTTCTGAGTCCCTTTCGTCGGGTCTGATTCGATCCTCCTCGTCTCCAGCGGGGGCGGGTTTTTTCTTTGTTAAGAAAAAGGAAGGAACACTTCGTCCCTGCATTGATTATCGTGGTCTGAATAACATCACCATCAAGAACCGCTACCCTTTACCCCTCATGTCCACCGCATTGGATCTTCTGCAGAACGCCACAATCTTCACAAAGCTGGACTTACGGAACGCTTACCACCTGGTGCGCATCAAGGAGGGGGACGAGTGGAAGACTGCTTTTAACACACCTACAGGACATTATGAATATTTGGTGATGCCATTTGGTCTAACTAACGCCCCTGCAGTTTTCCAGGCACTTGTAAATGACGTTCTGAGAGACATGCTGAATAAATTTGTCTTCGTCTATCTTGATGATATCCTTATTTTCTCTCGGAACCTGGAGGAACATGTTTTCCAGGTCCGCACTGTTTTACAGCGTCTCCTTAAACATCAGCTCTATGTAAAGGCAGAGAAGTGTGAGTTCCACAGTCCCACCGTCTCTTTTTTGGGCCACGTTATCTCAGCCGGAGGGTTCGGGATGGACCCAGCCAAGGTTTCGGCTGTCAGTGAGTGGCCCACACCCAAGAACCATAAGGCTCTGCAACAGTTCCTGGGGTTCGCCAATTTCTACAGGAAGTTCATCAGGAACTACAGCTCCATATCTGCCCCATTGCACCGGTTAACGTCACCCAAGCAGTCTTACATCTGGACTGACGAGGCCGACGCAGCATTCTCCTCGTTAAAGCATCGCTTTACTTCGGCTCCCATCCTTCACATGCCGGACCCTGCCAGACAATTCATCGTGGAAGTGGACGCTTCCGACTATGGGGTCGGGGCTATCCTGTCTCAACGGTCCCCTGACGACTCTAGGCTTCACCCCTGTGCTTTTTTTTCTAAAGGTCTGTCATCCTCTGAACGCAACTATGACATCGGTGATCGGGAGCTCCTGGCGGTGAAGCTTGCACTAGAAGAGTGGCGTCACTGGTTGGAGGGGGCGGCCCAGCCCTTTATAGTCTGGACTGACCATAAGAACTTGGAGTACCTGAAGACAGCCAAGAGACTGAACCCCCGACAAGCCCGTTGGGCTCTGTTCTTCTCCAGGTTTGATTTCTCTCTGGCTTACCGGCCAGGAGCAAAAAACACTAAACCTGATGCTCTGTCCCGACAGGCTGTTCCTCCTGAGGCTGATTCGGACGATGCAGACGATTTCATCCTTCCCTCCCACGTCCGGTTGAGGGTGAGTCGTGTCCAGGTGGAGACGGAGGTGGAGCAGGCACAGCATTCCACCGTCATCCCCGCAGGGTGTCCAGCGGGGAGTTTGTATGTTCCCCCCAATCTCCGGTCCAAGGTCCTCGTTCTCTGCCACTCCTCCCGTCTGGCCTGCCACCCCGGAACTGAAAGGACTCATCACCTGGTATCCCAACGGTTTTGGTGGCCCACTCGCCGCCGGGATGTTAGGAGTTTTGTCTCGGCCTGTCCGGTCTGTGCACGGTCTAAGTCCTCTCGTCAGCGCCCGGCTGGACTTCTGCATCCTCTGTCCATTCCTCATCGACCATGGTCCCACATCTCTATGGACTTCGTAACTGGTCTTCCTTCCTCGGACGGCAAGACGGTTGTTATGACGGTAGTGGACCGTTTTTCCAAGATGGCCCATTTTGTGGCGCTTCCTAAATTGCCCACAGCCCGGGAGATGGCTGACCTCCTGGCGGTGCATGTTTTCAGGCTGCACGGCCTCCCTCAGGATGTGGTTTCCGACCGCGGCCCCCAATTCACCTCCCGTTTTTGGACTGAGTTCTGCCGGTTGATGGGCATCAGCATCAGTCTCTCCTCTGGGTTTCATCCGCAGTCTGATGGGCAATCTGAACGAGCCAACCAGGTGCTGGAGACCTGTCTGCGCTGCCTCTGCTCTGAGAACCCGTCCACTTGGGCTCGGAACCTGGCCTGGGTGGAATACGCCCATAACTCTTTTCCGTCCTCGGCCACTGGGCTCCCACCGTTCCAGGTGGTCCACGGGTTTCGGCCTCCGCTGTTCGGACCTCAGGAGAAGGAGGTGCGGGTCCCGTCTGCTCATGCAGCCGTGCGCCGGTGTCTGCGCGTCTGGCGGCAGGCTCGGTCGGCTTTGTTGCGGACCTCTGCCCGGTACCAGTTGTCGGCCAACCGCCGGCGGTCCGCGGCTCCTTCCTACCGGGTGGGTCAGCGTGTTTGGCTGTCTGCTAAGGACCTTCCTCTGCGTCTGGAGAATCGGAAACTGGCTCCCCGTTTCATAGGCCCGTTCCCCATCACTAAGGTGGTCAATCCTGTGGCTGTGCGTCTGCGGCTTCCCAGGACTCTTCGTGTTCATCCAACGTTCCACGTCTCTCGGGTCAAGCCTGCACTCACCTGTCCGTTGGTTCCCGCCTCCAGACCCCCTCCGCCCGCCCGGGTTCTTGATGACGGGCCGGTGTTTACTGTGCGCCGCATCCTGCGCTCCCGCCGTTCTGGTCGCTCTCTCCAGTATCTTGTGGACTGGGAGGGTTATGGTCCTGAGGAGCGTTCCTGGGTTCCGGCTCGCTTTGTGGTGGATCCGACTCTGCTGTCCCGCTTCCATCGTTGCCATCCTGATCAGCCGGGTGGGTCGTCTTGAGCCGCCCCTTGGGGGGGGGGTACTGTCACAGTGCATGATCAGCGCTGAGTTTTCCCAGCCACCCCTGAATGTATTCTCTCTCCAACTCTGCTGATTACTGATGCGCTCCACCTGGTCTGGGCTCCATATATACCTGTCTGTGACAACTCTTCTCTGCCAGATCGTCTTGGTTTTTTCCTTGTACGCTTCCAGCCCTTCTCTCCTGCCTGCTTATCTGATATCTGACCTGTGACCCGTTTTTTGGACCTGGATTTCTCGACTCAGCCTGCTCCCTGTCTGGTAAAACCCTGCAACTCTGCCTCTGATCATTGACCAGTATTTCGACCTGGAAAACCCGATTCTGCCTGCTCCCTGTCTGTTGATTCTGCCTGTGATTCATTCTGCCCGGTACTCTGACCCTTGGACTGTCCCCAGGATTTGGAATTTGGATTACGGATTTGCCCCTGGCCATTGGAGACCTCTGGAGGATTCCCGAGGATCTTATTCAGCCTGGATCACCCCCTTTGTCATTATCAGAGCAACTAACTATCTTTCTGGTTCTGCAGTTCCCACAGCCCCGGCAGAAGCTACTATCACAGCCTCACGGTTCCTGAAAACCATCCTGTTGGTTTCCATCCCCGCCGCTGGTACGTGAACAATATTTTTCGTACATTCCTGTTTATACTGGCGGGATCCTCACCTGAGTTCTTCCACCTGCAGGCTAAGCTGACTGCACAAACCAGACCTGATTTCCCTGCTGAAGTTCACATCACCTCAATAAAACTATTCTCACCTATTCCTCAGCTCAAATTTATTTGTGGTCCAGTTTGCTGATTCGTGACAGTTAGTACTATAATATCAAACTTGCACATGACACCGTTGGGGTTTTTGATGAATCTATTTTTTTCCAATAGTTTATTCTTAATGCCCACAGTTATAATGCAAATTAAATACATGCCACCTTTCACCAACTGCAGTTTTGTCAACCTTGAGGTTAAAACTAGACATAGCTTTGTTTGTAGGTGTGTAAGCCTTTCAAGACTATATTATTTTACAAATGATGGTTGGCTGCCAAGAAGCATTAGCATAGAAACTCACCTGAAGCTGACATTAATACACACCAACAAGCCCATACTCATCTTTGCAAAGTCTGCCTTTTGAAGGCGCACACACAGACACACACACACCTGCTGGGATGGATCAGGTTCAGGTCTTCAGAAAGTTGACAAGCAGACTCATTCCTTCTCCTCCCTAAAATTTACCCTCCGTGTCCTTTGTTGTCTAACTTTGCCCCCTTTGAAAGGACTTGAGGCTGCATCAGGGTGACAGCCAACATACTCACACACTCTTTCTGACTTTGCTTTTGGTGTTAGATGTCAACTGAGTTGCTGTAATTAAGTTAAAGGTGCTGAGAGCTTTTCTCTCACTTCACAGAAAGGTTTGTAAATAGAGATGAAGCAGGTAGGTAATGCGGTCGATGTTGTTCAGCTCTGACCTGCTTCTTTTGTTGCTCATCAGTGTACTGAATGTTTGTCTTCAGAAAACCGAAGATGGTAACAACAGGTGCATAGCTGGTCTTGAGATGAATTCTCCTGGACAGTAAGTAACAACATAAGTCAAATGTCTATTACAGTGATGTTAGGCACATGTTGCTATGGCAATTCAGTTCAATTTAATGTTATAATCATAGCCTGGGTTAATGCCTGGAGCTTGAGTTATAAGCAACTTGGGCTTAGCAGTGGGTAAAATGGTTGTGTTGGGTGAGCTGCCCAGCAGCCCAGCAAACACATGCATTTAGCATTGTGAAATTCTCACTTGCAGAGAAGAGTAGGAACTTAAGCGTTAGCTCTCGGTGTTACTACTAGCTGGGATCTGGGAATGGCTCTAATTGAGTTAGCTGCCATAATCTACTGGAGTAACTTACAGCTATGATGCACTTCTACCAGCTCCTCCGTCACTGCGCCTCACCTCCATATCAGCAAATACAGAATATTTATTACAGGTACCATCATCACTCAGTAGGCAGAAGGTTAGCTAAACGCTGCAGAGACAGAGGGCGAGTGAAAGACATTACTAACTGCTCAACTAAGTAACAAGTAAACCTGAATAGCATGTGAACAACTGTGGGGTTGCTAAAAAAAAAATGGAAATATTGTCATTGCAATATTAGACTGAGGCCAAGAGACTGTCCTCTGGGGAGGGGATGGATGTAAGAACACCCCCGTGCAGATGACTCAAGAAGCTCAGAAGAGACACAGCTCAGAAGAGGTGATGGTAATTCCGAAGTTGTTTTCATTCTGTAATGTCAGAGCACAAACTTCTATAAATTATCAGTGCTTACCACCGACTAATTAGCTTGTTGTTGTCTCATCACAGAGATGCTGTGACAACAGGAGCTTTCAGCTATAGACTCTCCCATCGTCACTGAACATGTCAACATAGTAATGAAAAAAAAAAAACAACATTAACTACAAGAGTTGTATTGAGATTAATTTGTCTTGAAAATAAGTGAGTTTATGTTATTGCTTCATATAAACTGTCAGGTTATAAATGATGTAGGTATTCAAGCAAAGATTACACATTATAGTGTGTTCTCCCCAACTCAGAATTCAGTTTACTGTAACAGATAACTAAAGAAGCCAAAAGCTCAAGTTACAAGTTTGATCTGTTTTACTTCAGTAAATTGCTGAAAACAATCATCAGAATGGATTGCAATGTAATTAATAATAACTAGTTAATTGTTGCAGCTGTACAGGGATGCACAGTAAACTTCCAAATGGGTGTAACGTTTATTAAATGAAATTTAATAATATGTGTATCTCTGCCATCCTGCCAAACACAATAGCCTTTAAAGAAAGTTGGATTTTGAGTTAATATGACTTAACTGCAGTAAGGTGCTTGAAAGGTTTGCAAATGGTTGAACAAAACTTCAATTTGTAAAACATGTATGAACGTTTTGTTAACCACAGACCTTTCATTTATTAATACATCTACTGATTTTCACTCCCAGTGACACTGAAAGATGTTACTAATGCTTGTGACTATTCATGTCCACTTGCATCACATTTACTCGCACTTTTTAATAGTCTTTTAATGTAGTCATGCATGCATCTTTGCTAAATTTACTTTAGGTCTGAACGCAGCATCATGCAAAGTTCTTCTACTCAAGTTTAGGAGATGATTGTGGAGCAAAAGTCCATTCAGGCTCTACTGTTCTGTCTCAAATAAAGTTTAATGAAAGAATTATGGTTAGAGTTTCCAGCTATGTCCCAACATCACTAACTAATGTGACATGTTCTCTTATCACTGGTTCTTCACTTCTAGCAAAAAATGAAAAAAGACAATATATATATATATATATATATATATATATATATATATATATATATATATATATACATGCTTAGGTTTAAAGTTTTAATTTAGTAATCATTTCATATGTTGGTATTGTTTTATTGCATGTGCATTTTTGTGTGATTTGTGCATTTAAAGGCTGTATTTCTTTTCTAATTACATTCAATGTTGACATAAATTCACTCAAATTAAGGCTAAAACTTTTTTTCTTGTTATAAACTGTATTTTATTTCATTTTGGAGAAACACTGTACATAAACCAGACAATAAATACTGTGAATTTACATAATGATTACATGACTACTGAGGCACAGTAGCGGGACAGAGGGTTTTTATCAGGATGAATCTTATGGAAGGAGTAAATATACGTGATAGATGAAATGAGAGCAGCAGCCATTTCTTCTGCTGGTTTAATGTTTTATTCAGTGAGCGATCAGTGATACAGCAATGAAGAGCACAGCTCCATGGCGACCTGTCCCCTCTCTGGTAACACAAACTTCACAGAAGCTTGTTTGTTTACATATTTTGTGTCTAAGTACATGTGTGTTGTTCTTTCTCTGGCTACAACACAACAAGCCCCTCCCCTGTAACACACCTCCTCCCTGTAAATTACTTGTGTGTGGGTGTTAGCCCCTTTTCACAATGCAAACAGAGCACTCCCTCCCTCCCATCGGCAACAGTCCTGGCCAGTTTGTTTACATACTTTGCGGCTCTAAGTACATGTGTATGTTTTCACAGGGGTTCCTTTCTTCGGGTACAACAAAACAAGCGCTCCTCTCTTGAACATGACAGCTCACTCTGAGGCTGATGTTGCCCTCAGGGGGCCGAAGAGAGAGGAAGAGATGACTCAAAATGATCTGCCATCCTGTCAACACACACACCCACACACACACACACACACACACAAACACACACACACATATACACACATACTTGGCCTGAGGGAACAATAGGTGCTGTCGCTTTTAAGGGTGAGTCCAACCTGGATTATCTTACCTTCTCTTGCTCTCTCCTCCTCTTCAAGTCATTTGTTACCCCCACCCCACCCCCCACGTACAAACACACACACACACACACACACACACACACACACACACACTTTCCTGCCTTCTTTCGTTCTCCACCATTAACAGCTAAAGTTACTCACCCTCACACCAGACTTCAGCTCCCACGCCTCGTCCAGCACATCCTCCTCCTACTTCCCTCTCAGCTAAAATACACTCAGCTTTGTTTTGAGTGTGGATCCATACATATGGATTACACTGCTGTGCTGCTTTTCAAAGGTTACGGAGAATAATCAAACGGAAGAGTATTAAAACATTTGCATGGGTAAAAAAGATCATGTTTCAGATTGTTATCAGTTTAATCTGCACCTATGCATCGTCTCTTCATATAAAGCAGTGGGACGATGGTAATTTCATCATAAATAGAAAAACATCTTTATTTCCTCCAACCTGCTCAGCTTCATACAGACAATCAGAGCTGTTGGGAAGCAGTTTATCTGTTATGTTGTGTTATGACAAACACTTAAGCTCAGATTAGATGATCACAGGGCTTGAAATACACAGGGGCTGTCAGGAGTTTTATTTCCAGGCTTGCACCTGACTTTGCAGGTCACGTGCAAGTGCATTAGTGCACAGCAGCACGGTCATAAACAGTTACTGCCACAAACATTGTGCTTCTGCTGTATGAAGCTGATCCAGTCATATATATCTCATATTGGGGCAGAAAGTTGTTTAAACAACAAAAAGCAAGAAAACATTGTCCTCACGTGTCTCTCAGTCCACAAAAAACAAACCAAACGTTCACAGAGCTGAGAAAAAAAACACAACACCTGCCGCTTGGAGAATTTATGTATTATCGGAATTATTTTAACTTAACAAACATCAGGAATCAACACTTACATCCAGCCAACCCTCCAAAGCCACACACACTGAAGATTCACACCTTCTCAAACACACACAAACACAAACACAGACCTCCGTCCTTGCACCAGGATGTACTTTATCCACCCTGTAAATATTATTGTCTGCTGTAAGTTCGTTCTCATTTATGTAACTATAGAGGTGTTTTTATTTCTTTTATATCTTTATTTTTTACTTATTAATCTGTGTCTGTTCTGTTTTCTTATTTATGTGTGATTAAGCCGAGAGACTCCTCAAAGTTTCTTTATGCTGCATAATGACAATAAAGATATTGAATCTTAAATTTTACATAAAATAAAATGAAATATAAGCTGAAATTGGGCTATTTTTAGTGTGTTTTTTAGGGTAACCAATCTCACCTTAGCTGCCCTGTAATTCTAACTCTGGGTGTTCATCGGCTCCACTGGTTTGTGCAAGGAACAACAAGAGAAAGAAGAGAATCAACTGACAACAAACAATAAACAGAGCTAGCTACCACAGCAGATCTGACACAGTGATAGCTGGAGACTCTTACAGGGAAAGGAAAAATACAGATGGTAGCAGAGACTCTAAGCTAACATTGAACAATGTATAACCTCTAACACCAACATATGTAAAAAAAGATTTTTTATTTTTCTCCATTTGGCTCTGTGCAGGGGGCACTGAATAATAAAGAAGTCATACACGTTTTAGCATTTTATGCTGAGGAACTTAATTTATCCAGGACCTTCAAACTGTCACTCACAAAACCTTTTACTGCAAAGGTTTAGCACAGCAAGGAATGACTCCTCTTTATGTTCATTTGGATGGGACTTTATGTTTATTTAGTATATGCTGTCAGGAATAGATAAGATCATAAGCTAGCAAAAGCTGAAAGAAGAGTTGGATGACAACGGAGACGCAAGACAATTTCCCAGACTAAGTGAGCACCTGCTAACAGTTAGACACGGTTTACCCAGGTTAGATCTGGTTGTTTCCGCAAGTTAGATCTTGGTGTTAACACAGGTTAGATCTGATTGTTTACGCAGGTTAGATATGGTTGTTTATGCAGGTTAGATCTGGTTGTTTACACAGGTTAGATCTGATTGTTTACACAGGTTAGATCTGGTTGTTTACGCAGGTTAGATCTGATTGTTTACACAGGTTAGATATGGTTGTTTACACAGGTTAGATCTGATTGTTTACACAGGTTAGATCTGGTTGTTTACGCAGGTTAGATCTGATTGTTTACACAGGTTAGATCTGGTTGTTTACGCAGGTTAGATCTGGTTGTTTACGCAGGTTAGATCTGATTGTTTACACAGGTTAGATCTGGTTGTTTACACAGGTTAGATCTGATTGTTTACACAGGTTAGATCTGGTTGTTTACGCAGGTTAGATCTGATTGTTTATGCAGGTTAGATATGGTTGTTTATGCAGGTTAGATCTGATTGTTTACACAGGTTAGATCTGATTGTTTACTCAGGTTAGATCTGATTGTTTACGCAGGTTAGATCTGGTTGTTTACGCAGGTTAGATCTGATTGTTTACACAGGTTAGATATGGTTGTTTACGCAGGTTAGATCTGTGCAATGCACATAACCTGCGATTTTACGTCTTTTATTGTTGCCATTTGCCAGTTCCACTCTGTTCTCAAGCACATTTTTCAGGTCAAATATAATCTGCATTCAATGGCATCTTTACCATGCTTTTAATAGTAGCGGGGCGGGTTGTGAAAATTGGTTTGGTTTTGTGGGCTGGGTTGGGTTGGGCAAGATTATTATATATTTACGGGACCTGCAGATTGGAAAAAAAACCTGATTTACGCATCATTACTGAGCGTAAAATAAGAAGCAGTTTAACTGCTTCTTATTTCATGCTCTCCCTGGCTGAGGAACGCAGAACGGGGTGGTGTCGGATATTGGGCGGAGTTGGACTTCCGACTCCACCCTCAAACCATTTTGATTGGATAGTTTTTCTCGTCACTGATGCTCGCCTCTTCTTATGCTGGGCTACACCTCTGGGAATCTTTATTCTGAGAAATGCATACCTACAAAGTAAAGTATAGCACAGTAACTTCTGGTCTCTGTAAAATGAAGTGAGGATCCACCAGGATGTATCTGACAGCTGGGAACCCGGTTAAACCAAAAACCTGATGGTTAGTGTGTCAGCACTCTGATCTTTTTCTGTGGAGAGCAGAGTAACTTCTGGAAGTACGACCATCAGTAATCAGCAGTGCTCAGGTCTGCATGGTAGAGTAACCAGATGAATGAATGAATGAAAAATACTTTATTAATCCCTTTGCAGGGAAATTCATGGAAACCACTCTTCAGTAAAAGTCACCAACTTTTCTGCTCTGAGTGCAGATATGTAGGGATGTGAATTTTGAGTAAAATTTTGTTATGAGACACATAATAAAAAGTGGGAAATTTGAAGCGCAGTCAGTACTTTCAGGATTAACTGTACCTGATTTAAAAAGCTGGCATAGAAAAGATAAGCTTTGTTATTAAAGCTTGAAAATGGCTTTATTTTTTGGTAACATTTAGCTTCCTTCATGTGAGAATACAAGATGGACATAAGTTCTCTTATTTTTTCTTATTGTTCTGTTTGTGTGTTATCATTTTTGGAGGGAATGTAGGAGGAACCAGATTTCTGTGGAGTCTTTGTCAGGAGAATCTGCTTCCTCTCTTCTCCATCGAGCTTCCTTTTCTTTTTTTTTCTTTTTTTTCATTTTTACAATCAAACAAAGAAGACATGACTCACACAGTCACTAAGGGGCGGGGGTTTTGCCAATAGGTCAAAGGTCAGGGGCCCTTAAAGCAACACTTGGCCCTCTAAAGCTCAAAGCAATTACCTCTCAGGGGGTGAAAAGGCTCAATTCACCGGCAGCTCCAGTTGATGGTGGTGCACATGACTGGAAAACACTCCATGGACACAATCAGACATTTATTAAGGGGCCTGGGCCCTTCACTCATTTTTCTTTTACCTAAAGAGAGAGTAAAGTGGCAGGAGAACAGTTAATACAGCAAATTAACTCTTTTTTTTCTCTCTCTCTCTGTCGGAGCAAATCTTTGTGTTTTATGTTGGATAATGAGTCTGCCTTCATGTGACAGCCAAGAACATCCAATACACACATTTATGCCACATGACACACACATTCCACCTTCAACACACTGAATGTCAGTATCTCACACACACTGCTGATAGCTGGCTGTTTTACACAACTGTCTAATGCTATTTAGAATCAAACAGTAGAATAGTTGTGGAATAATCTACAGTATTTCATATGTGCCGTTTCATTTCTCCCTGTTAACATGATTTTCTGGGTGCAGCTGTCGGTTTTAAGACTAATTTGCAGGGACTTGAAACATGCTGGGAATAATAAGTAAACGGCTGAATGAAAATGAATCACATCACCATGTTGTTTCTTCTTTCGTTTCTTTTCTTTAATGCAGCATGCAGTGTTAATGGGGTAGTTGCATTTTTGACTCCATGTACATAAACAACCAAGATATTTTTAATGACGTGTTGGAAACTTTCCTCTGAAACTGACTGCATGTTGACATTGTTCATCACATCCTTCCTGCAGATTTGCCTGCAGCACATTCATGCTGCCAATCTTTTGGACCACATACCAACGTGAGGCCACTGAACTCAACGCTGTGGCTCTGAAATCAGTGTGATGCAGAGTTTGCCTTGTGACATGTTGCATTATCCTGCTGAAATTACACACAGTCACATACAGTATCTCCCCTTATCATGAGCAGAGACACATTTAACTATTATGGCAAGAAGGTTATCCTAAAAAACACAAATAACCCACAGAAATAAGAACCATGGACATGTTTTCAGTTGATACAGCTAACAAGATCTGACTTTTTTGTAGGTTGTTCTGATCCACAGACCAGAGCACTGTGATCAGAGACGATTAAAGCTGCTGCTGTCAGGATGGAGACGGGATTCACAGCAGCAATGCTGATCTCCAGTTAGTTCATAAGGACTATAATAAAAAACACAAATAAAAACACAGAGTTGTTTTCTGTGTACTGTTGGTGTGCAGTGACTTTCTTCAGTGGACTTTATTTGCCAAATACCTCTTGACTGGAAATGTGCTGCAGTCACTCCACCTTCATTCTGCCCTGCCTCTGCAAACCTTTTGAGAAAATGATCAACAAACAACTTGTAGAACTGGAGACACAGTATCCTTAACCCCTTGTGGTCTGGCTTTAGGTCAGGGGACCACACTCTGGGTTGTAAATGACATTGCATGTACTAGGAATACAACCTACTGTTTTTCCTGACGTGGCAAATATTTTTGATGCTGTAGATTACTTCTTTCTGTTGGAAAGGTTACAACCCACTGGCTTCTTAGAGGGCTGTGTAGCTTGGTTTATATAGAGATGGGTACTTTAATTGATGGGCATTAAGATGGGCAAGTTTATTAGTCGTGATATTATCATGACCCTTTAATGCCATATGTATCATACCTACAGTTTCTGAGACCTTTTGCATCACCTTATGGTAAAAACTTTGCACAGAAGCCTCTTGTTCACATGCAATACTTGTTTTCTGCCCCCTGGTGGACACCTTTTGCACAACAATTTTGTCATATTACATGATAATAAGTGGTATATATGCTTTTTTAAAAAAAAAAAAAAAAAAAAAAAACATTGTGTGGGCTCTAGTGTCCTTGTACAGTAGGTAGATGAGAACGTGGGTCCAGGAGATGCCAGGATTGAACATGGTTGACTGCTTGATGAGGCTGTAGCCCCTCTATGGGTGGATGGGGAGGGTTTGCCAGCTAAACAAAACAGTAATTTTTCTCGTCTTTCCATCAGGTCTTTTTGCTCCTGAAGCAATATTTCTGTGAAAGTTTAGTAACCGTGTCGCTCTGTTGTGTGGCCTCCACTATCAGTGAAAACTCCAACAGAAACACCTGATAAACTTTCCTGCTTCTGCCTCCAAATACAGCTCAGGAAGCAGAGATGAGGTGATTCCTCCTGGGTGAAGCTGCAGCTAGTTTTAGGATTAGCTCTCTTCTCTTTACTTAGCAGTGGTGAAGCAGACACTGGCCTAGAAGAGCTGAGTGGTGTTATTGATGCAGCTTGTAGAGGAAACAGGACATTCACTGCGAAACAGGAAGTTTCTCACAACTAAATTTCTCTGCTCCTACTGCCCCCTCTTAGATATGCACTGTGTCAGACCAGCGGATGCACTGTACTGTCTCTCTCTCTCACCCTTAATGGGGCCATGTTGTTCTTTATAGTAATAAAATAATAAAAATTTTTATTTCTTGGCACCTTTCAACACCCAAGGTCACCGTACACAAAAGGAAAAATAAATAAAAAGTAAATAAAAATAAATTACATAAGAGTTTAAAACAGATAAAGGACATTGATATAAAAATGACACAAAACAGTCAGTTTACATGAGTTATAGGTAGTAGGCCAGTTTAAACAGGTGGGTTTTGAGTGCAGATGTGAATGATGCCAGAGAGCTGATGTTCTGAATCTCGGATGGAAGTGAGTTCTAGAGCTGGGCAGTAGAGCGACTGAAGGCTCTGCTCCCCATGCTAGAGACGGGCCGGGGGAACAGTAAGGTGAACGGAGAAGGATGACCAGAGAGCACGGGAGGGAGGGAGTGGTAATATGGAGGAGATCAGACAGATAAGGAGGGGCCAGATTGTGAATAGCTTTGAAAGTGAGGACCAGTAACTTATAGTTGATTCTGTATTTTATTGGGAGCCAGTGGAGTTGTTGAAGTATAGGGGAGATATGTTTAAAGGAAGAGGTGCGAGTCAGGATACGAGCAGCAGAGTTCTGGAGAAGCTGCAGTTTCTGAAGTGATTTATTGGGAAGACCGAAGAGGAGTGAGTTACAGTAGTCAATGCGGGATGTGACAAGACTATGGATAAGGATTGCGGCAGCATGCGGAGTGAGTGATGAGCGCAGACGATTGATATTACGAAGGCGGAAGTAAGCAGACCGAGTAATGCTACCGATGTGGGCTTAAAATGATAGGGTGCTGTCGAGAATGACGCCAAGACTCTTGACTTGAGGGGAGGGGGAAATGGCAGAACTGTCAACGTTGATGGAGAAACTGTGAGACTCTGTTAGAGTGGAGGGTGTGACGACAAGTAGAACCTCAGTTTTACTGCTGTTGAGTTTGAGAAAACTGAAGGAGAACCATGCTTTGATTTCCCGGAGACAGTCAGAGAGAGAGGAAGGTGGAAGAGAGGACCATGGTCCCTGGGGTACACCAGCCGAGACAGAGAGTGACTCTGAAATGTGGACCTTGAGTTGAATAAACTGTGTGTGGTTGGAGAGATATGAGGAAAACCAAGTGAGAGGAGTATGAGAAACACCAAGGGTTGCCAGTCTGTTTAGGAGGATGCTGTGTGAGGTGGTGCTGAATGCTGCACTGAGATCTAAGAGGATGAGGATTGTAAGAAGACCAGAGTCAGCCGCCGTTAGCAGGTTGTTGGTGATTTTTAACAGAGCTGATTCTGTACTGTGAAAAGGACGGAAGCCAGACTGGAATTGTTCATAAAGGTTATTGTTAGTGAGGTGTTTGGGGAGCTGAGAGGCAACAACCTTTTCGAGAATTTTGGAAAGGAAGGGAAGATTGGAAATGGGACAAAGGTTATGAAGTCAGACGGATCAGCACCAGGTTTTTTGATGATCGGAGTGACAGCAGCAGTCTTGAAGGCTAGTGGAACATATCCGGAGTTGATGGAGGAATGAATGATGGCGGTGATGTGAGGAACCAATGAAGGGAGACAAGCTTTGACTAGGACTGTAGGGAGAGGGTCGAGCAGGCTGGTGGAAAGTTTGGATTTCTGAATCAGTTCAGAAATGTCAGATGGGGATGGAAGAGTGAAATCTGAGAACGGGTGTGGGATAGAAAGAAATGGAGGTAGAGGGTCTGCGATGGAGACAGCAGCTCCTACAGTGGCAAGCTGTTGATGGATATTTGAGATTTTTCAGGTAAAGATGGACAAAAGGGAATTGCAGAAGTCAGCTGAGTAAAGATGAGGAGGGAATGTGTCCGAAGGTTGTGTGATATTATTGAACAGTGACAAGAGAGATTTAGAATTTCCTTCATTAGAAGAGATTAAACCTGAATAGTATGTGGATTTTGCTGAAGCAATACAGTCCTTATATAGAAGAATCTGGCTATTGTACATGTCCTTGTGAATGGTGAGTCCAGTTTTCTTGGCAAGGCATTCAAGCCGGCATCCTTCGGCTTTAAGTTGGCGCAGGGCGGGAGTGAACTATGTAGCAGAGCGGGAGAAGGAGACGCATCTGTGTTTCAGTGGACAAAAGATGTTTAGAAGGTTCTTGAGGTTTTCATTGTAGTGAGAAACTTGTTTATCGGGAGTGGAAAAATTGCAAGGAGTGGGGAGGTTATTTATGGCAGAAGACAGTGTGTCAAGATTGATATCCTTGATTTTGCTGAAGGAAATGAAACGGGGTTGGTGGGTTATATAAGGAGACACACTTATTTTAAAGGAGATTAATTTGTGATCGGAGAAGGAATGTGATGGGCTATAGAATCAGCAGGAATTACACCAGAGCAGCAAACCAAGTCCAGAATATGATTTTTGGAGTGTGTAGAGAAATTTATGTATTGTTGTAGTCCAAAACTGTTTAGACAGAATCCAAAGTCCCTGGAAAGAGGATAGATGGGCCAGAAGAGCCGCAAAGTCATTCAAAAAGTCCCTATTGGGTTTAGGTGGTCGGTACACAATACACTGAAAATTTGGGAGCTGAACCAGAGAGTTGTGAGGCCATATATTTAAATGAATTAAGCGCATGGGCCTCAAGTGGCTTTACTCTCCATTGCTGGTGGTGAATCATCGCGAGACCACCCCCCCTACCGGAGCCGCGAGGTTTACACATGTAAACAAACTCAGGTGGAACGGATGAGTTGAGATGAGTAAAGTCATTGGGCTGTTGCCACGTTTCAGTTAAACAGAGAAAATCCAACTTACAGTCCGAGATGAGATCCTGGATGAGATCCCCCTTGTTCGTAAGAGAACGGATGTTGAGCAGACCGAAGTTGAGTGTGGTGACGGGGTTAGCCGACCTAGCCAGGCGGGATAACACAGCATGATCAGCAGCACGGCAAATCCTCAGATTCCTGGGATTCACCCCGCGCCGACGGAGTTGAGGAGAAGAGGAGCAGCTGGGCTGGCCGACAAAGCCAGCGACAGGTACAAGGCAGACATCAGGAGGATCCAGGGAACGCCAGGGCACCGCGTATGATCCAGATCCCAGTTGGGAAAATGATGAGAAGCGAGCCAGGGATGCCTTCAGCCTCACCAGATGACCACAGCGTTTGTGGGGGCATTTCTGCCGCTGGAGGAGGGTCGACACCCTGAACAGGTAAGCCGGAATGCCCCATAGCAACGGGGGGAGAGTGGTACGATGGCTGTAGCAGAACGTTGATGGAACTCCAGCATTGCACTGAAGTTCCAGAAGAAACTGACGATCATACATCAGCAGAGATTCCGAAAGCAGCGAGCCCAGGCATAAAATCAGCAAAAACACAAACCAAAGGGAGAGCAACAGACGAGCAGCCACGTACTGCGGCGCCATCTTTGCATGCCAACTACCCAGCAAAAACTATACGGTGAAGCAGGTGCAGATATGACCTACACTTTAAACAGTTCTGCATCTCTGAGCAATGAAACATAACTTATATCTGCCAAAAATAACTAACACCTTGTGCACCATGTTTACTAGTCGATTAGTTGTAAACATCCGTAGTTTAGTAGCTATTGTTCTGTATGTATGCTGTCAGTGAGGGTAGAGGGTCTTCTTTCAGATCCTCCACCCCTTCATAAAGGTGTTGCCCAAGGCTCTATATTTAGTCCAACATTATTTAACATTTACATCAACAATAAATTATAACCCATGTCATAGCTAGGTGTCATATCCACCTGTATGCCGATGATACTATTGCATTGTATTACGTTGAAACCTTAACTTTATTTCTTAATCTTTCTTAATTCTTTCTGTTTTATGTAATCAATTTTATTTTTTTTATTTTTGTTTTTTTAATACACTTGTATTTTTCTGCACCTTGCTGTAATTGTGGTGGAGTAAGGTTTCCCTTAGCCCGTCTCTCCCTCTTGATAAGCACAAGGTATAGCGCATATGGCAGTAATTGCGAGGCGGAGTAGTGCACGTTATATCTGGGCAGGTGTTTGTCCCTTCAGTATGCGCCATACACTGACGGTCCGGGTGGTTAGCGTGCCAGAGTGTCAGCTTTACCCTGAAATTGTTGCAGCTGTGTGGCATGACGAGTGGTTTCACCTTTGCGGTGCACTCTGGGTCGGGACTGAGTTGGTGCCAGGGTATATCATCAGGACCTTTTGCGGCATTCCTGGTCTCTTCTCCTCTCTCCCTCCTCATTTTGGGGATGTATTGACATGGGGACGTAGCATTGCCTACGCTGCTGTGGGTGGAGGAGGCTGCTGTTTTGTCTCCTTCTGGATTCCCGCCCGTACAGTGCATGTGCAGGTGGAGGAACAAATTTCTGACTGACAATTTATTCTTAAACTCTAGGCAAGGGGTAAATTACACTGATCGAACACTGTGAATGCAGCCCACTTTTTTGCTAATATTGTTTGGTTTCTTTGGTTTTGTTGCTCCTTACTTTGATTTCATTTGATTTGATTTTTGCTCATTTCGTATTCTTATCTTTCATGTACTAACATTTAGTTTACAGGGTTGCAACAGCTGTGTGTTGAAACCCCTGCAAAGGTTTATTTTGGGAATTGTCAGCTATTATTATTTTTTTATTATTATTAATATCAACTGTGTTCTTTTCAAAAGAAAATTGTAAAAAATAAAATATGAACATTTTATGGGAATCCATCTACCCTGGTGCATTTTATTTTGGACCTGCCTTTTTTCTTTTAGGTTTACTGGGGGTTTAACTCCCCCAGTTGGCATTGTCACCCTCTTTTAATTTCTTTTAATTCATAGATATATTTCTTTTGTTGTTTTTATGTTTTGTGTAAAGCACTTTGAATTGTCTTGCACATAAAATGTGCTATACAAATAAATTTGCCATGCCTTGTCTACACTTTCAGTTTCTCTATTAACTCTGCTCTGTCTGCAAATCATCTCCAGTGTCATTCGGCATGTGTTTTTTCTGATCTTTATTCAACATTGTACGCAAGCAAAACAAAATTGTATGCTTTTTAACAGAGCTCTCCCACAACATAAGTGTTGTATTTAAATTATTTCACTGGACAATTCTGAGATTCAGTTTGTCAGTTCTTATAAGTATCTTGGCAGTTGGCTGGAGTGCTCACTCCCATTTAAACACATATTAGTAATTACTTTCAAACGTGAAATCCAGAACAGGTTTTCTTTACTGTAATAAATCCTCACTAACACACGCCACTAAACATCTTTTAAATAATTCGACAGTACTCTCAGTCAAAAACTACAGTGATGTATTTAATAGTTCTACTTGTGTTTTTCTTCCATCTGATTCTACCGAATGAAGGTGATCACCAATCACCATCATTCATGATGTGTTTCTGACCACATTTCTTCCTGGAAGACGATGGCTCCCCACTTTCCTTCCAGTTTTTAATAATGCACTGGACAGTTCTGATCCCAGTTTTAGTAGCTTCTCCATCTCCTTAGATATTTTCTCTGCTTGATGCCAATAATCTGACCCTTCTTAAACAGACTAGCATCTTTTCCACAACCACGGATGTGTCTTTCCAAATGGTTGTTTAAGAAATGAGAAGTTGCTCATTGCATCAGTTGGGGTTAAATAACTTGTTGCAGCTGAAAGATAATGACCATGCAGTGATTTTCCAATAGGAGGCTCCCACCTATTTGCTTAGTTAAATCCATGCTACTTGATGTAAGTGTAACTAAGGTTCTTTAATGTGAATCAGCCACAGATGATTTTGGTAAGCTGAATAACTTCTCTGCCTCCATGAGCTCATCCTGTCTCAAATCCTCAGTGATCATCTGAACATGACAATGGACCTGCTGCTGCTGTGTCTGGAACTCGAGGACCATGTTGTTCATGATGTTAAGCTTTGCTAATACAAATATTTTGCTATGTGAAGGGTTCAATATATACGGTTATCGTTCAATAAACCATTAGCTAGACAACACCAACAAACACACGGGTCATGTTTAGTATTGTACTTCCTGTCCGACTCTGAACGTCTACTTTCTGAGTCATGTCCCTTATTTTCTCCTAAATGCACTGACTGGACAGGACTCAGCCTGAGGTGGAAAGTGTGAAGAGAAATAGACCGTGTACTGCTTGGCTGCTGACCACCATCTCAGACACACAAGCTTTCAGTCTCACATACTGTAAATTCAATAATCACAATAATCACTGTAAATAATCACAATGTAAAGTCTGATATCTTATTTAGAATAAATTCCAGATTTACTTTATAGTCACTGTGATTCACAGTAAATGCTGCAAGTCCCAATTGTATTAAAAGTTGTGATTTTAGCAAAGTGATTGAACAACAATGAACATTGACCCTTCATGGAGAAGGAGACCTAGAGATGTTGCAACTTCTGATGATTTACCATGAGACAGGAAAAAAAATCTCAGCTGTATGATAACCAGTATTTCAGATATAATATATAATAAATAAATAAATAAAAAACAACAAAAACAAAAATAAAAAAACAATACTGGCCAAAATAAGGCCAATACTGATGCACATTTACAGCACAATTCAGTGTAAAGAAAAGAACCTTTTCCAACAAGGATTATACAGATTAAATGAGTTTTACATGGTTTTTTACAGATATTGTTGTCGTATCTAATCTAATTCATAAGCCAGTACAGTCAGGAAAAAGCTACTTTTTTTGCCAGTGTCTCTCCTTTTTGCCATGTGTAACTCTGCTGTCGGCAATATAACACTGTTTTTGGTCAAGTAACAATTTCCGTGCATACTGGGAGAGTGGTCTTTGGTAAGCACTGGGAACTGAACTCTTGTTGCTGTCTAAAAGTGGCAGGCCTCTTGCCTCATGCAAATAATGACTGCTAAGAAAGTAATCTTGCAGGTGTGGAGAAAAGCGCTGGAGCCTATGTTACATTTGTGACTTGGAGAAATGGCAAATACCCAGCACCTGGGGAGAGTAAAATTCTAAAATAAAGGCAGAAGAAATGTATTTCATAAGATCTGGCACCCTGTGCTGATGCTGTTTTAAGAAAAGGACTGCTGTTCTGTTTCTGAGGCAGAACATCTTGTTTTGTGCATCTTTTCTCTGTTTTTCTTTCACTGCACATTCTTGTTAGGCTTGAGCGCAAAGAGACAGTGTGAAGGCCTGTTGAAATGCAAGCACTTGTCATTATACTTCCATATTTCTCTCATTCTACTTCTAAATAAAATACTTTTAGGGGCCTAAACATAACAACACATTACCAAAGTTGGCCTATTGCCATTTCACCATACAATGTATATACAGTATATGAGGTATCTGATGTATCTGAGGTCTTTGCCTTCACCGATTAAGGCAGTGGTTCCCAAACTTGGGGGCAGACCCCTTAGGAGGCGACCAGAGTTATACTGTGGGGGGTGCAGCTAGACTAAAATAAACTTAAAGTTTTTGCACTGCTAGCAAAACATGGACAAATTTGTGAAAGTACCAATTTACCAAAAGTACCAAAGCTATGATGAACTAAGGGCAGACATTTAAAATACCAAAAAGGAAAAAAAAAACCATGATGAGGCATATCTTTCTCTAGACTTTACCAGGTAATGGTCAAGTCTAGAGAAACCTCAATTTGGGACTTCTTATCCTGAACACCTGTTGATTACTTTAGAAATAAACTCCTCAACTGTCATAAATAGCAGAGCTGTTTTATCAAAGCAGCATCTGTCTCATCGAAAGCTCAACTCACCTGAGGTAGTTTGCTGTTTCCTAGTTTGAAATGCCCCACACTGTAGTAAAGGAGTTGATGGCTCCTTTTGCCGCTGACATGGTTTTATAACTATAGTTAATGAGGTAGCAACCAATAAATTAAAGCCTAGTTTGTGTCACATTTCTTCATACATTTCTTTGTGTTAAGAACACTAAAATCAGGCTCAACTAACTCTAGGGCAGAAGGGTTGGGAACAAACTGGGCTGGGTCAATTCAGATGGTATAAAATAAAAGATATTTATTTAACAAAATGAAACAAGCTCTTCCTATATATATATAAAAAAAGCTAACAAATAATTCAAAAGATCCTACAAACAAAATATACCATTACCGATAAGTATCAATTAACAAAAAACAAAGAAAACAACGATAACAAAAGGTATCTAATTTATGGTAACTTTAAAAAATACTAAATAACGTCACACTAATTATGAACAAAACACAACTCAACGCAGCTTCTCAAAAAGGAAAGCCTTACTTATCCAAATATTTACAAAACTCAAATGCTTCTCTAAAACTAAACGAGAGCATCTTTTCTCCAAACCAAAAGTCAATCCCCAGAAAGCTCTTAACAGCAAACACAGCCACTAAACCAAAATGGGTATTAAACACTCCCAAACTGGCTAACTGTGTGCCGGAGGGTACACAGCCACCACGAGTATTGCTGATCACTGGCTATTATGGGCAAAAAGTCCTTCTGCTTGACCCAGCTGATGTCATCCTGAACTGTAGGCAACCAATCTGGACAGAGGAGAGAGTCCTGGTGCCAATTCCACAGTCAACCCTTGCATTGCTCCAGCGCAGTGGGATTTGCATCTCCGGCACCAAAACAAAAGGCCAGAATAGGCCAGGGGCTGTAACAGTAAGCATTGTGGTGTATGTGATAGTGGGATTTGGGGGGAGGGCTTGGCATTATTTTTGTTGATGAAAGGGGGGCCTTGCAAAAAGAATTTGGGAACAACTGGACTACGGTGAGTTTTGCAGGACTCCAGTCCTGCCTGTGGGAATCTGTTTCCAACTTTGCACTTCACCCCAGTCTCAGTTTGCCACTGTTTTTGACGGTCACTTGATGTCAGCTGACGGTTCTTGAGTGATGAGTTTGTGGTCATCCTTTTCAGGTAAAAGTTGCTTTTGCCCTCTGCCAGGCTGCAGCTCTGCTGTCCTCATAAAGCAGTATAAGGTGTACTTGTGTAGGAGTTACATTTTTGGTAAGAGATGCTGATTTTAGAATGACTAGCAGTTATCTCTTATTTCTTCCAGAGTTGTTGGACAGCAGATGCTGACCAGGAGAAAACACACTGCTGTCCAAATGTTTCTGGACTTTCACCATTTTGGACATTTTCTGATTTTCTTGTGAGTAAATATTAGTTCTTGAGGTTTGCACATCATTGCCGTTTTACTTTATATGCATTTTACACAGCTTTTAACGGGAAAACAGATCAGAGACATTTACCCGACTCACGTCCCTTCCTCCACCCAATCTCACCAGACTGATGAAGTTTAATCACTGTGTCTAACTGAGACACAGCTGACTGTTGCTAATCATTCCTGTCCATCTATTGTCCCATATGTTAGATGTTATTGGTGTAAAGTTTGGAGAGATGTTGACCTCCTGTTGATCCCAGTGGGCTTCAAGTGTTTGGATCCAGCCTTCAGCTCTGTGTGATCTATCAGCCAAAGTGTTTAGAAGCAAACCTTCACCGCTTTACGCAGCATATGCAATGGATCACACACCAGGGACGCGGTGTGTCGGTGTGTGTTTTGACCATATTCCTCTTTTCCGTTAACAGCCAATTTGTCAGCTCATTAGAGGATCATACATCACCGTTAGCCTGACCCTCCTCATCACTTTTCTCTGTAACTGCTACAATTACAGAGAGATTCAGTCTGAGTTCTCAAAAACCCATATTTCTAGTTCAAATAGATCACAGCCTTATTTTAAACAGCCAAGAAGTTAAAGCTCTTCTCAACACCTGAGGAGTATGAAAGAGTCAGCAGATGCATTTTATTTATTCTCAGCAGGGTGAATTCTTAAAAAGTAAAGAAGGTATAATAACAATTTAAAAGAAAATATTTAAAATCTTGGATGATTTGTTTCAAGTTTCAAAATGTTCATTTGTTGTGATTGTTGTGTATGTGGCGTCTACGTATTTTGTTGGACTGGGTATTAACCAGAGCAGGGTCATTACCAGGGTGCCAGATCTCCTGGTGTTTCTGTGTGTTGATGACCATTGTTCCCAGTTGCTGGAACAGTAAGTGACAACAAAACAGGAATTTACTTAATCCCTTTTCACAGATGAGATTTGCGGCTTTAAGGGCTTTATTAGTCAGTTTAAGGGAAGGTGTTTAGTCATTCATACATTGTTTGCCGTCCCATTAATGTTCTACATTAGTGGTTCCCAAACTGGGGGATCAGAGTTATGACAGGAGGGGCCCAACTCGGCTAAATAACATGTAAGGCAAGGCAAATTTCTTTGCATAGCACATTTCATGTACAAGACAATTCAAAGTGCTTTACATAAAACATAAAAACATTACATTTGAGTGGTGTTTTGTTGTTGGACTTCTGTGCTCGTCATGGATTGTCCTTAACAAACACCTTGTTCAGACATAAGAGTGTCCACATGTGCACTTGGCACCAGGACACTCTAGGCCGCAGTTCGATGATCGACTTTGTAGTCGTGTCGTCGGACTTGCGGCAGCATTTTCTGGACACTCGGGTAAAGAAAGGGGCGGAGCTATCAACTGATCACCACCTGGTGGTGAGTTGGCTCAGATGGTGGGGGAGGATGCCGGTCAGGCCTGGCAGACCCAAGCGTGTTGTGAGGGTCTACTGGGAACGTCTGGCGGAGTCCCCTTTCAGAAAGAGTTTCAACTATGTCCCAGGTGAGTAGAGGTACATTTAGTCCGAATGGGCTGTGTTCCGTGCCTCTATTGCGGCCAGCTTCAGCTGTAGCCGTAAGGTCGTCAGTGTGTGGCGGTAACCCCAGAACTCGTAGGTGGACACCGGCAGTAAGGGATGCTGTCAAGCTGAAGAAGGAGTCCTATCAGGCCTTATTGGCCTGTGGGACTCCAGAGGTAGCTGATGGGTATCGGTGAGCTAAGCGAAGCGCAGCTTCGGCAGTCACTAAGGCTCTGGATGCTGCGGGCCTGTCTTGGCTGACATGCCTCTGCAGCATCACATGGACATTGGGGACAGTTCTCCTGGACTGGCAGACTGGGGTGGTGGTCCCCCTTTTCAAAAAGGGGGACCGGAGGGTGTGCTCCAACTACAGGGGGATCACACTCCTCAGCCTTCCCGGTAAGGTCTATTCAGGGGTGCTGGAGAGGAGGGTCCATCGGATAGTCGAATCTCAGATTGAGGAGGAGCAGTGTGGTTTTCGTCCCGATCATGGAACAGTGGACCAGCTCTACACCCTCTACAGGGTCTTCGAGGGGGCATGGGAGTTTGCCCAACCAATCTACATGTGTTTTTTGGACTGTCGTGGTGAAGAGGGAGCTGAGCCAAAAGGCAAAGCTCTCGATTTACCGGTCTTTCCTACCCTCACCTGTGGTCATGAGCTGTGGGTAGTGACCGAAAGAACAAGATCGTGAGTACAAGCAGCCGAAATGAGTTTTCTCCGCAGGGTGGCCGGGCTCTCCCTTAGAGATAGGGTGAGAAGCTCGGTGGTCTGGGAGGGGCTCAGAGTAGAGCCGCTGCTCCTCCACATCAAGAGGAGCCAGATGAGGTGGCTCGGGCATCTGGTTAGGATGCCTCCTGGACGCCTCCCTGGTGAGGTGTTCCGGGCATGTCCCACCGGAGAGAGGCCCCGGGGAAGACCTAGGATGCACTGGACGGACTACATCTCTCGGTTTGTCTGGGAATGCCTCGTGATCCCTCAGGATGGGCTGGTGAATGTGGCCGGGGAGAGGGAAGTCTGGGTTTCCCTGCTTAGGCAGCTGCGCCCGCGACTCGACTCCAGATAAGCGGCAGAAAATGGATGGATGGATGGATAAAAACATTACAGCAAGGTGCAGGGGAAGAAAAAAAAATACAAGTGTATTAGAAAACAAAGATAAAAAAGATGAAATTGATTACATAAAACCAGCAAGAAAAAGCTCAGATAAAGAAACAAAATTAAGATTTCAGCGTAAAAGAGCCAAATGCAGATCTGGACTTCTAAATAGAAACGAGTTCCATGGGTCTTTAACCTGGATCTAAATAAACTGAGTGTTTCAGCTGATCTGAGGCTTTCTGGGAGTTTGTTCCAGACATGTGGAGCATAGAAGCTAAAAGCAGCTTCTCCATGTCTGGTTCTGTCTCTGGGAACAGATAAGAAACTGGATCCAGATGACCTGAGGGTTCTGGTAGGTTCATACTGGGTGAAGAGGTCACTGATGTATGTTGGTTCTAAACCTATTTTGGTCTTTCTACACCAGCAGCAGAACTTTAAAGTCTGTTCTCTGATGGACAGGCAGCCAGTGTAAAGACCTCAGAGCTGGACTAATGTGGCCCTCTTTCTTGGTCTTAGTGAGGACTCGAGCAGCAGAGTTGAATGAATGAATGAATGAAAAATACTTTATTAATCCCTTTGCAGGGAAATTCATGTAATTCTGGAGTTCTGGATCAGCTGCAGGTGTCTGACTGATGTTTTAGGTAGAACCTGTAAAAACACTGTTACAATAATCAAGCCAACTAAAGATGGAAGCTGGACTAGTTTTTCCAGGTCCTGCTGACACATCACATCTTTTACCCTTGATATGTTCTTAAGCTGATAGTAGGCTGACTTTGTAATTCCCTTAATGTGTTAAGTTAAAGTTAAAGTTAAGGTCTGAGTCCATCAATACACCCAGATTTCTGGCCTGGTTGGTGGTTTTTTAGTTGTATAGACTGAAGTGCTGTGGTGACACTTAATCGTTTCTCTTTGGCCCCAAAAACCATCACCTCAGTTTTGTTCTTGTTTAACTGGAGAAAGTTCAGCACATCCAGTCATTGATCTCTTCAATGCATTTCCCAAGAGCCTGTACGGGGCCTCGATCTTCTGGTGACATTGTAATATAAACAGAGACTGTTTTTAGTAGTTCTGGGAAGACACCCGAAATTAAAGATAAGTTAACAATCTGTAACAGATCTGGCTCCAGAATCTTTGAGACCTTTTTGAAAAGGCCTGTGAGCAGGATGTCCAAGCAGCAAGAGGAGGAGTTCAACTCACATATGATATCGCCCAGTTCTTTGCTGCTAATGGGATTAAACTGTGTCATAGTGTTTAAACTGGTTTTCACTGTACACAGTATATTTCCTGAACCTGTTGCTGCTGATGAACTAACTGTTAGTCTGATATTCTGGATTTTTTCTGTGAAGAATTTGGTGAACTCATTGCAGCCTTGGTGGAACAAAGTTCAGGTGCTATTGACACAGGAGGGTTTGTTAATCTGTCCACAATAGCAAATAAGACCCGAGCATTATGATAGTTTTTGCTAATAATGTCAGAGAAATAGGACTTTCTTGCATTCCTCAGTTGTAGAAGAGTGAAGTTTCTCTTTATACATGTCATAATGAACCTGTAGATTTGTTTTTCTCCATCTACGCTCGGCTTTCCGACACTCTCTTTTTTTCATTTTTCACCAGTGTGGAATTTCTCCATGGAGACCTTTTCATCCCAGAGACAACTTTTACCTTAATAGGAGCAACAGCATCCATAATACTTAACATTTTAGCATTAAAACTAGTGACAAGCTAATTGGCTGTACCCCCTGATAGGGCAGGTGTTGAAGAGAAGACCTGGTTAAACATCCCAGTCATGTTTTTAGTTATACACTGTTTTGTGATCATCTCTATTGAGACATTTGTGCGAACAAGAATCATACTCTCAAAGAAAACACAGTAATGATCAGACAGGCCCACATCACATACAGTCGTTTTAGAAAAGTCCAAACCCTTCGAGATCAGTAAATCTAGAGTGTGTCCTAGATTTCAATGACCTGTTTGGGGTTTGGTCGGGCTAAGCGTCACCATTCTGGTTTTTGGTGCTTTTGAGGGGATGTTGTTGGGGGCAAATAAAGATCCATCCTCTTGCCTCCGCTGATGTCTCTGTTTTTCAAGGCAGAGTGGGGGCAGATGCAGCTCCTCCTCTGGGTTTCCACTGGGTTTTTTTTGGTCTATCTTATGAAATAACTCCTCTTGTATCTCAATCTTGGCACTGAATACAGAGGGATGACACAGGAAGTGGAAAAGGTTGGAGGTGAAAAGTTTCACCCCTGACTTGTTCAAATTTAATCCATTTGCCTTAAAAAGATGTCTGCGTTCCCAAAAGATGTAAAAATTATTATTAAAATGCAGTTTGTTGTAATCACATGCCAAAATAAGACAATTATGTAGTGCCAGTCATCTTCTGATGGGGGGCACAGGTCCACTGATAAAAACCGCTTTTCTCATATCTGAGTAATCAGCCACAGCTTTCAGAATTCTCTCCTGCGTGTCACTGATCATATCTTTAGGAAAGCAGAGGACTTTGGTGTTCTTTCCACACATTCACTGAACATCATTTACAGTAGAATCACCAATAATCAGAGTTTAAGGCCCAGCCTTTAGCTTTCCCTGGGGCCTTTTCCTTTCTGACTGGCTTTTAGTCCTCACCTCGCAGTCCCGAGTCCTCTGATAGTGGAGCAAATCTGTTCTGTAGTTCCACATTCAGGCGTTTTGGAGGTTTGTTGTTAACCTTCCCAGTCTGGGTTGTCCAGTCCTGTTTTCTACTATGTAGAGGGTAAAAGAGGTCCTTTGTCTTGTAGGGAGCGGAGGCCAGTCAGTCTCATCATAGACTTCAGCTGGCTGCGCCCGGCCCATGAAAGCATGATTTACTTTTTGGCTTTGCACCAAGACAGTTCCAGGGAGTATTTTTACATGATGATTTATTGTAATTCACATAGGCTGCTTCTTTTTTTGTAGTGTTATCTGTGCTTTTTAGCCATCTGTTAGCTTGCTCACCTCCACTGTTGTGGGTCAATGACAAGGTTGTTTCCTTTCCATGCAGTCCATTTACTTCAATATTGACCTCAAGACAGCAAACTTTCGCCTCCAGCGCTGTTATTTTCTTAAATAGGTCTTGGTAGTCGTCTGTGGGGATGGAAGGCATCTTGCTGCTTGTTAGCCTAGCATTAGCACCTTTCCAAGCTACTTAACTTTAACTGAGTGCTACGTGTAGGCTTCAGCTGTGTGTATGCCACGCACACGGTGCGCTGCAGATAAAAGAGCTATGAAAAATGTTGCAGATTCTGATATAAATTCTTTAGTCCCAGCGACCTATAGGTATAAAAAAACTACTGTGGGTGGGTTTGTAGGTAAAAAAGAGGAAAAATCAGTGTACAAATCAAAATAAAATGAGGAAGAATGCAGCAGAAAGGAGAGCAAAAGCAGGAAGAGTCTGTACAGCAGCAAAGCAGGAAGCATTCTCCTAGTTTTTGCACTTCTAGCAAAAGTAATGAAGCAATGATGAATTAACAAGTGACATTTCAACACGCCCAAGAAAAGAAAGACAAGAAAATATGATGAGGCGTATCTCGCCCTGGTCTTCATCATGGTCAAGTCAATGGTGGTGGGTAACGAAGAGAGACCGTGGGGGGTGGGGTAACTGACATTATTGTCAATGAAAAGGAGCCCTGCAGAAAACATCTGGGAACCACTCCATGAGTTATTTAGACATGTCTGTTAAAGTAACAAAAAGATCCACAAAATGTCTTCAATAACCAAGAAAAGGAAGTCCAGGTGCCTTTATTAGAGCTGCACTGACTTTCCAACCTTAAAACTCTGCGTTCTGAACTTGTCTGATGGCACAGTGACATTTATTGTCTGCATTTCTGTCCAGCAGTGTCCCGAGGCTGAGAAACTGAACTGTATAACTTTTTCTTCCTTGACGCTGCATGACATTGCAGCTGAGTTTTGCTTTACGCCCAGCACCACACGCTATCAGGTAGATATAAACACACCAGCTTTTTTGAACCTGCACCGTGGCTGATTCAGCAAAGAAACACAAGAAGACATTTTCAGAGTAAGAGAAGTAAAGAAAGAGAGAAAGAGACAGAAAAAGAGATAAGACAAGAGTCAAGATAAGGCTGACTTTTACTGGCTGGAGAGATCTCAGAGAAGACACAGGATGCACGATGGATTAGCCTTCGATAGGCTAATCCATCTGAGAAAATCTGAAAAGGTTTTGTAATTAGTCTTTAAAATTCTTAAGATCAGCTTGAACTGGCTGTCTGAGAAACTCTGCCAACAAAGAGCTATTTATGAGAGACTGAATGGTATGAAGAATCCAGTGTGTTATTATATGTGAGAGTTTCAACACATGATGCAACAACACAAATAATGTGAGCAGCATGATGGTTTATGTTTAGTTATGGTTGACAGCCCAACTGGGAAGGATGGATTGTTAGTTTGCTTGTGACATTAAATCCAAATAAGCTCATGTATGCAGTTGTATAGCTGGGCAGGACGTGTTTGCATAAACTGCATGAACTGATTGATTCTTCCAGCGTGACACCATATGCATGTTCCTGTCTTCATGATATTTTTGAACCACTTTCTGATGTCTGTTGTCCAAAGGTATCAGTCTAATACGACTTTATTGCATAACTTTGCACCAAATATTGTGATAACTTCAAGAATCCATTATGTTCTTTAAGTTATCGTGAGATTTGATGATTATATACACAAATTTTAAAAATACAGACCCACACACAACTTGCAAATATCTTGAGAGATCAATTTTTTTGCACCAACAAAAAAAATCACAAATAGAAACTGAAGTGTGATCATCTAGTTCCACTTTAACAATGAATGTTAAATAATTATAAATGAAAAAAAAAGATATTTAAAAGTTTATAAATGAAAACAAATTGTCCCTGGACAGGAGGACCTGATTTGTGAATGCGTGGGGCTTGCCCACTGTGGCATGCCCAAAGCGCCGACACTCCAGAAGATCCAGAACCTTCAGACATGCTGTAATGGCTTTGAGCAAAAATGCTGCACATCTGTAGCTCAAATAACTTTTTTTTTTTTTTTTTTTTTTTTGCTGATGTTGATAGGAAAATTACAAAAACTCTAAAGGAAACGAGGCTTTGGGTCAGTGAGCAATGCAAAAAACTAGCTTCAAGAGGTGAGAATAAAGTCTCTGTAAGATACGCCAAGAACAGCCAAGCTTACATGGTTTACTTCACTGACACTGGGAAGGTGCTCCAGGACAGACTGGTCACATGCACACATACTGACACAACACCTGATGATGACTTAGAGGAAGGGAGCAGGGTATGAACCTGAGCAGAGGCAACATGGCTGAGGTTGTCTGAAACTTGGCATCATGCAAGCAGTCTATCTGTGAGATGGACCACCAGTTCACCCCTCCAGTGATAAAACTGTTATTGTGGGAGCTAAAACAATGTCCCATTTCAACCAAATAACACCGCAATCATCATCATCGTCATCATCATGAAGCTGTCACTCTTATTTGGCTTTCTATATCATGACAGCTATTTAAAATGAAGTTCTACGGTTGGATATGGCTTTCTGTCTGGCACCAGTTTCTCCTCCTGTGTGAAGGGACTGACACCTGAGAAGAATGAGCATCCTATTACACTAAAGCCCCTATTTGCGAGCCTGAATGTTTTGCTATTTGCGAGCATCATTTGAGAGTTTTTCTTTTTTTTGTTCTTTTCTTTTACAGCATTGCTATTCTGGAATTATTCATATCTGTCTTCCTTTTTTCTCTGCGTTGGCTGGAGGTGCTGTGGTGCAGAAGGGAAACATAGCAGCAGAAGGGTGAGCTGCATTTAAGATGAGTCAGAGCTGACAGCAGATATTCACTGCAGAAAGTCTTAATGTTTGGCTTTTGCCAGTCAGTCTGAGGTTGGCCAAGTTTGAAAGCTGGTAACTAAGTTTACTGAAATTGGTTTAAAGTTTGTGGGTATATGTCGGCGTGTGTGCCTATTTGTGTTCTTTTGTTTTCATTTCGTGTGTTAGTTATCTGCATTATTTAGTCTGTTCTCGGTGAGCTTAGCTATTTGACGCAGAAGACATAGCAATACCACCAGGAAATTGCAGGGGGCAGTGCTGAGCAGAATAGCTGACATGCAACCAAGGAAAAAAACAATCCAGGAAAGAAACAAGTCAGGAAAGTCACAAAAACGCGTTTTTTCTGTGCTACTCGAGCTGTGTTTGCCTATGTGTAAAGGTCTCATCTGTTTTAAGTGGTACGTGTATGCTGCTGCCTGTGTGTGTGTGTTTGCCTGGGCACGTTGCCGTAGAGATCGATTTGTGTGATGTTGCTGATTGTGCACCAACCAAGGAAAATGAAAAATGGAGCTGGAGACGGAGACAGAGGCTTTTGGTCAGTGGCGTTATTCTCCTTATTTCCAGTTTATTGCTCGAAAGGACAAATATATTAGCGTGAAATGCACTCTGTGTGCAGTGTCTTTCAACCAATGTCAAGTCAATGAGCAACCTGTGGAAGCATTTGTCAACACAGCATGCCAATACCAAACTTGTGGCGAAAGATCCCACTCACCAGACAATGGAAGGAGTCATTCAGCCGCCGACGGGCCTAAACAAGCTAAGCTTTTTTCAACATTTCCTGGAGCGCAGCAGCCGGTAAGACAGAAATGAACAAACGAGTTGACGGGTTCTTTGTAGGAGACATGCTCCCCCTGTCGACTATTGAACCACCCAGGTTTAGAAAATACTAGATAAAATAATTATGAGACAAGTGTGGCCATTTCTTCCCACAGACAGGGATGTTGTTCATGTGGTTTTAAAGCCGTTTTGATTACAGTGTACAGTAAACACTCTGCAGACAGGCAGTGATGATTCTGATTCTGTCTACACAGTGAAGTAAGAAATGGTAAAGTAATAAGTAGTGGCTTTACTTTTCAACTGCAGTAATGAGTAATTTCATTACAATTTACAAAAGTAACAAGTAACTAGTAACTAATTACTTTTTTAGAGTAACTACCCCAATACTAGCTATAACACTCTGTCTTCTGTCTTGATTTCTCCAACCCTGCTGTCAAATACATCCCAGAGGCTCTTCTTCATTTACACTGGCCTGTTTTGCTGTAGTGGCCGATGTTGATGGAACAAAAGGACTTGGCTGTTGCTGAGAAGTTGCTTGAATGACAGCTGAGCACTCCGATGTCAAAGCTTTCACAGCCAAAGGCCAGAACTTCGAATCCCAGATCCAGGAGAGTTGACACAGCAAGGATCCTTACAGCCTCCTCCCCACATCGTTCTCTCAAGCTCCTCTGAAGATTTATGCCTAACTGAGAGGCAGTTAGACTTAATCTCTGACCTTTCTCATGAATTTTATGATTTAGTCGGACCAATGGAATTATTTTTGAAACAGAAACTTTCTTTTCAGATGACAGTTCCACAGTTGCTTCATCGAAGGCAGCAGGAAGTTGAAGGCACTCACTGACCATGTCTTTGTCAGCACTGTTGAAAGGGGTCAGATTGGTGTTCAGGGAGGACAAGGCTACTGCCACAGCTTCACGCTGCTCCAGCAGACAGCGAAACATTAAATAAGTGCTGTTCCAACTTGTCCCAACTTCTCAGATAAGTTTCATCACAGGTTTTCCCATTTGCACCTGAATGTCTGAAAGGTTTTGCTTTGCTGTGGCACTAGACTTAAAGAAGCCCATTATCTGCCTTGACTGCAGACGTAAAGCATGCAGCTCAGGGGTTTGCTACCAAAAGGGGTTTCACTACCAAATTCAGTGTATGAGCAAAACAAGGCACAAGTCGAACTTGTAACATCTGTGCATCTGTGCATTAGGTGCATTATCAGTGATTAAACATGTGATCTTGTTTTGTATTCTCCATGCATGCAGAAAAACACTCTTAGCCTCCTTCAGATGCTCAGCTGTGTGTGACATAGGAAATTTGGACATTCCAAGGACAGTGGTGGCAAGTTTTTTGCTGTCATTAACAAAGTAGCATGTCACTGCCAGGTAGGCATCCATGTTAAAAGAGGTCCACATATCTGAAGTCAAGCACACTGCCTTGGCCTTTTCACCTCATCCATTGCTTTGTCCCTGCTCTCAACATACCCTGACTTCAGCGTTGTTTTCAATGTATTTCTGGATGGGAGAACGTAATTAGGGTAGTTTCTTTACAAAATTTTTGAAACCATCATCTTTCATGATTGAAAAGGGTTGTGAATCCTTCACAATCAGGTTAACAAGTGCTTCGTCCAATTCCGTTGGGCCTCCCAGTCAAGGAACAAACATGGAGTGTGGAGGAATGTTGATATGCAACTTTTGCTTTGTATTGTCAATAGTAGGTTAATCATATGTGTGAGAATATATTATGTAGATGTTTAACAAATATGCCTGTTTTTGCTTCGTTGTAAAATTTACAATCATTGTAAATAGTAGGCGTAATTAAAGTCAAATGTGCTCTAAAATATCATTAATACACAGTCTCCAAGTATTTCTGATTCTGAAAACAGTTAATGTACATAAACACAGTGCTGGTTTGATTCTGCACTGGATTGTGTTGCACTGGGACTGATGGAGATATCAGGATGTTTAGTCCGTAGGTGTCTCCACATTGTTTTGGTATTACTGCAAAAGGCCAAATGCTGCATGCAATGCATACATTTAACCATTTTCTCCTCAAGGAGCTCAAAGTGATCCCAGACAGCTGACTTGGGATGTTTTCTGCTTCCTTCCATTTCCATTTCCAAACTTTCTCAAAAACGTTCAGTACAATACATTCAGATAAATGAGGGAAGACTTCGCAAATTAACACCCATCAGGAGAGCTTTTAAATGTTTGACGCACATCAGCTGATTAACCATCCGCTAATCCAACAATAGCATGAGGCACAATTTATAAAATAAGAGTATTTTTACTTTGTGAAAATGTAGTAAACATTGTCATTGTTCCATTTTGGACACAAGTCAAAAAGATCGCTTCACGCCCGCGGCACGGGGGAGGGTGTGAGTGTGGGGTTATATGGGATGCAGGTTGAAGTAGATGGGGAGTGGGGGGAGGGGGCCCATAGCACCCTGGTTCCCGGGGTGTGCGCTGGCCTACGCCGGGTGGCTGTCTGGGGGGGCCTGGTCCTCCTGGGCATGTTGCGGGCCCTCTGCCTTTGGGGGGTGGGGCGGCCGCCTCTGGGCTCCTGGGGCCCTGGGCCCTTCGCTTGGGCTGCCCTGGGTGGGCCGGTCCCTGGCGGGGCCGGCGGCTGCTGATCTTGGCCCACTGGGGCCTGTGCCCCTGGACTGTGGGGGGCTCTTGCTGGGGCTCTCCTCTGCCGCCCTTCGGGTGGGGCTGGAGTTGTCTTTGTGGTGGGGTGGCATGGGTTGGTGCTCCGGGTCTGCTGCTGAGGGCCCTGCCCAGGCCCTGGTCTCCCACTGGCCTCCGTGGAGGCGAGGTCGCATTTGCATGATCTCACTCACCACTCTTCATCACTGATCACTCCTTGTTTCTCATGCTCTGCATGCTGACACAGTCACTGAGTTGTCTAGTGGGTTTTTAATATTAAGCGATAATTATTAAAAGGAAAGGAAAAAAAAAAAAAAAAAAAAAAATTAGTTTTTTTCCTGTGAGTTAGTATCTGGTCGCTGTTATGTCTTTTTGATTTGATTTGGTTATTATTTAAAAACTCTTAATGACTGGCAGCCCTGTTTTTGTTTTTTTGTTTGTTTTTTCTGTGTGTGTGTTTCTGTTTTTGTAAAAGTTGTAGGAAATTTTCTGGTGTGTTCATGTACAGGTGTAACAGTTTGTTGTCTGGTGATGGTGTGGATTGAAGGGTCGTTTTCCTTCTGTCTGTGATCTTTTTGTCTCCTTTCTTCTTTCCCTTTTGCTCTTTTTGCTATTTTCCATCTTTTTCTGTCCCCTCCGGTCAGGTCCAGCAAGATTACATAGATTCCATGATTCAAAGTAAATAAATAAATAAATTAATCACATTATCAAGAGGGGCCCTACCCATAGGCCTCCCCTTGGTAGAGCAAATTTGTTCAGCACGATACAGCAACCAGATTATCATTTTGCTGCTATGATGCTGGACAGGACAGGTTAAAAAAAAAAAAAAAAAGATCGCTTCACATTCAGTTGTGTTTCACTGAACTTTAATTCTAAAGCAGGGAGAAACAGCCGTGAAGTTCAGGAACGAGTGGTGACGTAGCGATATGGAACAGTCACATGACATCCGCGTCTTGATTCACATCATGGAACATTGTTTTGGATCAAACGTTCCACATCAGTTTCAGTACGGACTGGAGTACCATTTCGATCTTGCCATCACTAGAAATTACCCAAACCTTTGAAGAAGGAACATATATGAGTGTTTAGGGCGTGTTGGGTGGTTGGACACAACTTTATAGCGATGCGTTACCGCTGCTAAACGGTGTCAAAAACTGACGTCGGCTCGCGGGAGTGAACTCTGAACAGCTAGAGGAAGAACTGACTTAAACACCATGATGACTCAAAACATGGATGGAAGCATGACAACATTTGAAACAGACGTTGCTATTTACACACGTAAGGGAACAGAAAGGGGCCTTAAATCTGTGAGGAGGTGGAGTCAGGAAGCCTGTGAAGCTCTGCAGCACTGCTTTCATGCCACAGTATGGGACACTGCCAGCCACATATTAATCAGATCATGGACTGTATCACCGATTACATCAAATTTTGTGAGGGTACCACCATCCCAAACAGGACTGTCTGCTATTTCCCCAACAACAAGCTCTGGATCACCAGCGACCTGAAGCATCTTCTCAATGAGAAGCGAGCCTTCGGGTCAGGAGACTGGGATGAGTTAAAGAGGATTCAGAGGGAACTCAAGGTGGGGCTGAGGATGTGTAAAGAGGCCTACAGGAAGAAGCTGGAAGACTCCCTCCAGCAGAACAACACGAGATGTGTGGGCGGGATGAAGATGATCACTGGCTTCAGCACCAGAGACCGGCAGCAGCAGCTTAATGAGCTGAATTCAGGTTCAGCTCTGGATCTCCTGCTATTTAACTTTGTAGATAGATCTAGTCAATGTTCATTGTTTTTGAAAACTACTTGTCTCTTAATGCAGCTTCATGTTCAAAACTTTCACAATCCTAGAGCTGACTGTTTTGCAAATACAGGTAAAACTTTACTACAAGTATTATTTGAATTTAACAAAACAATGAAAAGCTCATTAATCTACTAACTGTTTTCTTAAATGCTAGAATTTCAGAACAACCATATGAGCATGACTGTGGCATCTTTATGCTCCTGGTAGGACACATTACCTGTCTGGTAAAATACTGACTGTAAACCTGTTCGTGTTAAATATTTTTTATCCGTAGTACGCCCAGGACATTGGACTGGAGGCATCGTGTGATTTCTCCATTGTAACTGTCCAATCCAATTTATTTCCAGAGCACTTTAAACACAACACCCTTGACCTAAGTGCTGAACAATAAAAAAAACTAATCATAGTGAATCTACTTATGACCCCCCTCCACACACACACACACACACACACAGTCTTCAAAAGCCCTCTTGCCAGGTGACATGTTATCGGTGTAAAATAAAACTGAAGAAATAGATGGTGGCTGACATCACCAAGGTCTGTAATGTGTGTTTATGTCCCAGATTAACTACACTGAACATATCTGGTCTGATTGTTTTTGTTTCCCTCTGAGGACCAGGAGCAGCTGGAGACTCCGCAGGCTGTCTCACTTCATGTGAAGGAAACTGTGGAAATGGGAAGTTTTTTTCTATGTGTTGTTGCACCAACTTTGTTGTAGAAGACTAATGTTTTTTCCCACTTTTCTGTAGGACCACAAGGTGGTTCAAATGGTGGAGTTGCCTGATGTGTTGACGAAAGGGGAGGAGAATGTGGGAAAGGCGGCAGAGCTCTTCAATAAACTCTGGCAAGCAGACAGTGACAGTATTGATGAGCACAACAGGGAAATGATTTTGGAGCCTTTTAAGTTTATTGTTGAGAACACTTGGATGTTCTCAACAAGCAGATGTTTGTGGAGGAGGTGGCAGGTCACCAGGGTTATCTGTTATACTGCAAACGCAGAGCTTGAACAATAACAGACTTAAACACACAGTATGTTTATTTTTGTCATTTATATAATTGAGTTTATATAAATGGTTTCCTGTCTTTACCAAGATGAAAACTAAAGGTAAGTTGATTTGCAGATGCAGCACAGCTATAAATGGAAAAATAAATGGTGGCTCAATTTGGGGGAAAAAACATAGAAAAGGTTTAAAGTCAGGTGGAATTAGACAGTACTGTGCAGTGTAAAAGCGAGGTGTCAAGGTATGGCACATTAAATACTCTGTGTAACTTTCTGTAAACTGCAAAAACTCTTGTGGACATTTAAATTTGTAGTCTAGGGCTGTCAAAAATAACGCGTTAACATGTAATTAATTACATTAATATTTTTAACGCATGCGCAGCATGACAAGCCCCATACATCCGTCATTTCGTTGTTATGGCGGTGGAACATGGGGGCGTCTAGAGGTCAGATGGAAAAGATGAGCCTCCTCCTCTTCGTCTCATGTTGCTCCGTGAATCATGACGGCTCTCGGTGATCAGCTGATCGGCTTTTCTCTCTTGCTGCATGTGTTTATGGATCAGCAGATATGGAGGAAACTAGCGGTTCATGGTTCACACCGTCACATATTCACCCCAAAGTCTTGTTGGCAGGACCTTCTCTAACACAGTAGCTGCTGGTGGTAGACAGGGTTTATACTTTAGCTATGCAGGGGCGGGTCTAGAAAAGTTCTGATGGGGGGCCAGGCAGGAGCACTGACCACAAAAGGTGGGCACAAATTATTTTTCCAGATCATCAGTTTTGTCAGACTTTCTGCATCAGTATCAGCTGTTTAACTTCATGTGTCAACATCTGGTGGTTTTATGACATTTTTATGATATTATCATCATGTCATCATGTGGAGACAGTTGGTGAGATGATATATTAATTCTGCATTCTGCATGATCTAGAACATGGTAGAGATGATGCAGAACAACATATAGAAGTACATTGCTGCATTTTTTGACCCTTGGACTTCTGGAAACTGTGTGCAGCAAAGCAAATGTGCATCACGAAAAAGGAAATGCTGCGCAGAAAACTCCCAGATTCATAAAAGAGTACCACACATATTTTCGTTTATAAATCAGAATGAGGCAAATGAGACAAAATAAAGAAAAAGATGTTCTTGTGTCCCCTTGCTGCTCCTCTCTAGCGCTCCACACGTGCCGAACAGAAGCGACTCAGCCACGCATTTGTGTGTGCTTCTTTACCCTTACAAAGGACACATCAATAAAAGTAAAGTAAAAGTAGGTGATACTTGGAGAGCATTATATAACATTAGCAATTAGCTTGATGGTAAATACCTCCGAGCTGTAATGAAAGCTTAATGTGCTCTACCCACTCACTGCTAATTTTACTCAGTTTTATCATGTTTTCCAGGTTTCTCACTTCAACCAGCTAAAATTTATGGTGTAGTAGGAAGAGTTGGGAGAAAGAGGAGGTTTTTAAAAAGTTTAAAAACTTAAGTCCACTTGAATGCCTTGTTTTATGATACTCACTTAAATATAAAATATATTGTGTCCAGCACCAGGCTAAATAAAAAAGAGATGCATTCATTTATTGTTGCTTCTTTGTCGGCTATACAAAGTGGAATGTATAATTTATTAGTTTCACAACCCATGCATGTAAAAGCAAGTGCATGAACTGAAAAGACCAATTGTGCAGAGAATACTACCTGCAAGTAGAAAACTGTCTTTGGAAGGACTGCTTGTGCACAGTCATGAGTATGAACATAAACACATGCTTATAGGAAAGGATCATTGTGTTCAGAAAGATGGCTTAACCCTCTCTCGGCTGCTCAGTCTACGCTCCAGACTTGGTGTCCCATACACCCTTCTGACAGGTCAGTTTCAGTACTAACATACAGCTTCTGGCATGGATTTCTGTTTGTAAAAAAAAAATATATATATATATATATATATATATATATATATATATATATATATATATATATAATAAATCACTGAAGGTGATTCCAAAGGAGTCGGGGAGGAAGAAGTAATAAGGCTGATGTTTGTCGACAACCCATTTAATTAACACTGTAATTTACCTTAAGTAACCTAGTGATAGATAGCAAAATATTGTTTACAAAGCAAATATTATCATGAAAAATGCCACAATCATCTTTTCCGATGTTTGCGAAATCTTACCAGCTAACCTTTAACTACAAATTCTTAACCAACTTAACTTGACTATAGATTATCAAAAAAAAACAAACAGAAAAAAGCCACCAGGTAAAGGCTGGGGGGAACTACAGATAATTAAAACTAATACAGTGTAGGCCAATAATTCTGGAATGGATTCCATATTCATGGAAGTTTTGGAATTTAGTTTTTTGTTTAAAAACATCATAGATTAATCACTTCAGTTATGCAGTTAGAATAACATGTACCTGTCTGTATTCAGTTCAAAACCTGGAGTATATGACATGCCTTTGACATGTCAGCTTTACCGGTCACGTGACCCCTTACGTCATGTCGGGGGATGTGTAAATGCAAAAAAAGTGTTTCCATTACACTTTTGTGATATGCTTCTATGTTGACACATCTGAAAACTCCCCTCATGACAGTGTAAAAACTTCTTAGCAATATTTGAGAGATTTTTCGAAATGTCTGTGTTTCTAGTACTGTTCTTTTATTGCCATATTTGGATTTTGCACAATACTAGGGGTAATGGAAACACCTATTGGCCTGTGATTGGCTGGCTGTGTCATCACCCGCCTGTGATTGGCTGGCTGTGTCATCACCCGCCTGTGATTGGCTGGCTGTGTCATCAAAGCTTCTTGCCATTTGTTAAGTCTTTGGCTTTGTGCTTGTGTATTTAACTAAACTGGGATCTAAATTCAAATGTTTTTGTGAAGGCTTTAGAAAAGCTTTAGGTGGACTGATTTGGGTCTTTGACTGGTTTAGGCCTTAGGGTTGTTATGCTGAAATCAAGCATTGGTATAGCTCTTTTGTTGGGCTTGGTTGGATTTGGTTTTCTTTGTCTTTTTATTTTCAGATTGTGTTCTTTTGCTTTTAGTCCCTTTTTTGTTGTTTAATAAACCCCTTTACCTTTACAATTCCCTTTCCTCTCACTAATGTTGCCACCCCTTTTACCCGTAGCAGAGCGGGTTGTAACAGGTGTGTTGTACCCAGAAAACTCTGAAACCTGCAGGATGGTAGATCTCGAGGACCAGAGTCGCTGACCACTGGTACAGTGGTATGGACTTTTATGCTGCTATATCTATTGATACATTTATTTTACATCGTTTTAGCCTCATGATCTGACAGCTGAGGCTGTCCTGAAGGCACCATTCTTTTACACACACAGTTGATTTTTTTCTGAAATGCAAAGTTTTGTTTGGGCATTGTACTTCTGTTTTGCACATGTAAACATGGTTTTTATGACATAAATGTGCATCACGAAAATGTAAAAGTGTTTCACTTGATGTAATAATGTTTTGTACTTCCCGGCCACCGTATCCCAGTGACTGGTTGTTCTTTGTCAGGAACACAGACAAGTATGGTGGATTGGAGAATTCTTTTCTTGGTCTTTGCTGAAGTAGTCCTTCAGACATGTTAGAAAACACAGAACAGGATTAATGTGTATTTATGAAAAAGCTTGTTCTGACATCCTGTTCACTACCAGAGGGAGTGTTTTATTGACTAGCTATGGTCTACCAGATACTTTCCACCTTACATTCAGTTTACCTCTGCCCACGTGGGTTTTTCCCAGCCAATAAAGGATTGGCTTGGATGTAGGTCCGGGAGTAGTCCCAGAGAGCCTGTCGGACTGGTTTTCTGATCTTTAATAGGAATTGTGTCAACAGAGGTTTTCTTTTCTTCTTTCATTTTCTCCTTTTTTTGAACAGCAGCATATTTTCTTACTTGTTCCAACCAAATAAACCTGTGGCAACTGTTTTGTTCTGGAAGGTTTTTCCTTTCATTTTAACTTTTCCATATATTCTAAACTAAAATGACACTAAATACATGTCAAATTTCCTCTTCAGTGAATTCCCATGTGAACGATGTTATTATTTAAACCAAATACATTTACAGTGTCTAGTTTTTAGAAAGTTTTTACATTTCTTTTCTATCAGACACAGAATCTTTCACACATTCCTGACATGTTTGGACGGCAGACCTTTCGTCTTCATCAGCGGTGTCACTGGACCGAAACATGGCAGGTATGTGTGACAGATTACGTGTCTGATTAAAAACAAAGAAACCTGAAAACTGTGGTATCATTTACTCAGGAATAATCAGTTTGAAAAGTTTTAACCTTCACATATAAAACAGGTTTGTGGAACCTCCTCTTTCACCCTTATTGTCTCCGTGTTGTTATTATTAATTTTTTCCTACGTTACATAAAGTTGTTTGTCTCTAATTTTTATTTTCCTTCATTTGCTTAAAATCAGTGTCTTCCTTACATGCTGTACCACTGTACTTTTAAATGGCCCCTAGGGATGAATGAAGTTTTATTGTATTGAACTGAATTCGTGCATTTTTTGAGAGTGATGCAGGAAAACTAATCCATGGATTTGTTCCTCCCAAACTGGGCGACTGTAATTCCTGATTATTGATCTGAACAATCTCCATCTGATCCAAGATGCTGCAGCAAGAGTTATGATGAGGATCATCATCAGAGATCATATTTTGTAATTTGAAATATGATTTGAAATATTTATAACTTAAAATTCTTCTCCTCACAAGTAAAACTCTTAGTGACCAAGATCCACTGGATCTTAAAGATCTCAGTTCCAGATTTTCCCATCAGAGCTTAATTCCCAGACTGCAGGTTTACTGGTGGTTCCTAGAGGTTCTGAAAATAGAATGGGAGGCAGAACCTCCACCTATCGGACACCTCACTATTGACCCAGCTACCAGTTTGTGGTTGCTGGTCACATAACAAACATGGATACCCGGCACTAGCTCTTACAGAGGTGTTGAAGCTACAGAAGAATTGGACAGGACTCATTATTGTCTAGATAAACTGCTGACTGTCAGCTAAAATGAAACTTTGAGCAGATTAATTGTAATTGCGAACCATCTGGCAGATCTTAATGGTGCATTTCATGGCTGTAAAACAGGCTGTTTAGTCTGGCTGAGTGAAAATAGCTACAAACTCTCATTGGATAAATAAGAGTTAAAACTGACGAATGGTTAAGAAAGTGGTGGCCCGACATATCTGGATTTGCTTTGGGTCCCTAAATGTCTAAAGAGTGCCCTGAAAAGTAGTCAGAGTGGTGACTTTTACCTGTGTGCATGTGAATGCATCATAAGAGCCACCAGTCTCTGAAAACCGGCCACCCATCCAAAGTTCATCTGCTGCAGATTCAGAGTGCATATGAAAAAGATGGCTTTAATGTGCTATTTGATTATGGCTTCAATTACACAGACACACACACACACAAAGAAGGAAAAACAAAACTGGGCCTTGTTAAAACACAGGACGTATCAGGTTATGGCTTTGTACAGTACTGTATACAGAAATGGCTGTGTGTGTGTGTGTGTGTGTGTGGGTGGGTGTTTTATAAAAGTTCTTATATTTGCAAATATGTGAGTTTGTGTGCATGTGTGTGACAGTGTGTATTTTGCTTGTACTATAAGCCTGATTGTGAAGAACTGAGTGTGTGACATCTTTTCATTTATGTGTTAATGCTAGTGTGTAAGCATTTGTCTATGTGCGCTTGAGATCTCACATGTATGCTGTTGGCCCTGGAGATGGTTACCATGGAAACCGCAGACAGTGATGAAGGCGAGAGACAGATAAGTTGATTGGCATCTCCCTGCCTCCCTCTCCTGCTGTTTAATAATCTCCATTTACGGCTGAGACAGATTGATTTGCCAGATAAAAACAGAGCAGCTGTATCACTTCTGCTGCCATCTACCTCCCTCACCCTGTTTATGTGTCTCTCTCTCTTGTCTTTATACTTCCATCACATTCTATTGTTTTAGATCAAAATAATCTTTACTGATATGATAGTTGACATTATATAGTCTCTGAAACAGCATCCGTCCGTCCATCCATCCATCCATCTATCCATTCATCCATCCATCCATCCATCCATCCATCCATCCATCCATCCGTCCGTCCGTCCGTCCATCCGTCCATCTATCCATTCATCCATCCATCCATCCATCCGTCCATCTATCCATTCATCCATCCATCCATCCATCCGTCCATCTATCCATCATCCATCCATTCATCTGTCCATCTGTCCATCCATTCATCATCCATTCATCATCCATCCATCCATCCATCCATCCATCCATCCATCCATCCATCCATCCATCCATCCATCATCCGTCCATCCATCCGTCCGTCCGTCTATCTATCCATCCATCCATCCATCTGTCCGTCATCCATCTATCATCCATTCATCATCCATCCATCCATCCATCCATCCATCATCCGTCCATCCATCCATCCGTCTGTCCATCTATCCATTCATCCATCCATCCATCCATCCGTCCATCCATCCATCCATCCATCCATCATCCGTCCTTCCATCCATCCGTCTGTCCATCTATCCATTCATCCATCATCCATCCATCCATCCATCCATTCATCCATCCAATGAATCTAACATGCAGGATAACATCCTACATACAAAGGTTTACTGCAGTAATTCTTGTCTGTGTACATGATTCCTCAAACAACTTCTGCTGATTTTATAATTCTGTTAAGAAACCTCTAATTGACACTGTTGTCTTTTGCAGACAAGAAATGTCTACACATTTATGGTTTTATAATTAACTCTATTATTTTTAAGATCAATTTCTCCCTTGAAAGATCATTGCCTCTTACATTTTGGTAAAGCCTCTTTCCACCAGCAAATGCTTTCCTCCTCACATCTCATCACCGGGTCACTGTCTGACTGACTGTAAAGGAGCGGACCCAGTCCTCCCCGGGTCACCACCCAGCTGACAGTAAAGGAGCGGACCCAGTCCTCCCCGGGTCACCACCCAGCTGACAGTAAAGGAGCGGACCCAGTCCTCCCCGGGTCACCACCCAGCTGACAGTAAAGGAGCGGACCCAGTCAGTGTCCCAGCCACACACACACAAACACCCAGGAGACACAGCAACGGCGAGTCCAGAGAAAACAAAGGAAAGGTTTTAATATGGAAACCCCCCCCCCCCCACACACACACACACAGAGAGAGAGAGATAAAAGACAAGAACACAAGAACATTCTGAGAAATGGTCCACGGGCCAGACCAAATATTGGTACCATTAAGGTGATAAAACTTACTTATGAATTTTGAAAAGATCCATGTCTGAAGATAATATTTTAAGCTGAGCTACAGCTGCTGTCGAAGTTTAATTATCTGTTTAGTTTCATCAGGAAGGGACCGTACATTAAAACTAAAGGCAGGAAAAAGGCCTGATGAGTTCTTCAGTGGGTTAAAATCTGCCGACTCAGAATCTGCATTGTTTTTAAGTATGTATTAAAATGCATGTTTTGGTGGTTTTTAAACCTTTCATTTGTCACATTATTACACTGAATTACTGCAATACTTCTGTTGTCAGACCACAATGAAATCAGGAGGCGTTGTCTTTAAATCCCAGGCACCTAAAACTGTGTGTGTGTTTTAATGGATTTTTATGATTGGTATGACCCCCTATCAACTTTTTGTTTGCTCTTTTCTGTTCTCTGCTCTTTATTCCTTTACTTGTCACACCTCCTTTTGTCTCTTTTGTTTTCCCATGCTGCCTTTGGAAACAATGACACACACATGCTGTATCTGTTGAAGTAACCTCCCACAGTTAGAATAAAAGAAAGATTGTCACACAGCAACCTAATGCAGGCAGTGATGTTGTAATAACATAAAATATGTGTCTGTTTCCTTCATGCATGTTTTGGAGGGTTTTTGAAGACGACTCTGGAGACAATTCTTGCCAGGGACAAAAATTCTATTTGGTTCAATTCAGTTAAACTTTATTTGCAGTGCAAATTCACAACAAACTCATATCAAGTAACTTTTACAGACAGTCCAAATCCAGTTAAAACAATTCTTTTTAGAATCCAGTTTATAGTAACTGTGTTCATAGAAACCAGTTCATAAAGATTATGACCTAGCTGGAAACCACCAGACTGGATCATCTCTGATTCAGTGCGCCATCCTGAGCTGCAAGAGGAGAACCAGGACCAGGAAGGAAAACACTGATCAGAACCAGGACCAGAAAGGAAAACCTCTTGGTCCCCAAGACAGGAAAGAGGGTCAACCAGCAGTGTGACTCTAATCCATGGACTCTTGCTAAGATGATCTGAGGGTGGAGAGGGGGTCTGCTTCCTGGAGCCAGACTGGGAGCCGGTTCCACAGAGAGGGGTCCGATAACTGCAGGTTCTGCTTCCCGAAGCCAGACTGGGAGAGAAGAAAAATGACTTGTTGATAATTCATCAACATAAGGTGCAGCTTGTTCGAATCTGGATTCACATTCAAAATATTTTTAATAATTTTTTATTTAATTATTTATATACTTTTTTTTATACCTGGATAAAAACATGTTTATTTGGTGTACTGATAAATAAACCCCACCATGATGTTCAATGGACTTCCCTCTTAATTTGAACTAAACTCAGATTTAAAATATTCTCTGTTTTTGCTCAGAATAGGACAGCAAATAAAAAAAATAGTCATTTTCCCTTTAATGTCCAGACAGCTCACTGATTTAGCACCAGCACATGCAGGCTACAACAGCCAAGAGAGTCTGCTTCATTAGAAGGGTCATGACTCTCTTTTTCTGTTATACACTGAGGCTGCTGGAAATGCTTGTTAATGCATCACACTGCTCTGATACGGGTTTGCTGTTTTTAACTTTAAACGTCCAGTTCAGTATGAGTTGAGCAGAGGACCAACCGATCCAGTGTCAGAGTGACTTATCGGGGATTTGGGGAGCATTCCTTGTGGGCTGATGGGCTGGTGTGCCAGTCAACAAAATAAATGAACAAACATTTAAAGAAAAACTAAATTAGAGTAGAAGAAGCATTTTGTCATAAACAGGCTTTTAACATGTAAACCTGACCATCCATCTTCTGCCGCTTTAAATCTGTCATGAGCTTTAGTTATCCCTGTGAACACCTAGATATGTTATTATTAACCACCCACATACCAGCTTCTTCCAAGAAGGACTTATTCCTTGTTAATCCTGGTCTTCACAAATCCAAATTTATCCTCTTTGCTACAAAGCGGTCCACCCTGTTTTCAGCTTCCTGCCAATCACTGGCACTCCACAACTGCACAGTCATCAGAGTATTTCTGGAGATGACAGGACTCCAGATTGCAGGGGAAGTCTGGCCTGGATAAAGACAAATATTGAGAGTACAGTCCCCTGTGGTGATCCGGTGCTGCTGACTGGGATCTGTCTGTCAGGTGGTCAGTAATCCAACTGGTTATGGAGGCATTTATGAGCTTTTTCCCAGAGAAGTCACAGAACATGATCCTTACAGTGCTGTCTGCTTTGTCAAGATGGGAGCATGCTCGCTGAAGAAGGCGGATGATGCCATCTTCAACTACAATACCAGAGCACTAAACGAACAGAGAGAGGTTCTTTTTTCCTTATTTAGATTCTCCGATAACAAGGTTCAAGGTTTCTTACTTAATAGCAGTGGGTAGATTTGTTTAGCAAAAACAACGACAGCATTTGGCATTCCCTAACAAAGCCATAACATAGAGAGATAGACGTCTCTCGAGGGATCGAGAGACAAAAGCAGAAAGTGCTGTGTGCTACGATAAATCAATGTAACAGCAAAGACAAGTAAAATGATAAAGTACAATACATAAGATCAAGAAAGATAAATATAAATAAATAAAACACATAAAATAATAACAACAATAGAAAAGCTTCGGAAAATAAAATCATTGAGATGAAAGGCTATTTGAATAAGCCAGCCCCTCTTCCATGCCTAAAGTCATGCTTTAGGTGGGGAATGATATAATGATCTTAAATGGTTTTACTCCTATCTCACATATTGCCCATTTTTTGTAAGTATGGATACATGCTTCTCAAAGATCCAGAAAATCCAATGTGGGGTTCCCCAAGGATCAATTCTTGGGGAAGTCATCAGGAGACACGGCATCGATTTCCACAGCTATGCTGATGATACACAGCTTTACATTGCTGGAGCCAGTTAACGTCCTTTTAAACTGTGTTTTAGATATTATGTCATGGATGGCAGAGAACTTCTTACAGCTTAACCAGGACAAAACTGAAGCTTTAATTATCAGTCCCGAGGGCAAGAGAGAGATCATTTTATCAAAACTACATCCTTTTAATCCCTCTCAGTGTGTGAGAAACCTGGGCGTTCTTTTTGACTCTGAGCTTGATTTTACTCAACACATCAGAAATCATCTTAAAAACTCCGCCAGAGTCCGTCCATTTCTCTCTCTTGCCAGCACGGAGGTGCTGAGGCTTTTATTTCTAGTAGATTAGATTTCTGTAATGCCCTGCTCTCTGGTCTTCCCAAAAAGTCCATGTCAAACCTACACCTACTTCAGAGCTCAGCAGCATGAGTTCTGACGAGGACTAGAGGCATGGGAACACATCACACCGGTTTTTAATTCACTGCATTTGTTAGGGTTTGTGGGAAGACAGGCAGGAACCAGGATGGAGCAGATGGTGGATTTAGTTAGGCAGTAACAAGTTTATTTTGAGTAGTCACCGAGTCCTTGAAAGTCACTGAGGCAGAGGGTGGTGGCAGGACAGCAGGCCAGAATGGAGAGCTTGTGGTAGGTCCTTCCAACTGGAAAAAACAGCATTCCACACTAGGGTAAGGCAACGATCTGGCGACGAGTAGACTGCAAACTGGCTCTTAAGTAGGCTGGTAAGGCCAGACAGCAGCAGGTGCGTGGCATCTCCCATTACTGCCAGGTGAGGAGAATCTCCAATTAACACCACCATGCCCAGTGGGATCTCTGACTTACAAGGTACACAAAGAACATATGACAACATAATAGTAAAACACAATCCTGACAGCATTGGCTCCCTGTGCGCTTCAGGATTGATTTTAAGGTTCTTTTAGTAGTTTATAAATGTCTTAATGGTCTTGGGCCCTCTTATGTATCAGACCTTCTTTTAAATTGTGAAACCTTGCACACCCTGAGGTCCTCTGGTACTGGCCTTTTAGTTGTTCCAAGGGTGAGGACCAAGACATAAGGTGAGTCTTCTTTCTATTGTTACAGCCCTCAACTGGAACAGCCTGCCTGAGAACCTCAGGGCTGCAGAGACTGTTGATGTTTTTAAAAAGAGGCTTAAGACTTTCCTTTTTAGCTTAGCTTATAACCAAATTTTATTTGACCTTAATTTATTTTACAGAATTTTATTTCTTGTTAATTTCTTTTCATTTTACTCAACTGTATTTATTTATTCATTCATTTATTTATTTATTCATTCATTCTTAGCAGTTCTTACTGTTTCTTAAGGTAATTTAATTTTAAAAGCCAGTGTTTTCCTCACGTCATAAATATGTTTTCTGCACCGAGGCTTTTTCACTTTCTCAGGAACCTCTATTTTATCAAAAGGAAGAAGGAAAAGTCTTTCTCTAAATTATAAAACACTTGTTGAAATGAAAACCTCTGTGTTCGGGTCGGTTTTGACCCAGTTGTAAAAATAAGATTATAAAGCAATAATTAGATATAAACTGAAATGAAAGTGCCCCGTTATCCACCACACTGACAGCCTGCTCCTCAGCCAGTCATCAGCTTCAGAGGATCCTCCTTTTGTGTTGTTTCTGTAAACCTGCAAACTAACACACAAAGCTGGCCGAGTCCAGCGTTCAGGGGAGATCTGCTGACCTGCACACCTGCAATTTGCAGTAAGCAAACATGAGAAGAAAATTCTCAGTGAGACAAGTTGTTGGTAAAAATGAGCAACAAATCGATGCGGCTGAGCTGCTTTCTGAGGAGGAAGACCACGTGGAGCGTCATCCAGAAGACACGTCTGATGAGTCTGATGAGGGGCTTACAGTTAGTGAAGCTGCTCCACCTGAAAGATTAAACTCTAACACGGTGAAATCTGCCGCAGGTCAGGACTCATGATGCAGGTCAGCTGCTGCAGATCTCATCAGAAGGACGCCGGGAATCACAAGGTTTGCTGTTACAAGAGTCAGTGACAACAACACGTTTTCAGCTATTTATGCCAGTTTCAGTAAAAAGAGGCTTCGAGAAACTGAAGGAAAAAAAGACTTTTTGGCCTTTTTCTTGAAACAAATGTATATGAGTCCAAACGGACCTGTAACACCGTAGATGTTACTATAGTCATCTTATTAAAAAGAAAAGATAAATGAAACCAGTTTTTTTCAGAAATGTGTTCTGATACCCTTTTAGTAACAGTCCGGTAACCCAACAAGCTTTTATTATATGATTCTCTAGAGGATCATTTTATCATCTTTTTTATTAAAACTGAGGGGCAGGAAAAATGTCCTGGAGGCCCACACCACAAACATTACAATCAACATTTTCATGAATAAGGAAGCCCAGCAAGGAGAGATAAGAAAGAAATGGGACGACTCCAGCGTGCTGGAACCTTGTTGTTTATGCTTTGTTTTTAATTCTTTTTATTGTTATTTTTAATTTTTCTTCTGCACCTAAAAGTCATTGGGTAGCCTAAACCGTAACTCCAGTAACATACCAGGCATGGATCCTACATGGATGGCAGCTCAGGCACTAGGTGGCGCTGTTACAGAGAGTAGTAGGTTGTAGCATCTAGCTCCTAAACGAGAAGACACACATTCAAATGCGAATGTAATTCTTGTTCTAATTGACACTTTTTGTCTGATGAATTTTTCCCAAAGCTACATGACAAAATATGCAAAACCTGTTTTCGTTAACTTCTCCCACAGCTTTGACCTGATCTGTCAGAAATATTGGCTTATAAACAGTTATTTACAGTTTTTCTATGAAGGTTTGACCTTTGAGGGGTTTAAACAAGAGAGAAAAGTGTGAAAATGTTAATGCCTGTCTGAGAAAAGCGTATACATCATATCAACACACAAAATGCATGTCTAAAATAAAGCTTGAGGTCATCTTAGCGTTATTTGGAGCTTACCGCTTTGCTGTGTCCCCTCATTCAGACGCAGTCTTTCTACAAATCCATCTTAGTACTGGTGGAGGTTGCTGAAGCACTCATCCTTGAAGTACTTTGTGCAAACAAAAAAGGACTTTTCCCACTGATGTCGGTACATTTCCGTGAAAAATGAAATTCATCCACGCACTTCAAAGAGGCTCTGATGCCGGGGGGCGATGTAAGGAATTGTGTGTTGATACACCCAACAACCGTACATTTTGACTTGTCCACTGGTAACTTCGGCATAACTAAACGTGGACTACAGAATCACTTAGAGAAAAAAATAAAAATACATTTTAAAAAAATAGCGGATTCACAAAATTGGATACCTGGAAGTCCATGACGTTATTTAGCAGACCAAATACTGACGTAATAGATGAGGAAATAGATAAAACAAATAATAGAAAACAAAGAAAACTAAACAGACTGAAAAATATGACCCCAAAAGAATATAAAGATCAGCATCAGGAGAGAATGTATTTATTTTTTCTGCATTGATAAACACTAATAGTGCACAAAAACAGTATTTAAAGGCTAAAAAAAGTGGATTTTACCAGAGATATCCCCTTTAATATGATTGTAACAATGCACAGTGCTGCTAGTTGGAAAAACAAGTGTTTTATTATAAAAAAAAAATTAACTTTTTGACTGTCAAAATACGCAATAATCCTTAAGACATGTTTCTTTCCTGAAACTTGTTACTTCATGCAACCCCCATGTGGTTCAAGCAGGAAACAATCAGAATGAGTGTATACATGCTTCTCTTTTCCTACTGATTCCATCATGAAAAGGTTTAAAACAGCCCTCTCGATTGAATTCAAAATTCCATTCGATCAAGGGTGATCGACCAGCTAACATGTTTACATGACACATTTTTATCCTGATTGGACGTTCGATCAGATGAAAAGTGCTCCATGTAAACGTAGCTACTGTCCTGGCCCGCCCACATTTTTTGCAAAATTTTAGAAGTGATGGCTGACAACTTCTGATTTTGGAAAAAGTGTTGGCTTTCACATTGTGGGGAATAACTCAAAATGGCCTCATTGGACTCAGGTTTCTGGCCAACAAACATCGTGGCCAGTGACTGTGTCACATCTGGAACGAGGGCTTCGTTGTGTAACAGCGTTTGGAGATGGCAGCGACTGTTCGGGGCGCTTTAAATCTAAGCTGCTTGCATCTGAAAAACGGCTACACCAATGTGCACTAAACTCGTGAGGAGTAGTTGTCTGGTCATTGGTGGCCAACATGGGTGTGGCTTGTGAGAAACAAAAAGTACAACTTTAAAAACTTTTTAAAAAATCATTTAATAAAATCAACCATTTGTACTAGAGCGCTGAAATTTTCAGAATGAATTCCTTGAATAGTTTGCTTGTTGATGTTAAATCCACCTTTTGTTTTTGCAATTTATGTAAATTTGGTCACTTTCAGTATCTCTTTACCTGATATGTGTCACGCCCTCACCTGGTCCAGACGGGCACCACAGCCACCGAACTCCAGACTACTCATCAGTCACACCTGCTCCTGCTAGTTCATCTCCAATCTCCACATTATTCACACCTGGTAACAATTCAGTCTCGGGGCTTTATAGCCCCCACATTCACAGTCACTCATTGTCGCACTTTAACGTTGCTACCTTCATGGACTTCTCCTCTTCCCCCTCCTTGCTCCATGGATCCAGGATGATCAGTCAACTCCTGCATACCTGCCAGTCATAAGACCATTCCTCCTGTTCACCAGTATATATAATAAGTGTGTTAACCTTCTCCTGTCTCCATGGGGTCCATCCAAAACAACGTGTCCATTAACATTATGTGGTACAGGGCTTCTGTTGATAGTCCTTGTTAAGACGTATAAAACACTAAACAAGTTTTAGTTCAGCAAATAGCAATCTGAGGTTCATCCCAAAAGTTTGGATAATGTCTAAATTTTTGTATGGATATTAGACAAACTTTGTATTTTCATGAATATTTCCAACTTTTATCTATGAAACAAACAAAAATCACTAAAGGATTTTTAATCTCTCAAAGAGGCGGTCCAAAACCAGACACCGTCCTGGCTGTCCAACATTGTTTTCAGAACGTTAGAAGTAAGGTCTGTTTGACTTTTTTGAAAAAAAGTTTCTGGCCCGCAACGTCTAGGTTGGTGACTGCGTTACATCTAGGACGAAGGGCCATGGCAGTCGGGGAGGCGGTGGCCTGGGGAAGCAGCGCTTTAGGGGCTGGACCCCATTATAACTACTTGATATATTTACTCACCTTATGTTGAATGACTTAACACACACACACACACACACACACACACACACACACACAAATGCACACACAAACTCCGACAGCTTCACCTTCATGTAGAAACAAACATGAACAGGAGTAAATATCCTGCAGGGCTCTAGTGACTGCTCTGGTTTATCCAGATCAGCTGTTGAAAGATTGCTGCTTGTAGAATTATTAGGATGTCTCTACTTCATGTAAACATGTCAGCTGGTCCGATCGGCCTCGATCTGAAAGAATTTTGAATCCGATCGAGAGGGGTTGTTTAAACCTTCACATGATCGGATCAGCAGGAAAAATAAGCATGAATACACTCAAGGCGGAATTATACCGGGTGCGTGTGCACCATGTTACGGCTGCTAGTCGTGGCCGTTTTAGTCAATGGTTTGTTTTCCACCGGGTGCTCCGCTAAATTTATGCGCTTCACACACCCAGAATACGTCAATTCCACAGTTCAGATAGGGGCAGACAGGAAATCAGACACCGGAGCAGTGTAAAAGCTTCCGGTATTTTTCAAAATAAAAGCCCCCGTGTAGATTTGCGCTGCTGAACCATGAAAACACGATGTGTTTAACCGGTCAGGGGTCTCAGTGTTTTTTTTTTATTTTTTTTTTTGTTTTGTCATTATAGACGAAGAGACATTTATCCTGTGATTTCATGATCTCGCGGTGGATTGCACTCGTGGGTGCTTCATACCTGACAAGCTCCCGGTATAAAATGTTGCGCCATGTAGGTCAGAACAAAACCATGGTGCAGCTGTAACGTGACGCACACACAACCCGTATAAATCCGGCGTCAATCTGACTGTTTTGTAATAAATGTTGTTTCTGCGCATGCTTGAACTGGAGGCTACGTAACGTAATGAGTTTGAAAAGTAGTGTCAGCAAAACAGGACGGTACTGTGGCAGATACATTTTTGTTAGAAACTGAACCAGTTAAGGATTATCATGCATTTTAGTGTTTTGAAAGGATCAAAATAAATAAAAAAAAAACAAGGCTGCACGGTGGTGTGGTGGTTAGCACCGCAGCCTCAGAGCAAGAAAGTTGCTGGTTTGAGCCTTGGCTAGGGGGAGAATAAAACCTAGGGGGTGGTGGCCTTTCTGTGTGGAGATTGCATGTTGTCCCTGTGTATTCATGGGTTCTCTGCAGGTTCTCCGACTTCCTCCCACAATCCAAAGACATGCATGTTAGGTTAATTGGTCACTCTAAATTCTCCCTTGGAGTGAGTGCGAGTGTGAATGGTCGTTTGTCCCTGTCTGTGTTGGCCCTGCGATGGACTGGTTTAGAATTGCCACAGAAAAGGCCAGTCACCACTGGGTGCTTACTGTACCCCTGCAACATGCCAAGTATTGGCCAAAACTGCGTCCCTGTGCTCTTAAAAAGTGGAAGACCATCAAAATTTAGCTATAGTTTAAAGGCGTGTCTATCTGGGTGAGCAGACCACGCATTCTCCAGAATCCTGTGAAATGCATTCAGTATACCAAAATAGTGAAATATTCCACCTGCTAAAGCTTAAATTTTGAATGTTGTTCTTGTTCTGAGCAACGTTCTTCCATCTTCCATAGGCAGGAAGGGATGGTGATGTTTGAGGATGGAGAGCAAGGCTGATAAAGCCATCAGAGAAATGTTAAACTCAGTGGCCCAGTCTGCAAGAGAAGCCCCTAAATCAGAAGTGCTCTCGCTGCATGCATCTGTGTGATCCATGTCCATCTCATCAGAATCATCAAACATATGTTCTGCCTCCATAGTTAGACTAAGCTCACTCTCTTCATTACCATCAGTGTGCATCACTTCACATCCACATGATTCCTTAATCTTTAAGCCTACCTCCATGTTTCTATCACATTTTTCATTTTCCTGCTCATTTTCTAATGAGTCCACAAGTTTTTGTATCCTTGTCAGTGCTCGTCTTCTCATATTGCTCCACTCATTGTAGGCCCAGTTCCCTTACATATCACTTACACTCCTGTTCTGCTTAAAGGTAAAAAAACAGCCCTATAAAGAACGAAAATTGAAGATTAATTCATATAATGCAACTTTTGATAAATACTGATTGACATTTTTTATAAACAAAACAAAACTAATAAAGTCTACATTAGACATTAGACATAGTGGTTCTCACACATTTTCATGTCAACAACCCCGGCTGTGATAGTCATGTGGTGGTGGATCCCACTTTGAAAATGTTTTTGTGCCAGAGATCCCCAGATGATTTGTTTTTGTGTGTCCAAATTTAAAGATTTTTCCATAATTTTGAAAAAAAATAGCAGATCTACAAGATCACAAAGCATCCAATGTGATGTGCTGCGAGCTTGAAGATCTACTTATTAATGACTATCTAATGCATAAAATCGAGTTAAAGTGGTTCAATTGATTTTGATGATACAACCTTTGCTGTTGACCCACTGACCCCAATTTGGGAACCACTGCAATATATTACAGATGTCTGTACCCATTTTAATGATTTGCAATCATGATCAGTGATTGTACTGTACCTTACATGTTTTTCGTCTTTACACTGGCCTGCACAGCCCTACAAAATGAGTAAAAGAGATAAAAAAAAATAGAGGCAACTTCATAATAAAATAATAATGTTAAAAATAATATGTTGTATTGTATAAAGATGTGTGACATTTCTAATAAACCAAACCGATTAAAAATCGTGTGAAAATTCAGTGAGTTATGGTGATTTTAGTAGTTGATAGACCTCTGCCTCAGTTCACTAATGCAGTAAGTAGACGCGACTTACCCCGGCCTAAGATGGCGGTCACATTTTGGCATCGTTCCAGTGGACAGCAGCATCAGAGGCGGCATCTTTGCATATATATCTATGATGATGCGGGGATAAAAAAAAAAAAAAAAAAAAGCCACGTAGCCTCGTAGCTATAACTCAACTAGCCGAATGAGTTTATGAATGAGCTTCACTGCTGTCTTAAACCGGTAACTACACTAATATCATTTATATACATAAAACAGAAATCCAGTATAGACACTAACTATATTCCACAGACAACCCAAAATACAAAAGAGCAATAGCTCACTTACTGCAGCTTCCAGCAAATATGTTACACTGAGTGGGTGACGTTTCTAGCAAAGTGGGAAATTCCCGCCTCCCCGTTCAAATCAAATCAAATCAACTTTATTTATAAAGCACCTTTCATGCCACAGGCAACACAAAGTGCTTTACATGATTAAAAACATTTATGCATATAAAACATATAAAACTCACCAAAATATTTCACACAGCTGCACGCACACATACACACACACACACACACACACACACCAAATAGCCTTCCCTCCCCATTCTATACAATCTGGATTCTCTTATTTCTGTCTCGAACTGAATGTTATTAAAAATACTAAAAGTGATAAGCATCTGGCCTGATGCTGCTTTGAGGAAACAATATCAGTGTCATGGGGATCCATCCACACCAGGGGCCAGTCCACCCGTGTCAAACAGCGGCAACCACCCCCATCAGAACAGACTGGGGCCCACACCACAGCCAAAAGGCCGCTGTGCAGGGCCCCAGCCACCCCGATAGGTGCAATCACCATGACAGCAGCCCCCAGACCAAGCAGGCAAAGCCCCCCAGCGTGGAGGATCCCCACGAGGAAAACACTGGAGTTAAAATTAAAATAAAACAACCTTAAGAAACAATAAGAACAGCTTAAGAATGAATAAATAAATAAGTAAATGAATGAATAAATAAACAAGTAAATAAATAAGTAAATAAATAAATAAATAAATAAATGAATAGTACAGTTGAGTAAAATGAAAATAAAATAACATGAAAATAAAATAATCTAAAATAAATTAAGATCAAATAAATTTAGTTAAAAGCCAAGCTAAAAAGGTAGATCTTAAGCCTCTTTTTAAAAACATCAACGTTCTCTGCAGCCCTGAGGCCCTCCGGCAGACTGTTCCACAAACGAGGGCCGTAGCAATGGAAAGAGGCCTCGCCGTATGTCTTGGTCCTCACCCTTGGAACAACTAAAAGGCCAGTACCAGAGGACCTCAGGGTCCGCGAGGGTTCATAATTTAAAAGCAAGTCAGATAAATAAGAGGGCCCAAGACCATGAAGATTTAGAAACTACTAAAAGAACCTTAAAATCAATCCTGAAGCGCACGGGGAGCCAATGCAGCGATTTTAAAACTGGTGAGATATGTTCCCGCCCTCTGGTCCTCGTCAGAACACGTGCCTCTGAGTTCTGAAGAAGTTGTAAGTTTAAGATGGATTTTTTAGGAAGACCAGAGAGCGGGGCATTACAGTAATCTAATCTACTTGAAATAAAGGCATGCATCAGCACCACCGTGCTGGCAAGGAAGAGAAATGCGCGGACTCTGGCGATGTTTTTAAGATGATAAAATCCTGTCTTTGTGACATTTCTGATGTGTGGAATAAAATCAAGCTCAGAGTCGAAAAGAACACCCAGATTTCTCACACACTGAGGGGGATTAAAATTATGTAATTTTGATAAAATGATCTCTCTCTTGCCCTCAGGACCGATAATTAAAACTTCAGTTTTGTCCTGATTGGGCTTTAAGAAGTTCTCTGCCATCCATGACTTAATATCTAAAATACAGTTTAAAAGGACGTTAACTGGCTCCAGGTTATCAGGAGACACAGCGATGTAAAGCTGTGTATCATCAGCATAGCTGTGAAAATCAATTTTAATATGTACAAATTAAAAAGTATTGGGCCTAAAATTGATCCTTGGGGAACCCCACACTTGACTTTATGGATCCTTGAGGAGCATGTTTCCATACTTACATAAAACTGGCGATCTGTGAGACAGGAGTAAAACCATTTAAGAACAGTACCTGAGAGGCCCACCAGACTTCTGAGTCTGTCTAGTAAAATCTGGTGATCAACTGTATTGAAGGCCGCACTAAGATTCAGTAAAACCAGGACAGAAAGTTTCTGTGAGTCTAAATTATGTCTAAGGTCATTAACAATTTTTAAAAGGGCTGTCTCGGTACTGTGGTTTGTCCTAAAACCAGACTGATATTTTTCTAAAATCTTGTGTTCATTCAAAAACTCATGCAGTTGAATAAAAACAGTTCTTTCTGTCATTTTACTTAAAAACGGTAAGTTGGATACAGGTCGGTAGTTATCAGGAATGTTTGGATCTAAATGACTCTTCTTCAGAAGGGGCCTCACCACTGCTGTTTTAAAGGCTGCAGGGAAGACACCCGTCTGAAGTGAGCAATTTACTATGTTTAAAAGCTCAGGCTCAAAGAAACCATAAAATGTTTTTAAAAGTGATGTGGGAATTGGGTCTAAAAGGCAGGTTGTTAGATTTAGTTGGGAGAAAACTCGACCAAGCATTTTCGCATCAACCAGGACAAAACTCTCAGAGCATAGGAAATAGGTCACATGCTGAGAGATGGCTAATGACATCTAATGACAAATGGTTGATTGGCCATTCACTTGACAACCAACCAACCATTCTGTTGTTTTATTGGTTTATTGTCAGGGAGGCATTAGCAGGCAGTCTGCAAAATAGTGACAGATTCAATTTCTCAACACAAACGCAAAGTTGTTGTGTAATTTAGTAATAGGTAAGATAAGGACCCTCTGTTTTAATGATTATCCATTCTATTCTGAGGGGAAACAAAGTTTTCTGTCTGTATTAATACTAATTGGAGCATGTGATGCGGATGTGTTTATGAGATTGAATGCACTTGCTATACACTAAAAAACCAAGCTTATTAAATTAGGAGTGGGGTGGTGGTGAGTGAGACACTAAAGGTAGAAATACATTTTAAAAGTAAGACTTAACTATTTTTTTGTTGTTCACACATGTTAATATGAGACAGAAATGGGCAGCATGAGCTTAATGACAATTGGCCCACATATGGCATGGACAGCTCTGGGCCACATATACCAAATCATAATTGGGCCACATATGGCATGCCATTGTATAAATAGAGCCATCACTGCCAGACCTGGCCCACATCTGGTTGACATACCACTTGCCATGCCAGCAGTTGGCCAGAAGTGCCCGCGTGATGCCAGATCTGGCCCAGACCTGTCTCTGACCTGTCTGCTACCTGGGTGACCTATCTAGGGTGTACCTGCCTCTCACCTGCTAAAAATGCTGGGATAGGCTCCAGCTTACCCATGACCCGTAATGGACTAAGCGGTATAAAGAATAAATGATGAAAACAAAAAAAACACTTCTTCTTCCAAACTAGCAGCACTGCGCATGTCACATGCGTTACAGTGGTGTTAAATCTGTCCATCATATAAATAAAACTGATCAATCATTTTATCCAGCGTCCATGTAAACATGTCAGCAGCAATCTAAGATCAGATTGATTTCGGTCAGATTGATGAACTTTGTGTCCATGTAAATGACATGTTGCAGGTCTTTTGAGTATGTTGGACCTTGGGCCTTATTTCTAAAAACCGGCGTACACCAAATATAGTGAACTTTTGCCATTTATAAAAACCAAACTTGACTGGAAAATGTTCCTACCTCCACAGCAACTCTGACCCAGGTGTACGCGCATAATCTAGGAAAACAGGAAACTGCGACACCACCGGTACAGTATAAAATCAAGGAAATGATGTAAAATGTGAGACATTTGTGCACAATCCACTATTATCTTTCACGCCACATGTTAGATATTAAAGTTGTTTGCAGAAATGAATAAAGACGCACATTCCATATTACATCTCCTAATAGGCAAGGCAAGGCAAGGCAGTTTATTTGTATAGCACATTTCATGTACAGGACAAATAGCGCACACTCAGGGCAAAAAAGAAACAGGATGTTCTTTTATTTATTTATTCTTACACAATGCTTTTTTTTTTTTTTTTTATTGTTGTAACCAAGTTCTGTCCAGACTGTCATTATTTCCCGCAACTCCTTGTCCACCTGGTTAATATCGGTCATTGTGTCCCTCTGCACCACCCACCCAGCTGGAGCGCCAGGCGAGAAATAAAAAATATTTACCGCTAAATGAACTGCTACCAATCTCAGATGTATCTTTATTTTAGAAATTATAACAAATCACCGGTATCATTACTGTAATTTAACAGACGCTTTTCACCTGTCTGGGAATCAAACTTTGGCCTCTCGCATGGGAGACGGGTGATCTACCAACTGAGATATCCCGCCATGTGTTCCGACTCCTCTGGAATGTCTTGTGTTCTGACACTGCGTTAACAAGATCAGCCACCCGCTACCACTATTCTACCTTTCTGACACTAGTAAGGCCCACGCCGTGCCCACCAATTAAACATTTTTACATTTGTCAAATGTGGTTCATCAGCATCTCTGTTTCACACCCTGAAAAATTCCACTACTTAACTCCTTTTCCTTCCTGAGCAATCATGCAAACGATGTGATGAATATGTATCATAGGCGTTCACCTGACCATTTATAGCCACCAGGTGGGCATGGGAAGGTGTTCACTCACGTGCGCTCGCTTTATAGTTGATTCTGATTTATGAACGGAAACAGGTGTAGGAAGTGCAAGAACAGGCTTTTATAAATCTGAAAGTAGAAGTGTGCAACATTTCCTTTTTGCGCAGCAGACGCCACCTGTAGTTTGCTTTCATGCTTTGATTTCACAAATAAGGCCCCAGGTGAGCCAACGTCATTGGTGTTGAAAATACGAAACGGATCCAACAAAGTTTATAAACTGTTTTCCTTTAGCCCGAGCACTGAAGGCGGTGAGAAAGCCTGTTGTAATTTCTCTGTTTTTTCCATAGTCTTCTTATTTTTCTACTCAAAAGTAATATGCATTTTTGGGGGCCTGAACTTGTTTAAAAACTCACCACATTTTGCCTATCCCCCCAAAGGAATGCGTACATTTACATATGGTAGGGTGCTCGGGACTGATTGGGCAAAATTGAACGAGAGTGCCACCTATTTATGATGCCCCGCCACTGCATGTCATCAATCTTTAGGAAATTTGGTACACATATTCTAAATGCTCAGGCAAAAGAAAATATTCTTGGAGCAATGGCCAAAAACCAACGGGAAGTCGGCCATTTTGGGTCAAAGTTGCCATTTTTGCGTTTTACTGACGTTGTTTAAAATCTATCTCAGGATGTTCAGAAGGCATGTGTCTTTAAAAGTTATCAAAAACTTTCTCAAAGGAGTAAGGGCACAGAAGGGGCGGGGCCTCAAAGTTTGATGTCTCGCCATTAAAAATGAAATTGAAATAACTTCCACATAAAACAAGATATCTGATCTAAAATGGCCACGTATGATGCCAGTTCCATCCTGAACACATCTACATGTCAATATTTGGATTATGAATTGGCCACGCCTCCTGGCAACAGGAAGTCATGGTTTTTACTCAAAGACCCACTTCTCTGACAAGTCAGGCCAGGAACTGAGTTAAATTGACATATGCTAGAAAAGTTGCAATATGGCTCTGTAGTGCCCCCTGTAATCATTTAATCAATCAGCCCACTACATTGACCGACAGGGATGAAATCCGGCATATTGATATAACATGGCAGAATGTATAAAAAAGCCTCTTGGACCTATATGATGACTTCAACAGGAAGTCAGCCATTTTGAAAAAAGTGTCATTTTTGGGGTCACTTTTGCATGTTTCTTTGCCTTGCATTTAAACTATCTCCTCCTAGAGATTTCATCGTGCTGGCCTCAAAATCTGTCTGAACATGAGGCATGAGTGATGAAAAGTTATTAAAAACTTTCTAATAGGAGTTGGTGTTCAGTGACAGCACCTCATTAAGTTTGATGTTTCGCCATCAAGCACGGAATCCATTAGTGCCAGGACATAAAAAAGCCTCTTCATGTCTAGATGTGGTCAACGCCATAGCCCCTCCCCCTGGGAACAGGAAGTCCCATCATTTTAACCCTTTAATACCTGAAAAACCAATTTACACTCATTAATATCATCCTTCATGAACTCATGAAAATACGACTGACTTTGTACTGCATCATGATTAAAATAGCTTTCCTGTGATGTTTAAATCCGTCACCATGAAACAGGAAGTGGCTCTAACTCAGCCGTCAGTTGAGCAATGGAGCTGATATTTTTCTGTTCTCACTAGAGTTCCAACCTGAACATGTTTGTATATGAAAAATAACTATAGTGCCACCTAGTTGTCACATGGAATTCCTCTCTTGATAAAATCATGCTCATGCTTTCTTTGCAGCTGAACAAAGAATGCTGATGGAGATCAGTGTGGTTGATGGCTGGTGAGGCACTGACTCCTCTGGAGTCAGATTTACTATTGTAAGTGAAATTGAAAACAGCGTCTTATTTCACTAGTCATTCAACAGCATGCAACTATGCCCCCTTGAGGTGAGGCAGAGTACTGCCAGCCTCACCTGCAGGAATAATTTTCTCACAAATACATTATATACATCACACAGACTGTGGAGAGTCATGGTGTATAACAAATATTTCTGTAAAGTTCATATTGGTGATATGCTGAGGAACAGAAATGGGCACGCATCATGCAACCCAGTTTGTATTGGATCACGCAGTCAGAGGAGGCACAGCTCGCCACTGCCTCACCCGTGATATCTGCCCTGGATTTGATCGGGAAATACTCAAATTCTAATGTTTTTGTGTAGTCATAGTTAAAATGCATTTCTAGTGTAGCAGGACACATATGTGTTATTGATTGCCATATGTGTTGGTCAGCCAATTACTGGAGGGGACGACCATATAAAAGGCAAGCAGGGCATACAGGCTGCCTCTCGCTTGCTGGTGGCTGGGGTTACGTCATTTTCTGGCATCCGGAACTTCCCTTCCTAGATGGTGCAGGTAGGCTATCAGCCATCACTGCAAACTGTTTGTTTGTCCTTCTAGTGCTGCTCACTCTGGCCATTGTTTCAGAGACTCATGTGGGTATTGTTGCAGGCTGTGCACTCCTCATCGAGCAATCCTTTAGGTTGATGATGCATGCGGCATAACCTACTGTGGATTTCTTCATTCATTTCCTCACGTGCAGCCCTGGATTGTGGGTTATACACAGCGGTGTGACAACACAACGTCGGACGCCACGCTGCAGAGGACGAGGGCCGGTCGGTGAATGCCCCGCGATACGCCATGCGATCCCGGATCACCCGATTGGGCTGTAGAGTGCCGTGCACGTCTGTTGGGGACCGCTGCTGCTTTGCTTTGCTGCACTTCATTTTGCTTCGCTTTGCTTGGGTGTGGCCATCTTGGAGGATCTTCATCAGGTTCCCTTGAACTGTTGTGGACACTGATGCTATCACCTGACCACTTAGCATGACTTCCGCCATTGATGGCCATCAGCTGATTCAGTGTGCTTGTGTGCACGTGTGCACGTTGCTGATTTATAGTAGAGGCAGTTCTTTTGGTTATCCTTTTCCCAAGCTTTTAGTTACTTTGTTTTATTAAGAGTATTTTATAATTCTGTTTCCTTTCTTTTATCAGGTGCTGAGCCTTTGGTGGTGGATTGGTGTCTCTAGTGGTGTTGGTGGTGCCCCCTTTGTGTGTCATGTGGACTTCAGTTGGTTTTATTTGTTTAACCTCACTTGTGGTGTTCCTGGGACCCCCTTCTTTTCATTTTGTCTGAACCCTTCCATACCAAGTAGGTCTCAGCTCTGATTTACTCCCTTGATCTTATTGGTTATTTTAATTGCTCTCTTTTGTTTAATAAATTCATTTATTTATTGGAACTGCTGTCTCTGCCTCGTGCATATTGAACCTGGGTGCCTGTTGGTAAGTTCACCACCTTGGTGTATTTCCCCGGGTGAAAGTCCCGGGGTGCCGTTGTCCGACCCTTGCAGGACCAGCTCGCCACACTAACACAGATCATTGGAAAATATTAATATTTATTTTATGTACTTGTTTTTTACTTTTTTATCATGACGGGTGAGGCACTGACTCACCTGCCGCTCCTGACCACACATCACTGATGGAGATGTATGAGGACTTTAAAAGTGTCATCATCAGAAAAGGTAATACAACCATGATTAATAAAGTGGGGGATGGGGCAGACAGCTGCTGACAGACTAAATGCAAAAGTTATACGAGTTTCATACCATTGTCAGTTGTTACATGTTGATTTCACTGTTCTGGTTTAGTTCTGGTCTCCTCTTGTGTTATTAATCTAACATAAAGCAGCTGTCTGTGTAAGATGTACTGGTCCTGCTCAGTTTATTAATAACCAAATCATCAATATGCGTCATCATACTTTGTGGTTATATTATCGTGTGTGTGTGTGTGTGTGTGTGTGTGTGTGTGTGTGCGTGTGTGCAACCTACATTAATTCTGCACTGTTACATCTCAACAGAAGCAATCTTTACAGCCAAAGTGTACCTGGCAGCAGGTGGCAATAAAGTACATGAACATATCACAGAGTGGCAGGTAGCCTTTGAAGAAATGTGTTGAGCTGTAAATATGTAGCACTGTAGATACCAAGACAACGTCAAAGACCACTGCTACTGGTGGGGGTCCTGTCCCTGAAAACCTGTGGGTCTGGCATCAGACATTTTTGAGACACAGCTAAGCTAAACTTGAATGTTAGCCTGCCCCCGAACAAGCTGGTTCTGGTGCATAAGTTACCATGGTTACTCAGCGGGCATTCAAATAAGCCACGTTGACGGAACAGAAGTCTCTCTTAAATGAGCCAGACTTATCAAGACAAACCTGGCTTTCCCTTAATCCAGCTTTGTGGAATACCCCTCAGGAGTCACAGACTCAAGAAAACTTTGTTTACACAGTGTCAGCACCATCGTATAGGGGAGAAAGGGGATGCCAAATCTAAGGGCCCACTGCCCATTAGGGCCCACACACATCCCAGGCTCTATGACTAAATTATTATGCATAGATATAACTAATATATATTATTACTAATCTGAGTTAAAACAAAGCCACAAAGTCACACAATATTTTAGTTTTAATCATTTCAGTACCTCCTCTCTGTACCTTTAACCTCCTCTCCTCACAAAAATGGTTTGGTCCGTGGTGTTCTTTCTCAAGGAAATATGTGCAAGCACGAGCGAACTCCCGCATTTTAGGCAGATAAGATGATGTCTCCCAAAAAACACAAATCTGGAAACCAGAAAAGACTTGAGAGGGAGGCCAGGAGTGGGAGCAGGAGAGCAGGGGCCCAGAATTTCAGACATTTCCTCTCCAGGAATGATGAGAGTCAAACTATAGAGAGTTGAAACGATTTCTTGGTTATTTATTCATTGTCACTGTAACTGCTAACCTTAGATGGGTTGCGGATGAAAATAAATCCGCCTTTAGCTGTCATCGGTTGAGAGGTGGGGTAAACTCTGGACAAGTCTCCAGTTCATTGTAGAGCAACGATTCCTACTGTTGCTAACTGAACGTTACTAGTGTGGAGGCCAATTACAGTGGACTATCTTTCACACTCTGTCTCTCCGTCAGTGCGACTAGAACAAGAAGATTTAATGGCGCAGGCCTGGTGAGGACTGAAAACTGAAGGGAGAGATGCTGAATTCAGATGTCTGCTTTTAAACTAAACTAACCTGCCAGAACAGCAGGCTGTCAGCGCTCCAGCAACATAAACATTCACATGGCTACATTGAATTGTATAATGACGCATTCAAGTTAGGCAAAGGCAAAGGTTACATTACGTTATTATTATGATGTGTTCAAATCTAGTCTTGTAAAAGTTTGTTATTGGTGGGACATTTAAATAGCCGAAAAGAAAATAATAATAATAATAAAGAAGTTAAATGTTCAATTATTTCTGATTGTTTTCACAGCATTATAAAATAAACGACACCAAATACTTCTTGCCTTACAAGGGTGACATCACAGTTATTTTTTCCCTCCTACATGAGTGTTTACTAAAACTAAACTGCTCTTGACATAGGTCTTATGTAGGGGTCATTCTACTTGACCTCCACATACATGGCAAAGTGTATGTGTCTGCATAGAGCCATGGTAGAGCCATGAGAAGCCCATTTAGATTTTCTATATTCCAAGACTAGGCTAGTTCTCTATCAGTTTCCATGAAACATAACATTTAATGTTCACAAAAGCAATATATATTGGAGCAATAAGCCTTTATGCTCTGCTGCTCCAGAATCAATGGCCAATTCGTGTGAGCCCGACCCAGCAGCAGACCTTCATCTCCAGCCGTCCGATGATGCATCTGAGGGTGAGTAGGTGAGATGGACTCTGGTTGGCTGTTTTGGTTTATTAAAACTACTGTACCATTAGTAATGACTAAGACATTAATCAACCTATTAGGTATTTCAATTATAAAATCAATAGCAAATTTTAGGCTAAATTTATTTTCAACCTAAGTTGCTGTCCTTGTTGTTGACGGAGCCAAGTGCATGTCCCCAAAGCAAGGCTGTTTCAAAGCATGACGGGAATTGTTTAAGGGACAAAAAACAGGACATTTTAAGTTGTTGTTTTTTTGCACATCAGTGCTTGATTATTCACAATAAAATATCCACTACCTATCTGTTCAGTGGTTTATTGAAATGTATTTGCACTCAAAGGTGTAATAATGTGGTTAATGAGTACCATAGCATGAAAATCCGAGAAATGAGACAAATAATAATACATCATTTACATAATATTACTAATACTACAATGTAAAGAAGAAAACAAATTGGGTGCATTACATCAGCCACCGTCAACAACACTGAAAAACATAATTCACAGACGTTAAAAAGTGGCAACAATCCTGGGGTAGAGCAACCCATGGCCATATTCCTTATAGGGACCCAGAATTCATAGCAACTGCCCTGCTTACACATCCTGTAAGAAATAAGAAAGATCAAGAAATAATAAAATATGTATTATTTCCTCAATCAAACGTGTTTGAAAAGACCTCTCACTGCACAACAAAAATTAAGATAAACATAAATAAAATAATAAAAAATAAGATTTGCTCACATGATTTGTTTGGTCAAATGTAGAAAGAGCCACTGCTGAGAGGCTGAAGAGCCACATGTGACCCCCAAGCCCAGAGCTGCTGACCCCTGATCCAGCGATACTTTGATTACACCATCTGTCGGACCCCACTGAGGAGCAGATTGCATGTCAGATTAAAACCCCTTTCTACTGATTACACACTTAAGATTTGTGACATTTTGAAAGTGAGACATAATTTTTACTTGGTCAAACGTATTAAATCTGTCCAAAATTTTTTACAGAAGAGAAGCAAAGTTCTTCACATATAAGCAATTTAACAATGTCTTCATTTAACAAACAGGAGCCTCAGCATCAGTCTGCGCCTCCTCCGCAAGCCGGTCACCGGCCTGCGCCTCCTCATCACGCAGGTCACCGGCCTGCGCCTCCTCCGCACGTCAGTCACCGGCCTGCGCCTCCTCATCACGCAGGTCACCGGCCTGCGCCTCCTCCGCAAGCCGGTCACCGGCCTGCGCCTCCTCATCACGCAGGTCACCGGCCTGCGCCTCCTCCGCACGTCAGTCACCGGCCTGCGCCTCCTCATCACGCAGGTCACCGGCCTGCGCCTCCTCCGCAAGCCGGTCACCGGCCTGCGCCTCCTCATCACGCAGGTCACCGGTCTGCGCCTCCTCATCACGCAGGTCACCGGCCTGCACCTCCTCATCACGCAGATCACCGGCCTGCGCCTCCTCCGCACGTCGGTCACCGGCCTGTGCCTCCTCCGCACGTCGGTCACCGGCCTGCGCCTCCTCATCACGCCGTTCACCAGCCTGCGCCTCCTCATCACGTCGGTCACCGGCCTGCGCCTCCTCATCACGCCGGTCACCAGCCTGCGCCTCCTCATCACGCAGGTCACCGGTCTGCGCCTCCTCCGCACGACGGTCACCGGCCTGCACCTCCTCCGCACGTCAGTCACCGGCCTGCGCCTCCTCATCACGCAGGTCACTGGCCTGCGCCTCCTCCGCACGTCAGTCACCGGCCTGCGCCTCCTCATCACGCAGGTCACCGGTCTGCGCCTCCTCCGCACGCAGGTTACCGGCCTGCGCCTCCTCCACCCATCGGTCACCGGCCTGCGCCTCCTCATCACGCCGATCACCGGCCTGCGCCTCCTCATCGCGCAGGTCACCGGCCTGCGCCTCCTCCGCACGTTGGTCACCGGCCTGCGCCTCCTCATCAAGCAAGGTCACCGGCCTGCACCTCCTCATCACGCAGGTCACCGGCCTGCGCCTCCTCCGCACGTTGGTCACCGGCCTGCGCCTCCTCATCAAGCAAGGTCACCGGCCTGCACCTCCTCATCACGCAGGTCACCGGCCTGCGCCTCCTCCGCACGTTGGTCACCGGCCTGCGCCTCCTCATCAAGCAAGGTCACCGGCCTGCACCTCCTCATCATGCCGGTCACCGGCCTGCGCCTCCTCATCACGCAGGTCACCGGCCTGCACCTCCTCATCACGCCGGTCACCGGCCTGCACCTCCTCATCAAGCCGGTAAAAGCATCACACTGACTCCACCAGAAGATGTTGAGCCGAGGTTCAACAGTGGGGAGGCACACGACGAAGACGCCCCCAGGATGACCCGACCACCACCATGAAAGACCTCGTCTGCAAAAAAAAAACACAATAAAAGAAAAGAAAAAAATAATACACCTTGTAGCTGTTGACAATTTAACACGTGCACACTGGGGACCAACAGCTATTATAAAAGACAACAATTACAAAAGCAGATTCTTCTCGTTAGTTCACTACTTGCAGAGGTAAAGTTCTTCACTCACGCCAGCCGTGGAACCAAACCTTAAGTTACTTTTAGAGAAGACTGATGTTTACACAAAATAAGGCTGTAAAAACTCTTTTAAAAAAAAGGAAAATCTACAACAGGAAAAAAAAAACTGTCTCATAAAAGTGAAAAGTAGAAAAAATGGTCTCCACAAATAGCAAAGCGGTCTGAATGATTCAAGAAGGAATTCGGCAGCCAAGCTGTCTCCACTAACGGTAGAAATATCCACCCAGGACCTCAATTCCTGCCATGCAGGAAGCAGCACGCCAACTAAATAAAAAGGGGATAAGATCCAGCAACTACGTAACACTCATTCATCAAGTCTTTACACCCCACCTGGAGGAAGTTTGATGCTTAGCCTGTGGTTTGCTGTGTTCGCTAATGCAACACACTCATTTTAGCATCACTGTGGCATGACCAATGAACTGTTGAAAATGACAACATAACAGCAATATCCACTCCAAGAAGTGCAGGAGGAGACCCACAATGGGATTATCTAAAAAGCAACCATTTCCCATAGTCAGCATGTTACAAAGCAGCAGGACGGACTGAGACGTGGAGGAGACATGCTTGCAGGAAGTCAGGTCAAGGGGCGTCCACTGTGACAGACTGCCTCTATAACATGAGGATCGGGGCAGCATTGGGAGAACCGCACTAATTAAACACACCTTAGACACACATCCAGCCACAGTGGTGTGTCAGAGAGGATTTGAAAAGGTTTTAATGGCTATAACCCACATACTCATCTCTAGTGCTCATCCCACATATGCATTTTCCTTGTAAATGTGGCTCCATTTAAAAGGGAAGGAAACAGACTTTCCAACAGTGAAATCAACAGTGCATCATTTATTGTTACAACAAAATAAATGATCCACCAAACATCCATTTACCGACTTTCTGCTTATATTTATATGTGCATGTGCACAAGTGAGAGTGTGAGCTTTGGACCTTTGTTTTCCCAACACATGCAAACACAAATATGACTGCAATAAACTCCCTGAGCTCCTCCATCTCTGGGGTTTTATTGTGTGTGTTGTGGGAGACTGAGTAACACATATTAAACATTATCACTGTTTTCTTTTTGTGTCAGCTTCATGTGTTTGTGATCAGGGGAATTCACTGACTATATCTGTCTCAGTATCTCTGTTTATTTCCTGCTTTCCTCCATTTTTTTTCTCCTTTTCAACAAATTCTTTCCATGGAGATGATCTCCAGGTTTGGACCTGCTGAATTTTGCTGTAAGGCGTATTGTATGGATTCCTGTTTACCTCTGTTGTTCTCAGTGGAATAAATACCTCCTCTTGATTCACCTAATATCACCTTCAAAAAGTTCCATACTTCAAACTGTAAACACTAACACACTTTTGTCTGCTCCAACACCTACGGCACCTTTTATAATGATAGTGTAGCAAATGTAGTCTTCTTGTAGCTTTGGAGGCCAGGTTCTCTGAACCGAACGCTGTTCCTCAGCAGACTCTGTGCAGCTGGGACTCCAGACCAGCAGGATGAGGCTGGAGCCCAGTTCACCACCATAGTGTTCATGTTTATAACTGATTTTATCCACTCAATGACACACGCCGTAAAATAGATCTAGTTGGTTTTAATTAAAAATAATATGTAAACTCGCTGCCTCGAAAAATGTAAGTTTTTTAAATATGAGTGATTAACTTGAATGGTTTCAGCGTGTCGAACTTTTACAAACTTGTGATTGTGGAAGACTCTTGAGTTGATAAATTCCACATAAATTGGAAGAGATGCTTCACAGAATGCTAGTTTTATTTTCAACACACGGGGATTTCATGTCCACCTAACTTAAAGTAACTGATGGACTCAGAATTGTTCTTGCTTTGCAGCAGGAACTTTCTGCTCAGTCTCGTGTTGGACCACAGACGCTGCAGCAGCTGCCTGGATTACTGGCTTTAAACACAGAGATGGCCAGTAGGCAAACTGGAGAGCCATCACATGTTGATTAAAGATCTTTTTTTTCCCCATCATTAATCAACATTCTAACAGGTAAACTGTATTTTATGTCTAGAACATGTCGTCGCTGAAACTCTGGTGAAAGGTGGAATTTTGCTGATATGTTCTGGTCATGAAGACCAGAACAAGTTAGCTGAGAACTGGTTTCCTCACACTAGGAGCTTTAGAGAGGTAGAGATCATTAAGGGTGACATGGGATGATTTCTGCTTTTCATTTTTAACATTTTATTATTCCTAATTAACACAAAACAAGAAGATAAAAGAAAACAAGAGAAAGGTTGAGACATCTTAACTTGGATGATAAATGTCCACAGACCTCCTCCTTGTCATCCTCATACTCCTGATCTTATTCCCACATGTGGCATTGATAGGGACGAACTAACAACGGGAGACCTCCGTGAGAACTGTGAGGAAATGATATATTACTTCTGAAGTAGCTACAAATTTTATTGACATTTTAAACCAAACTCCTGCTCAGATCTTACCTGCATCGTCTGATTTTACTGTTGATCATTTTAACAACAAACTAAAATCAGCCATTGACTCAGCAGCTCCACTTAGAACACCGTGGAGAAGCCAGGAAATAAATGAGTTAAAAAGAAGCTGCAGGAGAGCAGTCCACAGCAGTCCATTGTGAAATTTTAAAGGAACAACTCAAAATCAACAACATTTCAGTAAAACAGGCAAGGAAACTCTACTATTCAAATCTCATCACAAATAATAAAAATAACCCAAAATTCCTTTTGAAAACCACTGATCTTTTAACAAACACAGATTTTAATAAGTCCTCCATGCCCACATCAGACATGTGAGGACTTTGCAGGCCACTTCAGACTAAGATCAATGTTATTAGATCCAGTCTTTTATCTCAACAGCATGTTGACTTTAACAGATCTGAACCTCTGCTTTTACCTGAGGAAACACTGGAGAGTTTTGTCCTGGTTGATGCAAAGATGCTTGGTCAAGTCTTCTCCCAACTGAACCCAACAACCTGCCTTTTAGATCCAATTCCCCCATCACTACATGTCATGGTGTCTTTGAGCCTGAGCTTTTAAACATAGTGAATTACTCTCTTCAGACGGGTGTCTTCCCTGCCGCCTTTAAAACAGTGGTGGTGAGGCCCCTTCTGAAGAAGAGTCATTTAGATCCAAACATTGTTGAAAACTACTGACCTGTATCCAACTTACCATTTTTAAGTAAAATGACAGAAAAAGCTGTTTTTATTCTTTTTTATTTATTATATATATATATGTATATATATATATATATATATATATATATATATATAAAAGCTGTTTTTATTCAACTGCATGAGTTTTTAAATAAACACAATAAAGATTTTAGAAAAATATCAGTCTGGTTTTAGGACAAAACACAGTACCGAGACGGCCCTTTTAAAAATTATTAATGGCCTTAGACTCAATTTAGACTCACAGAAACTCTCTGTCCTGGTTCTACTGAATCTTAGTGCCGCCTTCGATACAGTTGATCACCAGATTTTACTAGACAGACTCAGAAGTCTGGTGGGCCTCTCAGGTACTTTTCTTCAGTGGTTTTACTCCTATCTCACAGAACGCCAATTCTTCGTAAGCATGGATATATGCTCCTCAGTAATCCATAAAGTCAAATGTGGGGTTCCCCAAGAATCAATTTTAGGCCCAATACTTTTGGCTCCCCGTGCGTGGAGCAGAGCCTTCGGCTACCAGGCCCCTCTTTTATGGAACCAGATCCTAGTTTGGGTTTGGGAGGCAGACCCCCTCTTTATATTTAAGATCAGGCTTAAAACTTTACTTTCTGTTAAATCTGAAGTTAGGGGGGGGGGGGGGTCTAGCTATCCCTTAGATATGCTGCCATAGGCTTAGACTGCTGGGGGATGTCCCATGATGCACTGGGCTCTTCCATTCATCTCTCTGCTCCGTAGCTTTCATGTAGAAACATAAGACAGTATCGGCATCATTAACGTATTTCTCCTCTCAGCAGGTCTTCCTGAATAAAAGTCGTAGTGTCTGTTGGTTTATCTTTCCTGTCCTCTCCACCCCAACTGGTCGAGGCAGATGGCCGCCCTCCCTGAGCCGGGTTCTGGTTCTGGTTCTGTCAGGCGGTTTAACTTCCTGTTAAAAGGGAGTTTTTTTCATTCCACTTTCGCCCTTTGCATGCTCAGGATGGGGCACTGGATCAATGTCAAGATTATATACAATTATTTGGTTTTTCTTAACTAGGCTTTTATTTATTATAAATTAGCTTGATTTATTGGTCTGTAAAGTGCCCTGAGATGACGCTATACAAATAAAGATTAACTGAATCTGGGCCAGAACCACCAGCATGGCCCACAGCCTGGCCCCTTAGGTGGTGAGGATGCTTAGTAGCTCTCCTCTGCCGCCCTTCGGGTGGGGCTGGAGTCGTCTTCGTGGTGGGGTGGCTTGGGTTGGTGCTCCGGGTCTGCTGCTGAGGGCCCGGGTCTCTGGCCCTGGTCTGCCTCTGACCTCCGTAGAGGCGTGGTCGCATTTGCATGATCTCACTCACCACTCTTCATCACTGATCACTCCTCTTCCTCATGCTCTGCATGCTGACACAGTCACTGAGTTGTCTAGTGGGTTTTAATATTAAGAGATAATTCTTTTTTTTATTTTTCCTGTGAGTTAGTATCTGGTCGCTGTTATTCTACTTTCATGATGTGCTTTTTTGGTTATTATTTAAAAACTCTTAATGACTGGCAGCTCTGTTTTTTTGTTGTTGTTGTTGTTTGTTTCTGCTTTTGTAAAAGTTGTAGGAAATTTTCTGGTGTGTTCATGTACAGGTGTAACAGTTTGTTGTCTGGTGATGGTGTGGATTGAAGGGTCGTTTCCTTCTGTCTGTGATCTTTTTGTCTCCTTTCTTCTTTCCCTTTTGCTCTTTTTGCTATTTGCCATCTTTTTCTGTCCCCTCCGGTCAGGTCCAGCAAGATTACATAGATTCTGTGATTCAAAGTAAATAAATAAATAAATTAATCACATTATCAAGAGGAGCCTTACCCATAGGCCTCCCCTTGGTAGAGCAAATTTGTTCAGCACGATACAGCAACCAGATTATCATTTTGCTGCTATGATGCTGGACAGGACAGGTTAAAAAAAAAAAAAAAATCCCTGCGGTTCAAATACCACATGACAACAACCAGGCAGAACAACCATTAGTCCAGCTCTTGACAAGATTGTCAAAATTACACTTGCCTCATGTGTGATCCACAATTTCTCTATCTGTCACCTACCTTGACAGACCAAAAGGCTGGTGACCATGAGTTCATCTCTGGATCCTGGAGGCAAGAACAATCCAACACAAAGGGCTAAAGATTTGATGAATCTTATGAAGGAGTACTTCAGATGACCTGAAGGTCCAGTACCACAGCAGGAGCACCACCTATAATGTGTGCATAAGTATATGTATCAAATCCCTGACTGCCTGTTGGCCCACGTTAAAAATCTGTTTTGTCACTGTGTTCTTAAAATGACACAATCCTCAGTAGTGAGGAATACTGAGGATACTGTAAATGTTTGTGCTCAAGTTTGCCTTTTTAATTTAAAAAAAAGAGAAAACTTATGTAATACTGCACTGTTGTACTGTACTGGTACTGCTTAAATTACCCTTGTGACTTTTTTGTTGTAAAAATAAGTTTAATAAAACACAACTACTTATTGAAAATTAGTTGGGTTTTTTGTTGTTGTTGTTGTTTGTTTTTGTTGTTGTTGTTGTTTGTTTATCCTGAGCAGAAAAGTAATTTCCACATTGGAGCAAAACTGTGCAAACACAGGCTACGATCTTTCAAATTAAAACTTACAAAAAAGGGATATTGACAGCACAAAGTGTGCTCCAGCCTACACAAAAATCTGGAAATACCAGCTTATTCAGCCACATGAGCTGAGGTAAAGTGCAAAAAAGTACTCAAGTTAAAACATTATGTTTCAATTATGCAAGTTTCTGATCATCAGCACTATTTAAACATGTACATCATTTGCAACGTACACATCAGAACAAATGAAATACAAAAAAATGGCCCCAGGCCTTGGCCTTTGTGGATGTATGTAAATTACTGTGTTTGGTTGCAACCAGGTGATTGGCCGGCTGTCTGGTTTTTTTTCTTTCTGCCATCACCCGTCTTTGATTGGATGGTGCTGTAATCACCCGCTTGTGATTGGCCCAACTGTCTGATGTCCACCTGGAGCCCCACTATTTAAGCAGGCTGCTGACAGTCATTCAGAGCAGCAGTGATTGTTCAGAGCTTCTTGCCATCTGAAGTCTTTGGACTTTGGGTTGTGTGTGTGTTTTGCTGAACTGTGTAACAGGTTGACTCATTTTGTGATGGCTATGAAAAAAGCCTTAGGTGGACTGATTTGGATCAGTGTTTATTGTAAATTAGTTTTGTGAACAGCATTATTATAGCCCTTTTGTTGGTCTTGTTTGGATTTGAGTTTCTTTGTCTTTTGTTTTCAGATGAGTTCTTTTACTTTTAGCCCGTTACTTTTTTGTTGTTTATTAAACCCCTTTACCTTTACAGTTTCATTTCCTGTCTTTTATGTTGCCACTAGAGATGGGATTTTTGGCTCTTTGAAGGGAGCTGGATCTTGAGGAGCCGTTCCTTTCAAAGAGCCATTCAAAAGACTGGCTCGTTCTCACAAAATCTTACAAAATTTCACAATATATAAGAATGACAAACAATCAAAATATGTACTTATATGAAATCTACTATACATAATAAAAAAATATAGGAAAAATATAGATAAAAAAATGATAAACCTGAGCAGCCAGTGCAAATTCTAGTAAATGTTTTGGATAGAACTCACAGTATTTGTTTCTAAACAATACTCTCTGTCCATAGGTGCTTCACAAACGTGTTGGACATCAGACTTCTATGATGTCACAAATGTTATTTAGTTCATTTTCATTTTACTCAACTGTACTTCTTAATTTCTTATTTTTTCATTTATTTATTCATTCAGTCATTTTTAGCTGGGGGGGGATGGCTGGGCTTGGTATGTGTGTGTGTGACTGTGTGAAAGATTTCATTGAGTGTTTTTATTCTTATGTTTTTAATCATGTAAAGAACTTTGTGTTGCCTATGGCATGAAGAGCACTTTAGAAATAAAGTTTGATTTGATTTCATATGATGAAGGCAGTGTAAAAAAATTTGTATATAAAAAGAATGGCTCACAAGTGAACGGCTCACAGCTGTGAATCGGTTCCCATCGTTCATTTAAAAGAGTCGTTCAAAAGAATCGATTCGTTCATGAACGTCCCATCTCTAGTTGCCACCCCTTTTTCCCTCACAGAGCCTGGATTGTAACATTAATGTGGGCTCGCCTGGGATTTGTTAACCCCTGTCCTGTGACGGGTAAAGTTAAGTACTGTTATTGCTCTGTACTGGATTTTTACTGCTGACAATAGTTGTGGTGGGTACTGGATATGGCACAGTTTGATCTTGAGTTGTTTCTGGAAAGTGTCTCTCTTGATCATCTGGATGACTTGGCTCAGATTACAGCCCAGTTCTCCATCTCCATCCTAAGCAACTCATTAAATAGGAGCTTAAAGATCTGGTTGTGAGGAAATTGGTGGAATTGGTGATAAACTGCACCTGCCAGTTTATCCTCTTCCGTTTTCTCACAAGACAGACCCTTTGATATAACCAAATATGTTGGCTTGGTACAAAAGAAGGATGACAAAACCAAAGAATGTTTCTACTGTCATAAGTCTGGTCATGTATTGTTAACTGTTTAGCGCTGAAGAGAAAAACTCAGCCTTCTCAAGCCCAGTTAAAAGGTGTTGGGTTGATTAAAAACAAGCCAGGCCTGGGAACGGTAACTGAAGTTGGTTGTACCCCTGATCTGTGTATTAACTCTTGTCTGTGTGAGCGGACAGTTTCACACAAATGAGAGCAAGAAGACCAACAACAGGTGCATATCTGGCATGACACAGATGGGTTACAAACGTTTATCTTAGCTGACACCTTACCATTTTCTGAAAAGTCTTGATGTGTTTATACTGCAGTACTTCAGGGTGTTGAAATGGACTATCCACCTACACTGGTACAATTTAAAGTCAAACCTGATCTCCGGAGTTTTTCCCATTGCTCTGTTCTCAGGTCTACCAATTAAAGATGTTTCCCTTTAGTTGGGCAATGACATAGCTGGTGGTTAAGTCACACCTGCCCTAGAGGTGTTGGATGTCCCCCAGAGCTTCAAACCAGAGTCTGTAAATGTTCCTCAAACTAAACCATCCCCTGAATGTGTTCTTACTCGTGTGCAAGCACGTAGAGAAAAGTGTGAAAATCATGATGTTGACTTGGCTGATAGTTTTCTTCTGTTGGTTCTTACAGGTGGGGCAGAACCAGGGAAGACAGTGGAGGCCACTGCAGCTCTAATGTAAAAGATCAGGTTGCCTTGCAGTCCTCTGTTGGCCTCTCTCTTTCAGCTTCCGGTGCACATCTGGGCGCAGGGCAGAAGGCAGACCCAAAACTACAGAAGTGTTTTTCAAGTGTGGGAAGTGCTGACAAAGCTAGTGCAGAGACTGTAGCCTTCTACAAAGACAATGGTGTCCTTATGTGTAAATGGTGTCCTGTGGTAATTCCTGATTCTGATAGGAATGTAGTTAAACAAATTGTCAAACCATCACCTTGCTGACAACGGATTTTATCCTTGGCACATGACAGTCAATGGTCAGGACATTTGGGAATAACAAAAACGTAACAGCTTGTTCTTAAATATTTTTTACTGGCTAGGGCTAAAAGTTGATGTTCCCCAGTTCTGTTGGGGTTGTCACTCCTGCCAGATAGCTGGTAAACCTAACCAACCCATTCCTCGTGCTCCGCTGGGCGAGCCATCCATGTGAGTAATTATAGACTGTGTTGGTCCTCTCCCACACTCTAGAGCCGGTAACCAATACCTACTTACATTAATGTGTGCCACCACTCGCTATCCTAAAGCCATCCCACTGTGTAAAATCAATTCGGGTGTAATTGTTAAATGTCTTACCAAATTCTTTTCCACATTTGATCCCCCTTGTGTAATCCAAACCGATTAAGGTACTAACTTTCAGTCAAAACTATTCAAACAAGTTTTCAAAGACCTAAACATCCAACATGCAATTTCCAGAGCATACTATAGGGAATCTCAAAGGGCTTTAGAGTGCTGGCATCAGATATTAAATTCCATGCTGCGCATATACAGCACTAATATAGAGAGGGACTGGGATGAAGGCATTCCTTTTGTTGTGTTTGCTGCTTGGGAGTCCACCCAAGAATTTTTGAGATTTAGTCCAGCTGAATTAGTGTTTGGACATGCATTCCATGGTCCACTTAAGATCCTGAAAGAGAAACGTTTGGGATCCTACACATCTCCTGAAAAGAATGTGTTGGGTTATATTTCTTGTTTGTACCGTTCACATACATTTGCAAGAGAGTCCCTTCATGGCTCTCACAAGTCAATGAAGCACCGCTATGACCGTTATGCTGTTTCTTGCCATTTCCAGGTTGGTAATAGAGTTTTGGCTCTGTTACCAGTACCTGGTTTAGCTTTGACTGCTACGTTTACAGATCTCTATGAGATTCATGAATGTCAAAGCAACACTGATTTTGTGATTGGCACTTCTGAAAGAAGGAGGTGCTGGGAATGTAGTTCAGTGGTAGAACGTGTGCGTTGCATATATACCTGCATGCAACACCATGCATGTATTAGGCTCCCAGTTTCAATCCCTGGCATCAGAGATCACGAGCCAGTGATCTCTGAGGGCCAATCCCAAGCCCTGATAAATGCAAAGGGTTCTGTCCTACAACTTCCATGCCGGGTCAGATGGAAGCAGATGTTTCACTATGGCAACCCCTTAAGGGGAAAAGCTGAAACGAAAGAAGAAGATTCCTGAAAGAAGGAGGGAAAACTTGTGTTTGTCACATCAACGTGCTAAAATTGTGTTATACCCAAGACCCTTCCCTTCATGCTGTAGACTTGTCCAAACCTGTAGACTTGTCCTCCCGGCAGCTCTGCCCTTATAGTAACTAGTGGTCAATTAGACAATTTAGACAATTTGACATTGCTATCTGCCTCCTGACAAACTCCTCAACTTACCAACTTTGCAATATTAAAAATCCTAGTTTTAACACTTAATATCCTCAGTCATTTGCCTGAAGAGCAAAATAATGACATTGTGTGTTTGGTAAATGATTTTTCTGCTCTGTTTAATGATATCCCAACTCGTACTGCTGCCAACCAGCATGTTATTGATGCTATGGGGGTATTTTCCTATCTTTAAGATAGTGAGAGCAGAATTTAGAGAGAAAGCAAGATGATATTTGAGCATGTAAACAAGAAATTTTGCGGTCAGATCAAACAGTTACGCTCTTGATTAAAGACAGGAAAATACCTCCATATAACGTGGGTGGCGCCAGACACATGAAACAGCACCCTAATCGGGTGAACCCTGTAAAAAAAGATTTGATGAGAAGTAAAACTGAATACATGATGGAACATTAGTTTGCAAAACCTAGCACTAGTCCTTGAAGTTCCCTGTGCCTCTTAGAAACAAAAGCTGATGGCTCACCTTGCTTTATAACTGACTTCTGTAAAGTTATTGCCGTTATAACTATTGACTTTTACCCTCCGCCTCCCATAGGAGACTGTGAGGATACCATTGGCACAGCCTGGTACATCAGTGAGTTGAACCTGCTGAAGGGGCAGGTACCTGTTACTGAATGAGCATCAGGAATATTAGCGTTCGTGGCCCCATCATGGGAAGAACATGTAACAGTTCTCAAATGTTCTCAACGCAGCTTGAACTCACTCACATATATTAAATCTAGCCAAGTGTGACATTGGAAAGGAAACTGTCACCTACCTGGGTAGACAGGTAGGTCAGGGACAAATGCGTCCCATTAAAGCAAAAGTTGCCTCCATCTCTAATTTCCCCATTCCTTCAACCAGGGAAACTGTGCCTTTTCTCAGAATGGCGAGTTATCATCTGAACTTTTGCCGCAACTTTTCCACCATTGTGTTTCCATGGAAGTGGGGGCTTTTACTGACTTCTACTTTGAGGTTGTAGGAAACGGCTAAAGTGTGTCCTCAGAGACAGACTCCTTTTTCACCTTAGCAACTGAAACATAAATTAGACTGTATTAGCACTTCTTTTTCCTTGTACAAAGTTAAGTTTGCTCACTCCCTCATTCAAAGGCCCAATCCCATTTCACCCCTTGGCCCTACCCCTTACCCCTACCCCTTGCCCCTTACCCCTTAAAACGGAGCTAGAAGGGGTAGGGCTGAAAAGTCCACCCCTACGAATTGGGACACCCCTTCAACAGTCACATACGTCATCAGTAGTCACTAAAGAACATTTTACACAGATACTGGAAGAAACTAAATTAAAAAAAACCAATAAATATTAGCCGGCATTGCTCTTAAAGTGTATTCTTAAAGTGTATTCCAGCGTGAGAAATCAGAGGTTTAGCGTGAGAGCGTAAGAAGCCATTCAAATGCACGAGTCTAACGGCCAATGCGTGAGAGTAGCCCTGTAAACAAACGCAGCGTACCGGCTCGCACAGTGGTTCACCACGGTCTCGTGCTGCTACATGCTGCTGTCAAACATGACATGAGAGAGATCACTCCACAAGAGCGTTCAGTCGAGATACTGCATAGTGAAACCTGTTGTCATACACAGTCTATGGTGCAGTAAGATGGGGGGGGGGGCTAATGAAAACTATCACGGCGGCAAACTTGTTGCGCTCATTTTTTCGTTACCGTGCAATTAATTGACTTATTGCTTATCGACAGGCATATGTAGGACGTAAAGTACGAATTTTGCATGCCATTAAAATTAATCGTGTGTGCTGGTATACGCTCTTTTCTCTATGGCTTTTTTTTTTTTTTTTTTTTTTGCGAGTGTGTGTTGTCCTGCACCTCAAGAAAGCGTGATGTGCGTAGAAACACTTGCTTTCTCATATAGAACAGGAAATTTTTCATACCCCTCCGTTTCAAGTGTGCCTCTGAAAAATCTTCGTTTGAAGGGGTATATAGCCCTACCCCTTACCCCTCGGTCCTAAAAGGAATTGGGACACCCCTACCCCTTCACGTGAACGCGCAAAACGAAGGGGAAGGGCTAAGGGGTAGGGCCAAGGGGTGAAATGGGATTCACCCAAAGTCTTTCATTTGTGTTTTTAATAATGTAATGTCATTAGCAAACATGACCTAAGTAGCATGTAATGCCATTGTTATGTTGTTAGCTTGTTGTCACAGACCCGGAGATTGGACACAATAAATATCAGGAACCCAGGGATAGGTAAAGGAGTTTTATTGAACAACGTGAATATGATAAGACGTGAAATCCAGCCACTCTTGGTCAGCTCCTCTGTGGGGGTACGAGAACAAGTGTTAGGAGGCAGGAAGTCTGTGGCTATGATGCAGGACAATATGATTCCACGTACCAGGTGTCGTTGTGCGTCCAGCGTAAGGTGGTGAGTGAGAACCGCGCACAGGACCAGAGGAACCTGGAGGAATCCCGCTGGAGTGGGGTTGACAACTGCTGAATAGAGAAGAGGTTAGTGATGATGTCACTGGCAGAGATCAGGGATTCCCAGTGGTGGAAGGCAGCGACGGGCGCTTCCGTGTTTCTCCGTCGGGGCAGAAAAGCCAAGTCCGTGATCCAGAATCCAAATCCATAGAGCAATCCAGAAGTCAGTAATCCAGGAAATCCAGTCAATAAACAAGGCAGAGTTACCAGTCAGGGAGCGGGCAGAGACGAATATCCAGGTCCAGAAATACAAGGTCGACCGCAGGCAGGCAGAAAAACAAAGGCTGGATACATGCAGGGATGAACCAAGACGATCTGGCAAAGAGAAGTTGTCACACACAGGTATTTAAAGAGCGCCACGCAGGTGAAGCGCATCAGCAATCAGGTTGGGTGAAAGGGGGATGCGTTCGGGGACAGCTGGGAAATCCGAACCTCATTAGATGAATCATGACAGCTTGTAAGGAAAACTAGCACACTCACCGGACATTTGCAGGGCTTCTGTACTCTCAATCTATTTCCCCTTTTTCCACTCTGTCGTGTTGGACAGTTGATATCAAACAGACAGGGCTGATCTGCCCACCGCTCCACCATCCGCTCCTCTCTCTGGATGGTCCACCTACGAAGATTTATCAGGTTTACCAAGGTTCTTGATTTTAACTAACACTTTAGCACGGTGGCAACAAGCACTCACCAGCTCACCTGCACCCCCTCATGATGCAGCAGAGTACTGTCGGCCTCACTTTATTACTTTTCTGTGCAGTTTATTGTCCAATCAGCGGGTATAATTATGTCACAGACTTACATCAAAAGCATTACACAGACTGTAAAAAGTCATTGTTAATAACAAATCTTTCTGTAAACTTTATATTGCTGACATACTGAGAAACAGAAACGGGTGCGTGCATACAACCCGGCGTGTCTGGGATCGTGCGTTTAGAGATGAGGCTCGGCTCACCGCTTCCTCATCTCAGGTTTCTTCTGTATATTTGATCTGGAAATACACAAATTCAGCAAATTTACTTAAAATAATGTTTCCAATTATTGGAGTCATACAGAAAACACATTTGTAACAGACCAGTGGACAAATATTAAAATTATATTATGTGATAAGTATTAGTTTTTTGTATTGTGAATGATAGGTGAGGCTCTGCATGTCACTGCCCAAAACAGCAACTGTGAACTTGTCTTTGCATTGTTGAACCCTTCGTGCCGCCACATGTCTGTGCTACGCAATGTTGATTTCATTGTTAACCATGAAAATGACTACAAATCTTGAAATCTGAAATATTTTAAAAAAATTAGTGCTGGGCAATGATTAAAATTTTTAATCGCGATTAATCGCATGACATGCTGCGATTAATCGCGATTAATAGCATTGTTACGCGCAAAATGTCTCTTTCCTTTAAAAGAAGGCCTACAGCTATATAAAGAAAATGCAGTAAATTTTGGTTTACTAACACACATCAGGGGTGTTTAACCTGCGACTCTGGACCTTCCACAATGCCTCTAAATATGTGGCTAAAATATTGTTTTAAATCTATCTTTCTTGTCATTAGGTTGGAAACCAGGGACTTTTTTTTTTCTTTTACAGCATTTTCCACAAATATCTACATCCGTTAGAAGACAGTCTGTTTATTCTCTTTTTATAAAGGTTTTATGTTTTTCCTTTATTTTAAAACCTTAAAAATCGAAATGAAAAATGTGGTTCTTCAAAAATTACAAATATCCTATGGTGGCTCTTCATTAAAAATATATATTAAGTTTCCTTTTTGTGTCTCTAAAGGAGTTTTATTTAGCTGGCTGAGGGAAAAATGTCTCTTTGGATTGGAAAGGCTGCAGACCCCTGCACTAAACACATAAACAGGTTTAGCAGCAGTTTTCTCTTTAAACACCAACAGTTAAAATATTTCTTCATATGTATTTATAAAACTGAATATTTATGAGAAGGAAGGATGAAATGTTCAGGATTTACTAACTAAAAGGTAAAAAATCAGCAGGATGGATTTAAAGCTGTGAAGCTGCTTCCTTCTAAACACAGAAGGAACAATATGTGATGAATATCAGCATCAGGTGAACAGACAGAAAGCAGGATTAGAATCTCACAGCTTCTAGATCAGGGATGGGCAACTTTGATAATCAAGAGGGCCAAAGAAATTCTACACTCACTGCCTGAGGGCCAGATTGTGATCGTGTAGGTCACTGAAACCCCAATCGCTCAATTTTAATTACAAAACTAATGTAATGAAAAACAGACAATTTATCAGTTACCAATTTTTTATTAAACCCATTTTTTTCAGCATATTCAAATGTGTTTTGTAATGCTTCAGTTCATTTCATGAACTTAACACAAAAACTCTACATTTGTGTGTTGTGTGTGATATATCAGTGCAGTAGGGTCTCAGAGAAATCATTCAATAACAGTAATATAATAACATTAGCACTGTAAATCAAGTGGAACAATGTTCAAGCTACTTCAAACAAGAACATTTTATCTCAAATAACAGTTGGATCCGTATAAAGTTCTGTTTTAATGCTTATTTCTGCATTAATGTTATGTCTTAATGAGATACTTGTGGCCTCTCCTGCAGATGTACAATGGACTGAATGTCAATGTCAATATTTGTGCATCCAATCTGCATGAGGTGGAACAGAGTTTCATCTGTCAGCCTGTTTCTCTCTTTTGATTTGATGTGCTTCATTGTTGAAAAGTTGCTCTCACAAATGTAAGTGCTACCAAACATGCTGGCCATTGAGAGCGCGAAATCCCTCAGGAGTGGAAAGCGGGACTCCGGTAGCAACCTCCAAAATAAAATCCCTCTTTCATTGCCTTTTGCTTGGAAGAAGGGGTCTGACTGTAGCTCGCACAGTTCAAGCTGCAGCTCTGGAGGCTGCTCACTGACAGTAGCAGAGAGGGGGTCAGTGAACAACGCAATTTGCGGCTGCATGGCGTAGAAATCTTGAAAACGGTTCTTGAACTGCTCCTGCAGAGTTTCAATGTCGGCTCTATACTTGTGAAACGTTTTGTTGCATTCGGGGACATCTCTACGCATCTCTTCACAGGCGGGAAAGTGAGCCAGGTTTGGGTGGCTGAATGAAAAGCCCTCTTTGAACAGGACTAGTTTACGCTGAAAAGCATTCATGTGCGCAAATAGATCCGACACAGTTTGGTCTCTTCCCTGCAACTGTGCATTCAGGTGATTAAGATGCGAGGTTATATCCACAAGGAAGGCCATGTCACAGAGAAAATCTGTGTCTCTGAGTTTATTGCAGTAAGCACTTGTATCACATTTAATACTGTCCTCCAAGAACACCGGGATTTCTGTGCGAAGCGCAAAAAACCTCTCCAGGCACTTCCAGCGGCTCATCCATCTTATGTCAGTGTGCATCTGTAAATCCCCATAAGCGGCATTCACTTCATCCAAAAAAGCTACAAACTTCCTGTGATTGAGAGACCTGTTTCCTCCTCGAATGAGATTTGTAACTTTAGTTACTAAATCCATGACGTGACTGAAGTCCATTGCCTTAGCGCAGAGTGCCTCCTGTAAAATTAATTGTGATTTTTAGTCTAATAGCCCAATAATAATATTCACATAATACCCACTTGTAACCATATCAATTGCCTATTAATTATTAGTTTGACCGGGACAGCATTACTCACCTGATGTATGATACAGTGTAGTATCGGACATTCCACACCGCTCTGTCGAAGAAGTCCCGCAAATCCAGAACGTCGTCCTTGCATTGATGGTGCGCCATCTGTCACGACAGCTGAAAGCTTGTCAAAGCCCCCGTGCTCACATATGACACTTTCAACTGCGGTGAAAATGTCCTTGCCCTTCGTCGTGTCATGCAAAGACACCAATTTCAGTAACTCCTCGTGCACTTGAAATGAACCGTCGATGGTCCTGGAGTAAATGAGAAGCTGGCTGACATCCGTCGCATCTGTACTCTCGTCCAATGCTAATGAGAAATACTTGCAATTATGCATGACTTGTTTTAACTTTCCATCGACATGACTTTGAATGTCAAAAATCCTCCGCGTAACTGTGCGCCGGGACAGGGAGACTGTTTCAAAGTTCTTAGCCATGTTGTCATCTCCAAAAGCTTTAGCCATCTCGACTGCACATCGCTTCACCATTTCGCCATCTGACAGGGGCTTCTTTGCTTTAGCAAGCGCGAGGGAAACGGCATAAGATGCCCTGAGAGAGGATTGTTGTGTTGCCATCGCTTTGGTAAAAATGCTCTGCTGTTGTTGTATTTTTCCTTTGAGGTCAGCCACAATAGCAGCTCTTGCAGCTCCGGTGTACTTGTCATATTTTTCTTTGTGCGTAGTGTTGTAATGGCGACTCAAGTTGAAATCTTTCATGGCGGATTTTGTTTCCAGGCAAACTAAACACATGGGTTTACCTTTGAACTGAGTAAAAAGATAATCTGTGTCCACCTTGGCTGGAAGACACGGTTTTCTAGATCCAATTTTCTTTTTTTCCCACTCATCTCTCTCTCTTATAGTTGACTGCTGTCAAAGATGCCAGTCCAGAAAAGGCGGAACGATATGCACTGTGCTACGTTAGCTAGCAACTAAAAACATGAGGTCAGTATGTAAGTATTGACCTCTTGTGTTTAGGGGGAGCGCCCTCTGGCGGTTGGTAGTGTAATTACAAGTGGGAAAGGATTAATGGCCCGCTTACAGCTGTACATACGGTATGCTTCCTATGCTTGTGAAATCAGTTTATTTTACATTAGGAAATTGACTTGCGAGCCATACTGAATGAGGATGCGAGCCGGATGCGGCCCGCGGGCCGCCAGTTGCCCATCTCTGTTCTAGATGGTGAGGAGAGAGAAATATTCACAATATGCACAATAACTTCCATCCATGCACCTTCACTGCTTCATTATCCAGATTTTTGGCCTATAAATTCTCTAAACTTTCATTTTTTGTTTGACTGCACCTGCAGCCTCCGCTACCGGGAGTTAAGGGTTAACATCTCGTTCCAGGTGTAGCGTCAGGTCTGTAGATGTAAATATAAACATGTGTGGTATCCACAGAAAGTCCAGAGTCTCAGCTACCAGCTCAGCAAAACCATTTCTATCACCAACAAACACAGTTAAGACTACAAATTATTTAAAGAGCAGCTACACAAAGTCCGAAAATATGTAAACACAGATGCTGTCTCCCCGTGTCCACCCCACGGCATGAACACGAACAAACGGCTCCTCTACTGAAAGCTCACATCTCACAGATTCCACAGCTGGAAATTTCATCTTAATATGACCAAGATTCACCGAACCAGAGGCAGAAGAAGACCCGATTTATGCTTCATGTTTGTAAAAGTGAGAAAGCATGTCTTACCTTTGCTGTCTTACATAAATTAAAACCGTATTTATTAAAAAAAATAATAATACATAAAAAGTTTCCCGTCCAAAAATCACGATGTTCTGCCATCTGCATGTATTTTGACAAAGAGAAAAGTCGGTTCTTCTTCTTCTTTCTTAAGTTCCAGACAGAAAACGTCTCTTCATGTTAATAAACCCGCTCTCTCCTGATTACATCAGATGCACCGCTGCAGCAGGGAAGAGAGACATGGACGCCATGTTTCTGTCATCAAAGCCAGCGGCCAGCAAAAAAAAAAAAAAAAAAAGAAAAAAAAAATTAACGGCATTAATTAAGAGTTGCGTTAATGCGCGATTAACGCGTTAACGTGCCCAGCACTAAAAATATATATATATATATATATATATAAATTTTTAAAAAGTGGAGCAAATGATGAAAAGCTGAAAACAAACACATAAAACAAATCAAACCATTACATCCTAACTAGTGCCCAATGAAGGTAAACTTGTAGCTGCTGACTTAAACAGTGATGTAGATGTTGAAAGGGACAGCCTCAATATTCCCTTTAATTATATTTCACACTCAACTGGCTTTTCTCACCAAATTTAATTTGATTCCTTTAATTTAGTTACAGAAACCAAATTTCCAGAATCATCTCCATCAGTGTTTTCTCCAGTGGTCCATTACAATGGAGAGCATCTACCTGAACTTCGCTCCTGTAATTGACTCTACTTTTTTCTGATGATGGGGTTGCACTGGGCCAGACGTATCAGTGCTGCTGCCCTGTGCTGCACCAGCCAGAGAGCAGCTGCTTGTGGTCAGTAATGCAATCAGATGAGGAGTATCTGGAAAGATACATGTCCAAGTCCACAGTGCCTCCATGCAGTGGAGCCAGATTTAACCCCATTCATGCCTGGGGACACACATTTGCAACAAACCACTTCTGTCCTTTGTTTGTTATATTTCTTTTTATTTAACATATTTGTTTGCTTTTATTCATTCATATTTATTTTTTGTATTATGAATTTATTAATCATTATTAGTTTATTAGTTTCTCACCTTTTTCTCCGAACAGTGGACACGTATCTGCAGGGCAGCTGTGTGTTTCTTATTTCTCTCTGCTGAACCCTGAAGATGTCTGAAAGTAACGACTGAACTTCCTGTTATGTGACAGTTGGTTTGTTAGGAAGAATAATATTTGAACAAGGATAAAATTACCTTCTCTAGAACATTTCCTATAATGCTACATATGCTCATTGTTAGTCCACTGTTTGTGATTAATAGGTAAGATCTGTAGATATTATTGTTTGTTGCACAGGTGTTTGAGGCTGTGCTTCCTAATGTTAAAATGAAAGTCAGATTCATTCAACAGTTGAATCGTTATGATGGTCATGACCAAAGAGAGAAATTAGATTAGGCAAGGCTTACTATGATGATCTTTGGCATTACTAGTTGTTGACTGATAGAAGCCTACATAGCCTCTCTCGGAAGTTAAATGAATGTAAAACTGGATGTAGGGTGTGGGATTGTCTTGTCAATCATCTGATGTTTGCAGATGACTTGGTCATTCTGTGTGTGTAAGTTATGGTGTGCAGTATGAGATCATAAGAAATGTCATGATTGCTAGAACAAAGGAAACCTGGAAGTTAAAATTTCCTTAATTTTATTTAGCAGACCAGGTGTTAAATGTGATAAAGTCAAATATTTAGGCCATACAACCATAAATGATGATGATGATGATGATGTCCATGGTCAGTGCTGTAAACTGTATGCACCAGCAAATATACTAACACACAAGTTTTATATGTGTAGAGGTTATGTGAAAATAGCCTTTTTAAAACACACTGTACTCTTTTCTATGCTGCTCATTTGTGGTGTGGTAGTGAGGCTAAAATAAAAAAGCTTCAAGTGGTGCTTCACAATGCATCAGAATATTGTTTTCACTTCCAAGATAAAGTGCGAGCCACATGCATGTATCAGATAATGTTCCTACCTTTCATGCTGTATAAGAGATCTCATGTATGAATTCATCATGTCGATTAATGGACTCAAAAACATAATATAATTGGTTTTAACTGTGCCAAAACTAAGTGATACAAGGTATTGCTCCTGTTTGTGGAGGCACTGGAAAAGGTGTCTGTTTCTAGAGATAGTTATAATGTTTTACACAGTATGTTTTTTGTTGTTGTTGTTGTTTTTGTTATTACTAAAGAGCAATGTGTCCAAAATAAAGAAATGTGTATATTTATTTCCGAGTTTCAGCTTCACAGTTCTTATAAAGACTATCATGTTTCCAGGGTGTTTTATAAGTAGCCTTTTTATCTATCTATCAAACTAGGAATCACATTTATATTTTAACGAGGACAGAACAATGAAAAGACCAATCAGCTTGATGGGTTAACTGCAGAAAAATAGATCCATGTGGAAATGCAAAATGACCCAGGCAGCGTTTGAAATGTGATCCCAGTGCTCTAGTTCTTCACATACCAGTCACCAGTGTTGTGCAAGTTCATGCTTCTCACAGAATAGTTCAAAGTTAAGTTTATTCAATTTAAAATTAATAGTTCACATTCATAGTTTCACTAGTTCAGTTCTCACCCAACCTATGATGCCCGACAGTAGCTTCCATGTTGTGGAGAGACAGGTTATCTGCCGATAGTTGGATGGGACTGTTTACTTCGGGGGATCTTTCAGTATCAGGACTGTCCGTCCGTTGGTCAGCCATTCAGCCGTTGGTCCATCTGTGCCGCTAGGTGCTCATGAAGTGAAGTTAGCATCTTTAAAAAGTAGGCATGGATCATGTCTAGGCCAGGTGCTGACCAGTTCTTCATACCCGAGTTTCCTTGCTGGATCTCTGCCACTGTGATGGTAACTGGACTTTGTTCAGGGAGCGAGCTGTTATAAGATACCTCCTTCTCCCATATGTTTTTTCCAGTGTTGTTCAGTTTCCAGCCTTGGTGGGTTAGCGTGTGGGGTATTACCCTGCCACTGGAAGAACAACCAGTGTATTTTCCTGGCCTCTGTTTCTCTTGTGTTTCTCCTCAGTCATGCAGCCAGTGCTTGAAGTCTTTGTTTAGCAGTTTCCAGAGCCTCAGGTATGGACATCTGACTGTACCTCTTGGGTAGCCCTTTTGTGGTTGTACCCTTCTGTTCCCTCTGAGTTGCCTTGATTTTGGCTTCTAACCTCCTTCTCCATGGTGCATTCTTCTTGTCCTTCATATTTATGTTGTGTTGGCCAATCATCTCCAGGATCACTGATCCCCCTTTTCCTGGCTAGTGCCTATGGCAAAACTTATAGACCCGCCCGTGCATAGCTGAAGTATAAATCTTTTCTACCACCTGTCAGCTACTTTGTTAGAGAAACGTCCTGCTCTGATTTGTTTCTCAGAATATATTCATAAAATTTTTCCTCACATTTATGGTCCCTAAATGATCTCCAACATCTGCATAGCACCAATAATTTAGAGAAGACATCTCCTTGATTCATTTTGCTGTTTCACTCACTAGATATCTGAACCTGATTTATCTTCATAGATGTGTGCATGTCTGTCTGATAACTAGTAGATTTTACAGCTGTGTCACTAGCAAACCTCATTAAAACTGAAAAGTTATATGAAACGATGGGAAACAATATTTAACTGAAATAGGCTGCCGTTATCAGCACGTTTCATTCTTCAGCTTCATGTGACATGGATTTGATTAAAATGAGACTGAAGATTTAGCTTGCTATTTGTAGCGCATCCAAATTCAATACTTTGAAGGTAAATATTTGCCAGTATAAACCATGAAACGCTAGTTTCCTCCTTCTCAGCTGAACCATAACGAAGACAACAAGAGTGACGATGCTAGCTATCTCTGTGCAGGAAAAGTGATGTATGTGTGTTTCTAGATTAAAGCTCTTCCTCTGGTTTTCAATGGACTCGTCGTTGTTGCGTCTCCTGGTCGTTTTTATGTGTGGCTGTGCACACTGACTGGGACCACTCCTTTACAGTCAGCCAGGCTGTGACCCGGGGAGAAGTGGGTCCGCTCCTTTACCGTCAGCCAGTTGGTGGTGACCCAGCGAGAAGCAATGATGAGTGGTGGAAGAGGAAAGCATTTGTTGGTGGAAAGAGGCTTTACCAAAACAAAAGAGGCATTGATCTTTCAGGGTGTAATTGATGAGAAAAATAAGGAAAGGTTAATAATAAAACCATAATTGTGAACAAATTTCTTTCAGGTTGTTGTCTGCAAAGTGAACAATGTCCATTGGAGGTTTCTTAACATATAAGGACAATTAGTTGGATTGGAACTGAACCTCTCTGCCTGGAGCAGCTGAACAAAATCATAAAATCGGGTTTGTTTGAGGAATCATATTAATGTAAAGTTATCTACTGAACATACAAAGGCCAAACATCAACACTATTTATCAGATTGGAACATTTTCTAAGTTTATCTGCAAACTGACATTGATTTGTTCCACCATTGTGTTTAAAAGGAGCGTTCCAATCAAGCCGTCGGATCTGAGTGGGACATCTGGCTGATGCCCCGGCTGATCACCAGGTTTAAATAAAGTGAAAACTCTGCTTGAATAGTGCAGACCCACTTAGCTTGCACTCGGTCACAACACAGCAACTCAAATATTGAGTGTATTCTCCAGTTTCAGCTGTATCACTCATCTCCACTGTAGCAGCAGCACAATATAGTCCTAGCAAATGTGAAACTTCTGTTCACCAAAAATAAAATCCATCCATCCATCCATCCATCCATCCATTTATCCATCCATCCATTTTCTGCCACTTATCTGGAGTTGGGTCGTGGGGGCAGCAGCCTAAGCAGGGAAACCCAGACTTCCCTCTCCCCGGCCACATTCACCAGCTCGTCCGGGGGGATCCCAAGGCATTCCCAGGTCAGCCAAGAGATGTAGTGAATTCAGTGTTTCCCTGGTAATCCCTGGGGCCTCTTTCCGGTGGGACGTGCCCGGAACACCTCACCAGGGAGGCATCCAGGAGGCATCCTAACCAGATGCCCGAGCCACCTCATCTAGCTCCTCTCGATGTGGAGGAGCAGCGACTCTACTCTGAGCCCCTCCCGGATCACCATGCTTCTCACCCTATCTCTAAGGGAGAGCCCGGCCACCCTGCGGAGAAAACTCATTTTGGCCGCTTGTATTCGTGATCTTGTTCTTTCGGTCACTACCCACAGCTCGTGACCATAGGTGAGGGTAGTAACGTAGATCAACCGGTAAATCGAGAGCTTTGCCTTTTGGCTCAGCTCCTTCACCACGACAGACCGATGCAGAGTCCGCATCACTGCAGACTCCGCATCACTGCAGACTCCGCACCGATCCACCTGCCAATCTCCCACTCCATCCTTCCCGCACTCGTGAACAAGACCCCGAGATACATGAACTCCTCCACTTGGGACAGGACACCATTGCCAACCCGGAGAGAGCACTCCACTCTTTTCCGGCTGAGGACCATGGTCTCAGTTTTGGAGGTGCTGATTCTCATCCCAGCCACTTCACACTCGGCTGCGAATCGCTCCAGTGAGAGCTAACGATCACGGCCCGATGAAGCCAACAGAACCACATCATCCGCAAAGAGCAGAGACCCAATCCTGAGGCCAATGAACTGGATCCCCTCAACACCTCGGCTGCACCTAGAAATTCTGTCCATAAAAGTTATGAACATAATCGTATACAAAGGGCAGCCTTGGCAGAGTCCAACCCGCACTGGAAATGATTCTGATTTACTGCCAGCAATGCAGGCCAAGCTCTGACACTGGTCTTACAGGGACTGGACACAGGGACTGGACAGCTCGTACAGGGGGTCCGGCACTCCATACTCCCGGAGTACTCCCTACGGGTGTCCCCGGGGGAGACAGTCGAACGCCTTCTCAAGGTCCACAAAGTACATGTAGACTGATTGAGCAAAATCCCATGCCCCCTCCAAGACCCTGAAGAGGGTGTAGAGCTGGTCCACTGTTCCACGACCGGGACGGGAACTGTCCCTGATGTCCCTGCAATGCTGCAGAGGCATGTCAACGAAAACAGCCCTACAGCATCCAGAGACCTAAGGAACTCTGGGTAGACCTCATACACCCGACCTCAGCCCCAGAGACAGGAGAGCCAATGCCAGGGTCCCCAGACTCTGCTTCCTCATCGAAAGACGTCACTGCGTGAAAAGGGCAAGAATCCAGAGATATCTGTAGGGGATACTTCCCTACATACCGGAAGAATCTGGACCATTTCTGGTGCATATTGAGACTGGTTTCATATTTTGTGATATACGGACACAATATACTGTCTGACTTTTGTCATATACGAGTTCCGGATTTGACTTGCAGTCAAGATACTGAATAGGGCCAGAATCCTGACATCTGTAGAGAATATTTCTCTAAGTAATAAAAGAATCTGAATCATTTTAGTTGAAAATCCAGAGAGGTCAAAATGTGCCATATCTGGTGATATACGGACACAAGATACTGCATGAGGACTGCATGAGGACCATTTAAGATGCTGCAGCATGTGCGGCTTGACGTCTGCTTGGTCTGATTATTGCTTTTTTAGTATTTTTATTGTTTTTTAACTGGCATAATGTGACTGCTTTTCTGGTATATGATCGACAAGCCCTACTACATATTGGTCTTACTCAAAGATCAAAACTGAATTGGATTACGAACTTAAGATCCTCCACCGTTCCTCTCTGATATCCCGTCTGAACTACGGCGCATACCTGTTGGCCTTCCGCCGAAAAAACGCCCATGGAAACGAGGAAGGCGAGGCGGCGTTTTGGTCAGAATTAAGGCGATCAGGAGGTCATCTATGGGAAAACATCATATGTTGGAACATTGGTGTTCCCTGCGAAGGATTCGGCCTGTTTTTCCGAAAGCAGTGGAGGACCAGGCTCACCTGTTGATGGCGGTGCGTCCTCGTCGCAGGTCTTGGCAACTCAAACTTGGCGTGGAGCTGCGCAACCTCCGTCTGCTGGATCATGCTTCTTCGTCAACAACAAAGACAGAGATGATTGTCAGCGCGGCTCTCATTAATGCTAGATCGCTAGCAAACAAAACCTTCATCCTTAATGATTTTTTCACATCGCGGGAACTGGATTTCATGTTTCTGACGGAGACTTGGCTGCGAGCGGGTGAGTTTTCATCATTCTCAGAACTTCTTCCTCCGGACTGTGGATTTTTCAGCGCCCCTCGTACTGCAGGAAAAGGTGGAGGACTCGCTGTTTCATTTCGATCATGTTTTTTGTGTCGGCAGCTACCAGTGCAGAGCTTTTCTAGCTTTGAATTTCAGCTGGTGGAGATTAAATGTGAGACTCCGTTGCTATGTGTGGTGATTTATCGACCGCCCAATTTTAATAATAGCTTCCTTCAGGACTTTGCAGACCTTCTCTCATCAATTAGATTGGAATATGATCGAATTCTGATTGTTGGAGATTTTAATATACATGTCTGTTGTGAGTCCAAACCACTAGTTAAAGACTTTATGAGCCTGATCAGCTCTTTTAACCTGCTTCAGTTGGTGAAGGAACCAACACATGAAAAGGGTCATATTCTACATTTGGTTCTCACTTTGGGTGTGCATGGTGATATACAGGAGATTTGTGATGTGGGCATCTCCGATCATCGGCCTGTTTTGTTTAAATTTGATACAGTTAAATCTGTGTCTGGTTCATGCACTTTGGTCCGCTCAAGACGCCTGATCACCGCACAGCTGGCAGTCCTTTTTTCTGCTGCTTTTACTAAGTCAACCCTTCCCTCTGTGGAGTTACAACAGCATGGAGATGTGGATAGACTTCTGGAGGAGTTCAACTCCCTGTGCTCTGACATTTTAGACTCTATTGCCCCTGTCAGGATTTTACGCTGTAAGCCAGCTGTACAGCCATGGCTCAATAATCACACCCATGCGCTCAGACGCATCACTCGGAGGGCGGAGAGGAAATGAAAGAAGGACAGGCTTCATGTGTCCTTGGAGATATTAAAAAATGCTTTATCTGAATATCAGGAAGCTGTAAAGAATTCTAAGAGCCAGTATATTTCGAACTTTGTGTCTGTGAACATCAGTAAGCCTCGAATTCTTTTTAACTCCTTGAACTCTCTATTGAATCCGTATGATTCATCTCCTCTGACTCCATCTACTGTATTGTGTGAAAGATTTTTAAAATTCTTTATTGAGAAAGTGAGTGCTGTTAGATGCTCACCCTCATTGTTCTCGCCGGATCCTGCTGTGCTGACTGTGTCTTGTGTGCTGTAGGTCCCTGGATTGTTAACTTTGTTAATTCTTTGCTTACTTTGGGTTGTGTTCCATCTGCTCTGAAACATGCTGCTGTGCAACCCCTACTTAAAAAGAATAACCTGGATCCTACTGTTCTTTCAAATTTTAGGCCAATTTCCAAGCTTCCTTTTCTCTCCAAAGTTTTAGAGAAAGCTGTTTACAATCAGTTACAGGATCATCTAAAACTTTATGATCTTTAAGAAAAATTCCAGTCTGGTTTTATGCCGTGTCATAGCACTGAAACAGCCCTTCTTAGGGTGTGCAATGATTTATTTTTAGCTGCTGATACTGGAGCCTCTGCTGTTTTAATCCTTCTCGACCTTACTGCGGCCTTTGATACGGTGGATCATGACATTCTTTTAATGCGCCTCCAACAGTCTGTAGGAATTAACGGTATTGTACTCAAATGGTTTGAGTCATATTTAAAAAAGAGAAGCTTTTCAGTCCATCTTGAGCATTTCTCTTCTTCTGAGGCCCAACTTAGTTATGGGGTTCCTCAAGGCTACATCCTAGGGCCTATTTTGTTTTCGTTATACTTGCTTCCCCTGGGATCCATTTTCAAAAAATATAGTCTCTTTTCACTGTTATGCCGATGACATTTAGATCTATTTATCTTTTAAATCTGCAGAAGATCATTGCATTAAAAATCTTCAACAGTGTTTGCAGGACGTTAAAATTTGGATGGAGAGAAATTTCCTGTGTATAAACAGCAAAAAAACAGAGGTCATTATTTTTGGTAAATCTGACCTGCTGGCAGGATGCAGCAGCGTTATTGGTACCCTGGACTTATTTATTCATTCTTTTATTAAAAACCTTGGTGTTTTATTTGATCCTAACCTTAAATATGACAGGCAGGTTTGTGCAGTAGTCCAGTCTAGCTTTTATCAGCTGAGGCTTATTAGCAGAATTAAGCCTTACCTTCCCCGTGATGCCCTAGAAAGGGTTATTCACGCTTTTATTTTCTCTAGACTGGACTACTGCAACTCCCTTTATTCTGGGATTGATCAATGTCTTCTACACCGTCTCCAGCTGATTCAGAACTCAGCTGCCCGCTTACTAACGGGTACTAGACGGCTGGAGCACATTACGCCAGTGCTGCGATCCCTTCACTGGCTGCCTGTTGCTTTTAGAATTTCTTTTAAACTCTTACTCTTGACTTTTAAATGTTTACATGGTCTAGCACCTCTTTATTTGTCCGAATTGCTTCACCACCACCGTCCTGGTAGGACACTGAGGTCGGAAAATCAATTCAGGTTAGTAGTCCCGAGGACTCGCTTAGTCACTCGGGGAGACAGAGCTTTCTCCGTGGTGGCTCCAAAACTTTGGAATGGACTTCCTCTCTCTGTGAGGTCTGCCAAAGATTTGAATAATTTTAAATGTCTTTTGAAAACTTATCTCTTTACTTTGGCTTTTAACCCTAGAGAGCAGGATCATTAGGCTAGGTCTTTTAATTTAATTATATTTTTATCTGTCTGTTTTACTGTTTTAAACTGCTTGTTTTATTGTGATTTGATGTTTTATTTGTTGTCATTTTATCTGTACAGCACTTTGGGTACCCTGGGGTATGAGAAGGTGCTATAGAAATAAAGGTTGATTGATTGATTGATTGATTGATTGATTGATATCTGTTGCTATACATGTACTTTAGGGACACTCGCTGAATTCTGTCATTTGGATATATGACCTTAAACATTGAACCAGATAAATATTATCTGAAATAGTCGTTGTGCTACATTTAAAAATAGAAAAGCCAGAGTTTTCTTAATCCTGCTATCATGCCCAGAGGACAACCAAAAGGCTGTGTGGTTTGAAACTAACAACTCAACGGCCTACAATTAGCCACCATTCATTTGTAAATGCAGCCATTACCTGACTTGACTGTCTGACATGGACACGCTGAGATCATGGGGGATGGGTATGCTTGAAAAGAGCCTCAGATGTCCACTCAGAGTTTATCTCTATAGGGACTGGAAAGGGCTTTCAAAACACACTGTATTGTTTCAGTCATCACAAATAGCCTATAGTTTTTGTTCATTTCTCACATTTTTCACGTACCCTTTATTTGACATTGCTGATGTGTGAAATGGTTCGAGTTCACACATTCATCACAATGTTGTACACACAGCCTGCTTTCAAATGAGAGATGATCACCTTCCTTTTGACTTTTGTGAGAACAGAAAAGTAATTTCAAAACTAGTTTCGGTCAACACCACATTGTGTGGTTGTTGAAAACAGCATAGGCAAGTTGATAATTTTTACAAAATAATGGCTGAACAGTCAAGAGGCGTCCACATAGTCTTGTACCGAGATGGATAATTTGCTTCCTCACACAGAACATAATAATTCACTGGCTTCATAAATGTTGTGCTGTATGAACGTCAACTAAGAAACGAAGATGCCGAACATCTACAGCACTCAGCAGGCTTTGGATGGGATCCTGAACCAAGTCAACCCTTGTGACTCAGATGGAAAAGATATAACCCTTCAGCCAAGTTCAGAATCAGTTCAATTTCTTCTGGTAAGATTTCACAAACATCCTATTTTCCTTTCCTGATTATGGCAGTTATGTTTCAGAAAAAGATAAAAACAACCCAAATCAATACAGAGGAGGCATATTTGTGATGTTTTGGAATTATAATTCAGATTATATCTGCGTAAATTTCTAACCTTGATAAAGTTTTTAATTGCTCACATCTTAAAAATATGATCACTCTACAGAAAAGGAGCCTTCACCGCCACCAGAAAAGAGAGGTCGACTGGAGACACACTGGGCCCACACAGAGGGCAAACAGCAGCTCAGCGTGGCATGAAGAACTGGTCGGGAGGCCTCTCCATCAACATCAGCCCCATAGAATCATATGCTGCAGATGGAGAGCCAACGGCTTTGGTCAGAAGAACAGTGTCGAGTCCCTTACAGAGCTTCTTCTGTTTCGTCACTCCTGACATGATTCGAACTATTTAAGGGAGATTTTGAAACATCTTTTCCACAGTAATGGCAAAATCTTTCCATTCGTTTTCTTTTCCTTTCCCCCTTCGACATATTGCTTTTTAAGGCAAAAATTAAGCAAATAAATAAATAAAACAATCAAATGACGCCAAACTTAGGCTATTACTTCTCTGCAGAAGAAATCTTGAACCACTTTTTTAAAGGTCTGGGAAATAAGATGTTTAATGAGGGAAGGGGGTGGTGTCACTGAGTACTTGAAATGATTGCAATGCTGTGACCAAAAAAGAACAAAAGAAGTTAAATATGTTAACTAGAGATGAGATGAATAAAGGGCGTTTTACTCAGTAGGGTCACTCTAAATGTAACCTCATTCTTTATTAATATTATTTGTAATTGTTATCTTTTTCAAGCAATTCTGAATATTTAAAAACCTTTTTTGCTTATGAGGAGTGACCAAAATACCTGCTGAGAGGTGCAGAAGTCTCATTGACAGTTACAGGAATAGTTTCATTGCAGTGGTTGCCTTAAAAGGTTGTGCAACAAAATATTAAGTTAAGGGTACCATCATTTTTATCCAGGCCTGTTTCATGAGTTTATTTTTTTAAATAATTCTGTTGAAGCATGGTTGAAAAACAATGTTTGACTTTCATTTGTTAAATTTCATAGAATTTTTATTTATTATTACTTTTGTCAGATTAAAGTTATTTCTGTGGATATTGTGAGTTTTTCGTTCATTAACCGAAGGGAACCAACAATTTCTGTATGTGTTAGATGGGTAAATGTTATGTAGTATCTTTAAGTGTAATTCTCTGATTTTGTCTGAGATACAGAATTTAAAAGAAACCACTTTTAATGTCAATTTATATTTCCAAAACCAGCATCCCAAAATAATTTCCGTCTTGGTCTTATTTTTTCAGCATTGGGGTTTTCTCTCACTCTCTCTGTCTTTTTTTTTTTCTTACATCTTTATTCAATTTTAGATGAACATTAATACACATTACAAAAATGAAATACAAAAGATTGTGCAATAAGGTAAATCATATGAAGGTGAAAAAATTCAAATATTGTAATAAAGTGAACATAAAAACATAACTCAGGGGTACAGCAGTGAAATATATTACAGAGGATTTCAGGTTAATATAAATGACCAAAGTTTGGATGGCATTCGGATTTCTTAGACCATTATCATTTTAGATAATTCTTAAAGTGTTGAGTGTTGGGTACACAGAAATAACAAATATTAAGGACTGTCATGAAAGTGGCCAATCAGAGATCACAGAGGATTGTACTGTTTTAACAGTATATATACATATATATAATATATATACAATAGAGTCTATAATATAATATATATATATATATAATATAATGTATATATATATTGAAGGAGATAATATACCTCTATCTATTGATTCTTTAAATACATACAATAAAAATTCAGAAATGTCATCCTGAAAAAAATGTATAAAATTCCCCAGTGAAGCCATCATTTCCTGGGGATTTCTTGTCGTTTAGTTTAGACACAGCCTTCTTTAATTCCACCAAGGACAAGTTACCGTAACATGTCTTTTTTTTTGCCTGTAAAGGAATCTGAAAAGTTTTTTTGATCAATTTGTTCAGAATAAAGTTGTTCATTGAAGTCTGCAGATCATCTTTGGATCATCTGATATTTGACCATCAATACTGAGCTCACGAATATTGTTTAAAGTTTTTTTTTTCTAATTGGTAAAAGTATCTAGTATTTTGTTCTCCTTGTTCCATCCATTTGCGTCTGGAACGTATAAATGCTCATCGGGCCAGATTTTGATATATGATGTCAAATTCTAATTGTAATTCAAGTATTTTATTTCTGTCCATTTGGGAGGGATTTACCTTATCATGTAAACAAATCAATTCTTTAATCATTTTTCTTGTTCTATTTTTTGTCTTTGCTATGTCTTTGCTTCTGTTAATAGCTAATTTTCTGATTAGGAATTTGGTATATTCCCAATATTTTCCATAAGTTTGATCTTTCTTGGCACATTCCCAGGTCTCTTTTATGATTTCTTTGGCCTTTTCAATGAAGGATTTATCTTTTAAAAGGTTATTTAAATTAAAATAATTGGGAGTAGCTTTTATAGCAGTTTTTTTTCTATGTTTATTGACAAGAAAATGAATTTATGATCAGTAAGTGTAGAAAGTTCAATTTTTGTTTGTTCCACTTTATCTATTAACAAAGATGAAGATAAATCATTACTCTGCCACGTGAACTGGGTTAAGAGTGGATTTTTAATCCTCCAGACATCACAAGTTGTTGAATTCTCCATAAATTCCTTTTCATGGTCTTCATGGACAACAGCCCTTAAAAAGGATCTGAAATGGAATTCCAATCACCACCTAAAATTATTTTTGCATGTATAAAATTGTTTAATGAGACCAAAATTTCCTCTTCAAAATTCTCAAACAGAAGCTTGTTTTTTGCACTATTATTATAACTGTAAATATTACCCTAGATAAATATATTACTAAAATATTCTCTTACTAAAATTAACCATCATCCTGAAGAATGTGTATTGATTTTCAGCATTTTTCCTTTAAAAGTACCTTTTAATTTAGCAACTGCTGCAGAATTGTTAATTCCATATGCCATCCAAATATTGTCGCCCCATTGGTTTTTCCAGAAGCTAAAGTCATCTTTTAAGGCGTGTGTCTCTTTTAAGTAAAAATCAGCTTTTAGGTCTTTACAAAATAAAAAAAAATAGCTTTGCTTTTAACAAGTTCTTGAATACCCCTAACATTTATTGAATAAATAGATAAGGACATGAAGATAGAACAGTAGGTTTGAAGTCCTGAGAAGTGTTGTAAAAGAAAGATTTTCTTTACCTTTGAAGTAAACAACAACAACTTTTCCATACCAATAACTAGGTTGTATAACTGAAAGCTGCCTAAAAAGTACGAATATGAAACATATAATGTACTTTTCCCCCCAACCATTGTTTCAAGCTTTAATCTCTTTTCCATCGATAATGGCTCTGGCTCCAATGACGAACGCTTTCTTGCCCTGCTTGCGTGCTTCTTCAATCTGAGGCCGTAGTTTAAGACGAGTTTCCTTGTCTTTTGTGGTAAGATCTTCACCAAACCTTAGCTTTCTTGTTAGGAAATCAGAACTCTTTGCAGCTTTCCACGCCATATCTTTTGTTGATCTGGAGATGAATCTTGTAATTGCAAGATTTTACCCATTTCTCTCTGCCCAATTCTGTGACTCAGGTCGATGTGAGAGTGTAGGTTTTCTCCTGACTTTGACAGGATAGCTTTGCAGACATCGATGATTCTCTGTTTAACATTCTCTCCTTCCTGTTCTGGTAGACCATATAGTCGTAGATTCCATCTTCTGTGATATTGTTCCATGTCATTCATTTTGTCTTCCAGCATCCTTAATTTCACCTGTTGATAGCTTGAGGCTTGTTTGATGGACGTCGTCTCCATCTTCATGTCTTGTATTTTGTCTTTCGGTGATTCTATTGTGTCTGCATTTTTCTTAATCAGCACCACCAGACTCTCTGTATTTTCTTTAACTGTGTCTGCTAGGATGCTAACAATGTTTTCTTGTAGCTCCAACAAAGATGGCTGAGGTTTACTTTTCTTTTTAACAGCTCAGAATCAGAATCGGGTAGAGGACAGATATTTTCTGCAAGAGACGCAGATTAAGAATGCATTTCTCCATGTTTTACGATTTCCAAGTCTCCTTCAATGCCACAATCTTCAGTAGGAGTGGATCCGAAGGACTTGTTCTTTTTTCCTTAAGATCTATTTCTCTTATCAGACATGTTTGATCTTACCCGTGTTTCGTTGTGCTGTTTCAAGCTAGCTTGAGAGTTCGGATTAGCTCAAAAAGTCCAGACTTCTTTATATTGATGTTTCCTCTAAGAAGAAGCAGTGTGGGTCCTAGTCTTTTTCCGATGCTCTATACGAAATAGAAAGGAGAAGTTTCACTGTTTGGTACAGAGTAAAAACGATTCAAAGGCAAGAAAATGAGAATGTAGTCTTTAGCAGAAAGAGAGTACGTGTGAATCGACCGCCATCTTGTGTGGCTCCATTGGGGTTTTCTCTCCAACACCTTGAGAGTTAAGCTCATGATGTATTTCCAAAGCACCAGTAAAGAGAACTGTGATTGGTTGCGTTATTGGTGCGCCACTGTTGCTCACATCCATCGGCTGCCAAGTCACATGACTGTTTAAAAATAATGGCGGCACTAACCAGCCGCAGAAGAAGTCGAAAACAACAAATCTTTAAAAACGAAAACATTGAAAACACAACAGTAGACACGGAGGACTACGGTTGTGGTATGCAGACACCCTCCAAGGAGAAGCGAGGACGCCGCAGACTGCACGAAGACCAGACTTCTCTGTCCAGTTCCAGCAACTCTCCGAGGACACCGAGCGTACGGGAGTTGGGATCAGTGACTCGAGCGGATAATTTGAGGTAAAACTTGCTATTGGTCTGTGTCAGCTGACGTCACACTTTATACGTTATAATCTTTATTAAATGGAAGTCTTGTGTTCGGTGAAAGACTGCCATACTGTCACACGATAGTCACACGATAAAAAAAAGGTAGAAAAGTAGGCCTTGAAGTTAGATTTGTTCGGTTTCCCACTTTTAAAGAGGCTTTGGACAGCAGGTTGAGGATGTAACTGAGACGTCGGATGGCCTGGTTGCAGCAGTGAGGGAAGGACATCACTTTCAACACCATCTCCCTTCATGCATGTTTGCTCTCGGCATTTTCATAAAGGCCAGTAGGAGAGCTTTTTGTTGTTGCTGTTGTTTTTATTGTGTAGGTAATGTTAATGAATATTCTTTATTTGGCTTTATGAAGTTGTTATATTCACATTGGCTAACTTCACTTGTAAACTACAAGTAAAGAGGGAGGGAAATGGACTCATCTGTTTGTGTTTGATCAGTGTTTATTTTATTTAATCATCTTTATATAAAAACGTCACAGAGTGAATGATTTTAAAGATACAGGTCAATACCAAGAGTGCTCTGTGAGATCTGATGGGATGTTAACTGGTTGGATTAAGTGGTTAAGATTGTGAAATGTAATGGAAGCATCCAATGTTAACTAGTTTTTTTAATAACACCAAATATGTGATTGCAGGTCAACCAGCTTAGGAAATGATGGAGGCTGGCTCAGACTGGGCACCATCCTTGCTTCAGGCCACATATACAAAATCCTGACTCCAGATATGACTGATATACTGGCATCAGAAATCACCAGATTTGACTTTAGTAGAATCTTAAGATATCCTGTCAGGATATCTCTAGTGTGGTGATACTCTCCAGATATGGGCCTTGGCTAGTATCCGATATCCAGGGCAAATCTGAACTATAGATTCTATCAGTATCAAAGTGGTCCCACGTTCAGGAGCTGATGTGCTCCGGACATGAAATCTGAAACTGTCATCGCCGGAGAGTATCCACGACAGATATCACCATGCATGAGGCATGTCTGAGGGTATCTGGGCAATTATATCTCTGGATTCTGGGGGTTTTTGCACAGTGCATGTTAGTGGGATTGAGGACATCTTCAAAGTATTCCCTCCACTGCCTCACAACGTCCCGAGTCGAGGTTAGCAGTCCCCATCCCCACTGTACAGTGTTGATGGAACACTGCTTTCCCCTCCCGAGCTGCTGGATCGTGGACCAGAATCTTCTCGAAACCATCCGGAAGTCATTCTCCATGGCCTCTCCAAACTCATCCCATGCCCAAGTTTTTTCCTCAGCAACTACTGAAGCTGTGTTCCGCTTAGCCAACCGATACACATTGGCTGCCTTTGGAGTCCCACTGGCCAGAAAGGCCTGTTAGGACTCCTTCTTCAGCTTGACGGCATCCCTCACTGCTGGTGTCCACTAATGAGTTCGGGGGTTACCCCCATGACAGGCACCGACAACCTAACGGCCACAGCTCCAGTTGGCCGCCTCAACAATAAAGGCATGTAACACAGCCCACTCAGACTCAATGTCCCCCGCCTCACCCCCCGGGACGTGGCTGAAGCTCTGCCAGACATGGGAGTTGAAACCTGGGTCCATGGTTTGTCATTGTCATAGGGGTGCTTTGAGCGCACTTCGTCTGGTCCCTCCCCTAGACACCTGTTTGCCATGGGTGACCCTACCAGGAGCATAAAACTCCTGACAACATAGCTCCCAGGATTGTCAGAACTCGCAAACTCCTCCACCATGGTAAGGTGGCATTTACACTGAATGAGAAAATCAGCTTGGGCAGTTCTGTTTTGACCTCAGGGAGGAGCCGCCACCTTACTGTGTTAGATTACACGCTAGCTAGATTACCCATTACTGAAAACATCATTACTAATGCCATTTATTATTTAAATGCTGTTACTTCCATCACTGCCTGTAACTAACTTGTTGCTAGGCAATCATACTACTGAAGGCTACAGGCAGTGTGATCTGGGTGGTTTGGGGCTGTTGGCAGGGGTCTTGCTCTTTCCTGATGGCTTTTTAAGTGTAGGCAGACATAACCGGCATAGAAATGTTAGATTTTTACTGTCGGAATCTTCCGCACAGGACGTAATATTCCTGTAGGTAATCATAAGCAAATGAAGCATGTGATGTGCACACTGCATCTGGAACTTCTCTCTTTTCACCTCTACTTGGCATTTCAGAGCAGGACAGCACAGACAGTGTGTTGCTGTTGGCTTGTTATGCTAGAGTTCATTTATTCATTCATCCTCTGTACAGCTTGTTCCATTACGGGTCGTGGGTTAGCTGGAGCCTATCCCAGCATTAACAGGTGAGAAGCAGGGTACACCCTGGACAGGTCACCAGTCCATCGCAGGGCTATGCTAGAGTTCACAATGCATTATGATTAACATAGTGTGGAGTCAGTGTAGTGCCAGTGAAAATGCAAGCAGTGGCAGGACCTCAGTTCAAGTTCACATTCAAGTTCTTTATTTACAAATCCATTGTATTCAGTTCAGCCTTCACAGAAAAATTAATGTATTCAATAAACATTTTCATTTAAACGCGTTCATGCACACACTGCCAGTCACTTGATCTCAGCAAGTACTACAGCAGCCTGAGCAGAAAACATTGTTTGCACAAAGAGAAGCAGACATGAATAAAGTGAAAACATATACTGAAGAGGAGCAACTAAAGCAGCAAAAAAGAAACCTGAGCTTCAAGCAGCCTGCATATTCATGAAGTTGTCACGCTGAACATATAAACTATCCCCAACTTGACTTGACTCTTAGCAGCTTACGCCACCATTTATGCTACAGTGGTGGTGGCTGCAGCACTTTCTAGTTGCAGTCACCAACACTGTAGCATAAACTGTGGCGTCAGTAGCTAAAAGTTGAGTTGGGGGTGTTTATATGTTCAGCGTGACAACTTCATGAATCCAAAGTCTGACTGATCCAGCCAAGACTCCAAGCTGCTGGTAAGATGGGATAGTAGCTGACCCAGACTATTAGTGTTACACTTAAAGTCATATCACCTAGCTGAGGACTGTGCAGAAAATAATGAAAACCACCCTACTGCACAACATCCAGGGCCAGCTTCATGGATAACTGGGATTACTGGAACCACAAAAGATCAGGTCAGGGAACAAAAGGAAGTTGTTACAATAGTTATTATATTAAAATACACAGACACTATGAGACTGCATTCAGATAAGGATCAAGCAACCAACCTCTGTTTATAGGGTCTGTTCCAGAAAGCTGGCTATGTTAAAACTCAGAGTATGTTAACCCAGAGTTGAGGGAAACTTTGGGTTTTCCCTTCCAGAGAGCGAGGCAAGTCTTACCCTGAGTATGTTACCATGGTAACTGACTGCAACGTAAACCTGTCTCATCCGCCTGAAGCAGATGTCAGACATCAGTTGTCTGTAGCAATGCGATTCCAGAGATTTAGAAGCTAAATAATACACAATGATTTATGAAGGGAGGATTTTTCTGAACTCATACAGACATGCTATTATTTTCTGATCAACATCTCATTAAACAGTACAATTTGTGTCTTTGCAATGCAAACTACCCCCCCCACCCCCACCCCCTTTTTTTTATAATGGCAATGCAAAAACATTCTGGAAAGACCTTGGTGTGTCGAGCCACGAGGAAAGTCCTCACACATCTGAAAGCATAACTCCAAAAAATGATTCAGTGCTGAGATCAGCTGTTAGTCACAAGTTTCTGGAACGGGCAGAGGTCAAAACAGAACTGCCCAAGCTGACTTTCTGATTCAGTGTAAACTCCAACAACAATAGACGGATCCCATAAGCCAGTTTCCATTAAGTAGCACAACCTTTAACAAATAAACAAAGGCTGATGATGAGGAGTGAAAACAGAAGAAAGTTGTCAGCAGTGAATGCGATGCTGATATTGATGCTGCTCTGTTTGTTTCAGTAGAACAAAGCAGAAAGCCACAGCATCAGCAGACTGATTGGCAGAGAAAACAAAGAAAAGAGCTTCAGTCGCCCCTTAATTAGCATGCTGTTAGCTTATTGTAATGACACCTAGATGCAAAGAGGAGCTTTGTGACATTGTGGCGCTGACAGATGGTGACACATGCAAATGCAAACAAACACATGCACACACATACAGGATGACGCTGATAAAAGGGGCAGATAAAAAAGAAGATGGTACATAACATGTTTTCTCATCTTAAAGTTAAAATATACTGCAATCATATATTGTTTAATAAGTTTTTCCTCCTGGCTGAAGCTAGCTGCAGCTTCAATCAGGAGGAAAAATTTGTTGTTGTTTTCTGTTTTCAGATACAACATTGTATTATTTGGGGCCATAGATGGGTTTTCAAGAAAGGTATGTCATTGTTCTATAGGGAAACATCTTTCTATGTTTTTTCCGTGATTATTATGGGCATCATGTGTGACAAAAAGGAATTCTCTGTGCATGCAGAACATGTACCTGGAGCAGCCACAAACAACAGAGCAAGCACTGCTCTTGAATCTTTAATTTAATGTTATCTTGTGTGTGTTTGCATAAAATTCTGTGATATAAGGGCTCTAATGAAGACTTTCCTCAAATTCTTTCTAGGGTCAGAGGCGATGAAGGGGTTGAAAATGTGGCTATAGCTGAAACAATGTTCAGTGTTAAAGAAAGTGGAAGAGGAAGCTTCATAGCTGGAAAAAGTGTACACAACCAAAAGTTATATTTATCTCAAAGTTTATATCAGAAAACTATCATTTAAGAAATCTATTCAAATAGCATTAGACTCTCACCTTATACATTTACTAACCAAATTGTAGAATACCAAAGAAATCTTTTTTTAACCCTCATCTGCTTCTGTGAAATGGACATGGGAGAAATTTTGACATTAAACCCATTTAGAAAGAAAAATGCAACGATGCAGAAACTGAAAATTTGCAGGTTTGTATAATACAGCACAAGACTTGGTACAATCAACACACCTGTGCTTTGCTGTTACTTAAAATATTTATTTTTTCACAGTAGATTCTAGAGTTATCTGGAACTGACAAGTAATGGTGTCAGTGAAGAACCCTTCGGTATTCATGTTTCAGAAAACGTGTCTCCGGTCGCCGGTTGGTGTGGAAGCTGTGTACTCCATGATAAACCCCGTTGCACCATCTTGGTCCAGGCTGTTCAGACAGTAAAGAGGATTTTTCCTCTTGTCATCAGCATTGCCCAAGAAAACTTTCTTCTAAATCTCAGCAACCATTTGATAAACATAGTAAAATTGAAATAAGTTATTAAAAGAAAATGAAGACTTCTGCGTTTAGGATTTTTTTCTTTTTTTTTTTGGCATTGCCACACTAGGTCATTTCTAGACACACATAAGGAAATGTACTGCCTTCATCCACTTAGCAACAAGTCCAGTTTAAGATATCCTCTAAGCTTTAAATACAAATAAAAAAGAAAAGACATAAAATAAATAAAGTAAGATGCTTACTTTGCTACTTTTGTTGTTTATGGGAAATCACAAAGCTGATGTGAAATTAAGAGAACTATTAAAATTATGTTATGAAAAAAAATTCAAATCATTCTAGATTAATGGTTTATTTTCTAGAAGCAGAGTGATGACCACAAGAACAGCCGGGTGACAGGTTTTACCTTTGAAAGGACAGTACTTGACTAGAAATGTTGGTTTTGCCATTACAGTATATAGTTCTACAGACAAAAATTTTTCACAGATCTTCATAAATTAGCAATCAAGACAGCTTGAATTTAAATTAAATTTTAGGATACTTTACTATTTCAAGCCAAGTACCGTAACCCACAGTCAGATGTCATGGTTTCTGGGTTTTGGTGTGTGTTTGATCATGGTTTAGGATTTTGGTTTTTGTCATGTTTAGTTCGGTCTTGCGCTTGATTTATAGTTCTTGGGTTTTATCATGTTCAGTTTGTTATGTTCCCTCTTGTGTTCCTGTGGTTCCTGTTTCTGGCTCATTAGTACACCTGGTCTAATTACTCATTCACTTCACCTGTTCCTTGTTACTCCTCCTGTGCATATATACCCCATAGTTTTCAGTTTGCTCTTGTCAGATCCTTACATGTGGTCCATTCCCCTGTGGTGTGTGGTTCCCTGTCCTGTGTTTCGAGAAATAAATCTCGTCACCAGCACAGTTCTGCCTTCTGCCTTGACTGCCTGCATTTGGGTTCTCACCTCCACCCGCCACACGTGACAGTTAGATGCATAATTCTCACTTTTATCAATGTTAAATACATCCCTGCACACAGGACACTCAGATGTCTAAAATAACAATTAAGAATTTATATTAAAACTAGGCTTGCACAGTTAGTTTAAATCAAATTTAAACAGGTCTCACCATCTTTCCCTGAAATTCTGGGGACACTGGAGGCAAATGGTCCTGGTTGCTGCTTTCCTTGTTATAAAACAAAAAAACATTATAAAATAACTCCTTCATCAATGGTGACAAATTACCCCCAAAGTATAGTAAACAATGATCAGATGTTTGGTACATTCTCAGAATAAATGCACAGATCTATATTTGCCAACTTGCAACTCTTGATGTGGACTGGAAGAGCCTGAAGTGGAATGATCTGTTGGCATATAGTACATGGGGCTTTGAGCATGTTAGCTAGTTATATTGCTTCTGGTGGTAAATGGCTTGTGTCAATTTGCTCCTGTAAAGGAACTATGTACAGTGTACATTTTATATTTCCACTTGCTCCTTTTAGCTGCTGTCCACTGTATCCATTTGCATCAGGGAGAATAACTAAATTGAGCTGCCCACCTCCACCTAGAAATAGAAAAACAGCTGCTGTTAATGGACTGTACTTATATAGCACTTTCCTCCTCATGCTGGCCACTCAAAAGGGCTACATGGCATTTGCATTACTTTGCACTGACAAAACACTTTTTTTGTTATTATACTCAGTGTTTTTTATTATCATGCACATTCTCCAACAGACACATCGGGAGGCGATATGGGGTTCAGTGTCTTGCACACTGGAGTAGCCGGGAATTGATCCATCAACCCTCGATAGACAACTGCTCGTCTGCCTGAGCAACAGCGTCTCCAGCTGTACCCAGTGGAGCTAGATCTAGTAAACGTTCTATGTTTACAATTGTCAGGTTCACCTGAGGCTGGTTCTACGCAGCTGGTTAACTTCTTACCGGCTAAACCACCATGGTAACTTACGCTGAACAGCTAACCTGCTGTGGAGCAGGTTATGTTGTGGATAAGAGATCAGCAAGTGTAAAAGTGCCACCTCCTGATCAATCAGGTCTCATGGAAAATGTCCCACTCATTCTTAGAACATCCAAGTTGATGGTGTATTGTAAAGAAGCTTAGGAGTGGAAAAGTTTTAGGGAAAGATCTAGATGAAGAAATGAAGCCTTGTCACTGAGAGCTTTGAAGAATGTTTCTGTCCTTGTTCTTGACTTGTTCCCAAGTCCATTTAGCTCCACTTTGGTTGCATCGCAGATAATGAGCTTAATAATAATGCTCACACATGGCAGAACTGCAGAACCATGAATTTATGGAACTACAACTACTCGCTCAGTCATGAGGAATTAATTACTAACACAAATGCGCTCACACGGGTGCTGAGCCTTTGAAGAACTCTTTGAAAACTAGAAGCACTCAGAGAGCACAGACCTCCACCAAGCCATTTTAATTTATAAATTTTTACTTTTTACCAATAATTGTGGGCATTATTTTTTACTTAGAAGTGTTAATGGCAAAATTATCCATATCTCCCTATAGGAGTCCTTGGATCCAGGCGGTAAACTAGATCACCCGAAAATGTAATCACTTGTTCCTGTTTCACTTTCTTTGCTCAGTTATGTTGCTTACAGGCAGACAGACATATAGTATGAAATATAACCTAGCTATATAAATAATATAGTAAAGAATAGTAAAACATAATACATAAAAAGGAAAGTGAGGAATCTCTGCCTGAAATGTCTGCGCCATAATGAAGTGATATTGGAAGATCAGAGTGATGTACGTTTACATTGTCCGATTAATATTGTATAATTTCAGGAATTTACGCTTTAGCAGAATCAACACTTTCCAGCCAACATTCATTCATGGCTGTTGCTACAGCCACTTATGTGTTTAATTTTTCATATTTCCTAAAAAATAATTGTCTGTTCCTCCATGGTGAAGTATGCTCTGCAGGGTTTTTCCATGTCTGCAATTGGTCAGACGCTGAAAACTCTGCCCCTTTTATGTGACTATGCGCTGATCAAGATGGAAAATTCTGGGTTGAATTACCTAGCTGATAACCAGCTTTGTAGTATTGCTTAGCCAGATCTTGAATGTCTGGGTAGGTCAGGCCAGGTAGCAGAGATATTCCTGGTATGTTAATCACACTTCTTTATGCACCCCTCTTAAAACGTAAGGATAAAATTTTGATCATATCAAACACATATCAGCCTACCTGTCGGCTAATTCCTGCAAGAAAGCGCCGGTTGCCAGAAACCTTATAGTGGTCAACAGCTGCAGATGCATTGGGATTGCACGGTTCTGGTAGGCTGGTCAATCTAACACTGTTAGAATGTTATGCTACTCTAACACTGTCTAACACTGGCCCAATTGAGCACATAGATCTAAGAACACTGCTCCAGGGAATCTAGATCGGCATTTCAGCCAGTCATCAGAAAGACTCTCTCCATCCTGATCCTGCCATTGGCATTATCTTCAAAGAGGCACGGCATCTATTATGAAGCCTAATGCATGAGTGTCATTGCAGTATTTATATGTTTACTCAGTAATTACATTAATTACTGAACACATTTTGTCACAATTAATGTACCAATAATTTGAAGATGTGCATATAGAGATACTGTGCTGTAACTCTTAAATGACTGCTTATGGACTGTATGGCTTCATCCAGGGACACATCTGTAATATTACAACCCTCAGTGTTTAGAATTAAGAGGATCTACAAGTCTGCAATGCACAAGATAAATGTGGTTAAAAAAATCACCATCGCACCAACTGTGCTGCCAGTTTCCCCGGTCTCCAACATTTTTGTGCACAGTGTTCAGAGTTTGTTTTTATCACAATCTCTGTGCAGAAAGTGACGTATGATACTTTCATGCCCCGTTTTGTGTGTATCTAATGTTTACAAATGAGGCCCCAGATCTGTAGCAGACTCAGAATTACCATGTCATCTGAGTTTCACCACATACTGGCCCAGCTGGGAATTAATACAGTCATTAGCCAGCAAGTGTTATGCTATGCTGGGTTGGTGTGGGACTGTGTGTGTTTTGCTATGCTCTATTAGTGTGGGAATGTGTTGATGTTACACGTGTTATGCTATGCTGTGCTTGTGTGGGAATGTGTTGAGGCTACATTTGTTATGCTATGCTGTGTTGGTGTAGGAATTTGTTGAGGCTACTTGTGTTATGCTGTGTTGGTGTAGGAATGTGTTGAGGCTACATGTGTTATGCTATGCTGTGCTCGTGTGGGAATGTGTTGAGGCTACATGCGTTATAATTTTTCAAGTGCCTTCAACACAATCCAGCCTCTAATGCTTCTGGACAAACTGAAGGAGATGCAGGTGGACCCCTGCTTGGTGTCCTGGATTGGTAACTACCTCACAGAGAGACCGCAGTACGTCAGGCTAAAGGACATCACATCTGACACTGTTATTAGCAGCACAGGAGCACCCCAGGGGACGGTGCTGGCCCCCCTCCTCTTCACACTCTACACCTCAGACTTCTGTTACAACTCAGAGCTGTGTCACATCCAGAATTTTGCAGATGACAGAGCCATCGTGGGGTGTATCAGGGATGATGGAGAGGACGAGTACAGGAATCTGGTCAGTGACTTTGTCACCTGGAGTCAGATGAACCATCTCCAGCTTAACACCTCAAAGACTAAGGAGCTGGTTATTGACTTCAGGAAGTCCAGCCCACAACCACGTCCAGTGAACATCAAGGACGACAAGGTGGAGATTGTAGACAACTACAGGTACCTCAGGTTGTGGCTGGATAACAAGCTGGACTGGACATGCTGTACAGATCACCTGTACAAGAAGGGCCAAAGCTGTCTGTACTTACTGTGAAGACTGAGATCTTTTAACATCTGCAGGAAACTCCTGTGGATGTTCTATCAGTCTGTGGTAGCTAGTACGCTTTTTTATGCTGTTGTCTGCTGGGGGGGGTAACATGACAAAAAGGTGTGCTAACAGGCTAGAAAAACTCATCAGGCGGGCGGGCTCTGTGGTTGGCATGAAGCTGGACTCCCTGGTGACAGTGGCAGAGAGGAGAACACTAAAAAACTACTGGCCATTGTGAATGATGCCAGTCACCCTCTGCACACTGTCATCGGTGCACAGAGAAGTCTGACCAGTAACAGGCTGCTCCTCCCCAAGAGTAGGACCAACCGGCTCAGAGACTCCTTTGTCCCCCGAGCCATCAAATTGTACAACTCTGCATTAGGCAGGAGGGGGAGAAGGAGGGGGGAGAGGGAGGTGTGCAGTCTGCCTGATACAACACATGCACAATAACCCATACAAACAGTTGCAATAACTTATACGTGCAATAGTGAACTGGGAATCTGTACCACCTCTACTGTGTGCAATGCTTGTTTATATTGTTTTATTTAACTTATCTTATTGTTATTATTCTTATATTTATTGCATTCTATTTGCCTCTATTTTGCTTTGTACCTGTATATATTGTGTCTTGTGCTTGTCCTGCTTTACTGTTGGTGTTGTATTGCTGCTGGTACCCAAATTTCCCTGAGGACTCTCCAAAGGGATTAATAAAGTTTTTCTATTCTATTCTATTCTATTCTATTCTATTCTATTCTATGCTGTGTTGGTGTGGGACTGTGTGTGTTATGCTATGCGTTGTTGGTATGGGACTGTGTGTGTTCTGCTATGCTTTGTTGGTGTGGGAATGTGTTGAGGCTACATTTGTTATGCTGTGTTGGTGTAGGAATGTGTTGAGGCTACATGTGTTATGCTATGCTGTGCTCGTGTGGGAATGTGTTGAGGCTACATGTGTTATGCTATGCTGTGTTGGTGTAGGAATGTCTTGAGGCTACATGTGTTATGCTATGCTGTGTTGGTGTAGGAATGTCTTGAGGCTACATTTGTTATGCTATGCTGTGTTGGTGTAGGAATGTCTTGAGGCTACATGTGTTATGCTATGCTGTGTTGGTGTGGGAATGTGTTGAGGCTACATGTGTTATGCTGTGCTGTGTTGGTGTAGGAATGTCTTGAGGCTACACGTGTTATGCTATGCTGTGTTGGTGTGGGAATGTGTTGAGGCTACACGTGTTATGCTATGCTGTGTTGGTGTGGGAATGTGTTGAGGCTACATGTGTTATGCTGTGCTGTGTTGGTGTAGGAATGTCTTGAGGCTACATGTGTTATGCTGTGCTGTGTTGGTGTGGGAATGTGTTGAGGCTACATGTGTTATGCTATGCTGTGTTGGTGTGGGAATGTGTTGAGGCTACATGTGTTATGCTATGCTGTGTTGGTGTGGGAATGTGTTGAGGCTACATGTGTTATGCTGTGCTGTGTTGGTGTAGGAATGTCTTGAGGCTACACGTGTTATGCTATGCTGTGTTGGTGTGGGAATGTGTTGAGGCTACATGTGTTATGCTATGCTGTGTTGGTGTAGGAATGTCTTGAGGCTACATGTGTTATGCTATGCTGTGTTGGTGTGGGAATGTGTTGAGGCTACATGTGTTATGCTGTGCTGTGTTGGTGTAGGAATGTCTTGAGGCTACATGTGTTATGCTGTGCTGTGTTGGTGTGGGAATGTGTTGAGGCTACATGTGTTATGCTGTGCTGTGTTGGTGTAGGAATGTCTTGAGGCTACACGTGTTATGCTATGCTGTGTTGGTGTGGGAATGTGTTGAGGCTACATGTGTTATGCTATGCTGTGTTGGTGTGGGAATGTGTTGAGGCTACATGTGTTATGCTGTGCTGTGTTGGTGTAGGAATGTCTTGAGGCTACATGTGTTATGCTGTGCTGTGTTGGTGTAGGAATGTCTTGAGGCTACATGTGTTATGCTATGCTGTGTTGGTGTAGGAATGTGTTGAGGCTACATGTGTTATGCTGTGCTGTGTTGGTGTGGGAATGTGTTGAGGCTACATGTGTTATGCTGTGCTGTGTTGGTGTGGGAATGTGTTGAGGCTACATGTGTTATGCTATGCTGTGTTGGTGTGGGAATGTGTTGAGGCTACATGTGTTATGCTGTGCTGTGTTGGTGTAGGAATGTGTTGAGGCTACATGTGTTATGCTATGCTGTGTTGGTGTGGGAATGTGTTGAGGCTACATGTGTTATGCTGTGCTGTGTTGGTGTAGGAATGTGTTGAGGCTACATGTGTTATGCTATGCTGTGTTGGTGTGGGAATGTGTTGAGGCTACATGTGTTATGCTGTGCTGTGTTGGTGTGGGAATGTCTTGAGGCTACATGTGTTATGCCATGCTGTGTTGGTGTAGGAATGTGTTGAGGCTACATGTGTTATGCTATGCTGTGTTGGTGTAGGAATGTGTTGAGGCTACATGTGTTATGCTATGCTGTGTTGGTGTGGGAATGTGTTGAGGCTACATGTGTTATGCTATGCTGTGTTGGTGTAGGAATGTGTTGAGGCTACATGTGTTATGCTATGCTGTGTTGGTGTGGGAATGTGTTGAGGCTACATGTGTTATGCTATGCTGTGTTGGTGTAGGAATGTGTTGAGGCTACATGTGTTATGCTGTGCTGTGTTGGTGTGGGACTGTGGTGAGGCTACATGAGAAATGCTATGCTGTGTTGATGTGGGAATGTGGTGAGGCTAAATGTGTGTTTGGTGTTGGTAGGCTGCAGTCATCCAACAGGGTTAGTTGAAACTAATCTTGATATGTTCAACAAGCAAAGCAGCAACAGCAGCAACCTTCCTCCTCACCTATCCCTCATCCACTCTGATAAATAATAAATGACTCCTGAGTGGCTCCAGTTTATGAGCTGCTGAGAGCTGGGGCCCCGATAATGGACTAATTAGTTGTATCTCACATTAACTGATACCTGACACTTGGCTCCTCAACACTAACTTTTATGTCTCAGATTTGCCCCTGAGGCTCTGATTTGGGACACCCAAATTGGCAGGGGGTGGGGGTAACTTTCTGATGCATTGAGGGAGAGGGTGATTGGGGGGACAGGAGATGGCTTCAGTGTATCAAAGCTTTCACATTCCCTTCTGGAAATAAAACCAGAGAGGAAAACACACTGACAAAGTGGAGAATTTCAGAGTCTGGTCAGGCACTCGCAGCAGTGGAGGTGGTGGTGGAGAAGGATCAAGGCAGGGTGGTGCAAACAGGTGAGGCTTTGTTTGACTGAGTCTCTGAGGTAGATCCATATCAGGAATCCTGTCCTGCTCTGCCCCACACTCTCTCTGAGGCAGATCAGCTTACGGCATGGAGACTTGCTGTCGCCTCTCTGTCGGCTGACAGACAGGCTGCAAGGAAACAAGGAAGATAGAAATTAGAGGAGAAGAAGGTGATACAGTAATAATAAAAAGAAACATCCCAGTCATGAAAACACAGCTCTAAAAAGTATTCAGTGGAGATTAGATAATAGTTTTATGAGGCCTTTGGGAAAACTGATGATCCAGCAACAGAAGAGTTGAGAATAGAGCAAACAGAGATCAACATGGAATAATAAACAGAGCAAAACAAAAGATAAAAGCAGACATTATATGACTGGGAGATTAAAGATGAATGTTGATAATAACAAAAGCCAATGAATAAAATGTCAAATCTGCATACTTTCTCATAATCTGACAGTGATTTAAATAAAGTTAGTAAAAGGTCAACCTCTACCAACAGCTCTGTTTTTGTAATTACTGCAGGGTTGCATACCTTTATTGTTTTTCACATCTTTGTGAAAAAAACATGAGAAATGTTTTGTTCATGTGGCATCGCAATGAATACAAACTTAAATTTATAGTAATGTTTTGCACGCTTGAAGCATTAATAGTAACACAAAGCAGAGCATGAAACACTCCTTCCCTGTAACAAAAGCAAAGCCGCTGGAAACGTACAGCTGAGATCAGTTTGCAACCACTATGCACAGGCACCTGCACAGCAAAACAAGTGGAGAAACTTCAGCTCCACTGTGCAGTTAGGGAGACCAAAGTTGTGCTTTTGTTATGAATTCAGTTTAATTCTGATCACTCACCGAAAATATAACAGAAAAATTATTCTAGCATATGTTAGAGGAATCTGCTAGTACCGCTGACCTCAAAAAAGTCATTATCTAAAACATTAATGTATTGTGAATAAAATAGAATTGGGCTGATACTGACACTACCATCGGAAATCCTTGCCAATCCTGCCTAAACTAAGGTATCTGTAGTTGCGAGTATTTCTCACTGTTCCCAACTCCTCAGTAAGAAAAGTGGCCATTGGCTGTCCTAAAAGTCACTAGAAGTCGCTAATTAGCATAATCAGCCTAGCACATATAGTTGTAATGGATGCTGCCATAAAGAGGGATGTCATGGGAAAGAAAAAAATGATAAAAAAAAAAAAAACCAAAACTGTTAGAACAGCAAAAGATAAATAAAATAAAATAAATATATAAAATAAACTAATTCTGTCAATATTTTCTTTATTTTTAGTTCAGCCTTTTTTTTAGGTGTTTTTTGTCTTTTAATTGGGAGTCTGGAACATTTCACAACATTTTTAACTTTTTAAATATTTTTGTCCACACTCTTCATTAATAGACATCGCTCTGACGATAAGCCAGGGCAGGATCCTCCAGCAGCAGCTTAGTACTTATTATTTTCAGCCTGATCACAAAACAGAGGTGAACATCGCTAAGTTGACCACACTGGTATTTCTGTCTAAACACCATCTGTTACCATGGAAACAGAATCATAATTCTTTGTTTCCTGCCCAACACCGCCACACACAGACACAGGAAGTTATGCACACTTACGTGACCGTTGTTTTGAGTTGGTAGGTAAAGAAACAGCTGCATGAGTCACTGCTGTGCAAACATTTAGCATTAGCGGTATGCTAGTAATTTGTCATTTTTACTCTTTAGAAAATACCACTAGTAAAACAGCGATATGCCCAATATGCAGGGCTGAATTTTCCAGAGGCGGCACGAATGCTGCCAGGTTTACCACGAGCGACTTTATGAAGCATCGTAGTTGTCATCACGTGAAAGACTGAAGGAGTTTCTGGTCTTAAAGGAAAAGCAAAATACCAAACGCTGGGAAATGCTTTTACGTGAAGAATTTTTAGAAGAAAGCCCGAAAAAGCCACCGCAACAACAATGTTTCAAAATTCAGCGTCCAGCATTAGAAGCCCCTGTTCTTTGTGGAAAACATTCACTGTACGTCCAATTTCAAGATAGCGTTAATCAAAATTCTTTTATCTGAGTTTATTTACTCAATAACTTAAAAAGTTCTGTGGCAATCAAGCGACAACCTCCGGCGGTAAAATATGAAGCCTATGCGGAAAAAAATTCAATTCACCCCTCATCCACTAGGGGCACCAGTGGGGCAATACCCATAGACTCCCATGTTAAAAAGACCAATTTCACAGCAGAAAAAAACATGTTTAAAGCCTGGTACAAAATCCATTTTAGGATTAATAGGTCATGTTCACCTTCATGACAGCTGTGGGGGGGGTGAATTTTTTTCTAACTCATCTATTTGAATGTTATTTAATCTTGAAATTCAGGCTTAATTAGGGGCGTGTCCTTTTGATTGACATGTATCCAATATCCGCGGCAAGAAGGGAGAATGTAGCACAACCGCGATTTTTAGTCGGCTAACAGCGTGCCTTAGCTTTAGCCCGCCTACCTTCATTAGCCAGTTAGCTCACGTTATATCCGAGTTGGCTCGGTTAGCTCTTACCTACAGGCAGCTCGGAGTTTGATAGAGATCAACCATCCACCCCCACGCTCACAGCGCCCCTCTCAGCTCCACCACTTTGGCGATTTTTGTATTTTCCAGGAGCAATGGCAGATGTGACACCGCCAAGATGGCGATGGTGGAAACCACCCAACGAGGTTCACTTTTTACTACTCAGAAACCCACGGGTGATGTCACGGAGGCTCTGTCCATCTTTTATGTACAGTCGATGGTGACAATCCTGGTTTTCATGCGTTAAAACATAATTTATATAAATAAATATTAAGGCTATCAAAAACAACGCATTAATTTATGTAATTAACTATGTAAATTTTTTTAACCCGAATTAACGTTATCTATGATTCCCAGCTACATCAGTGTGGTACCGTGTAGTAAAGCTACATCTACAATCTGTATGTAAAATAAACAGCGATTGGAAGAAGATATATGGGCGCATTCCGACAGAGAAGTTCTAAGAACGCAGTTCTAATAACTGTCCTAGTTCTAAGAACTACCTTCTCCAGGGGAACTGTTTCATGTTGCATTCGCACATGAGTTGGGGGCGGTAGCAGGACCAATGTGACGCATACGTCTGCGACAGTGGCGTGTGACTTTAGCGCCACATAACAACAAAACAAAACCCGCTAAAAACAAAACAACATGGCAAGCTAATACGGAGAACGAAGAGATCGTAGTGTTCATGCTCTGCTAGATGGAGATGTTACTGATGGACGATACAACCAGGCGTCTCACGTCGAGGCTGGAAGGCTCCTGAAAGTCAGAAGATGAAGAATCCAGCGGCAGGAGATCCGCCACAGACAAAGGAGACGACGTGTAAGTTTAACTTGTTAAACATGCGCCGATTGTATACGTGTCTTATGAGTAAATATTTCAGACGGTTTTCTACTGTCTGTGTTGAGCAGATTACAATAAGTAAATATTTCAGACGGCGGGTTTATTGTAACTCGTGTTCTGTTTCAGACGTTGCTGCAGCTCATTGAACTCCTCACCGTCCGCCTGGTCCGGAGCAAAGCTGATAGCTAGTGGGAAAAGGTTGTTCTCAATTTTACCGATGAGCAGTAGATAGAGAATTTCTGTATGTCCAGGGAGACGTTTCAATACATCTGTGGCCGCCTGAAGCTGCACTGGAGAGGATGGACACAACCACCTGCTGCAGATACTGAAGGAGATGGAGAACAGCCTGGATGCTTCACCTCCTGCCTTCCAGCTAATCACAAGACACCTCTTCATAATAAGCATCATGTTCTGGAAGTTCCACAGACAGAACATACATGTATACATGATGTATACATTTAAAGAGAAAATGTTCCATAGAAAATGCATCATTTCATTTCTTTTTTTTTTTTGTGTGTGTGTGTGTGTTATGTGTAAAATAAAGATCTCATCATCTGCTTTAAGCTTTGTGTGTTTTATGGAATCATCAGTAGAAGGTGGAGGAGTAATCCGTCAGTGGAGGGTTGGTTGTGACTGAGTTATGGTTTAGAATTATGAGGACATAGTCACACAGATTTAGCGTAGATGAAGGTAAAAATATAAAAAGGGTGGTGAAATGTTTACAGGTGTGTAATTTGTGTCAGATCTTGGTTAAACATGATAAACTTCGTTCTGTGATATGGAGCATATTATAAAGTTGATAAACTAATGTAATTTACACCCAGGATAAGACTTAAAATGTAGCGACCAAAGATGGATTATTTAATATTTCATAGCTGTGATAAGTTAATAACTACTCAATATTTTTATTAGCTAATATTTTATAGATGTGGCCAAAGCACATCTAACAGACACAAACTGAAAACTTCAGACTCTTTACAAAGTCATTTATTTTTTTATAGTGAATACAGCAGAGCAAAAATAACTATGTACATGTGTGTGTATCCTGCATATCACACTGGCTTTTCCTGCCGCACGCAGGAGTCATTTGCTGCGGCGTTGCCCGAGTAAACATGTCGGTGGTACAAGCTGTCCAATTTACTGTTTGTTCGGTTCGTCCCGCTCCGGTTGTCGTGGTTCTTAATTTATTTGTAGTCTTGTGTGAGTTTTCTACGTGCGCTGCTTCGCGTTATCCCGCGTTCTCTGACTGAGAGCTGATCGTCAGGAATATTTTTATATCAAAACCTCTCTGAAGATCCTCTGTGGCGTAGACGGTCAGAAGAGCTTCGACCTCCTCGTCGGTCCATTTATCGCTTGCTTGTTGTTGTTTTTGTCCGTATGTGCAACCGTGTTTTTTAAATGTGGCGGGGACACAAAATGCGGAAATCTGGCAAGGGGCGGAGCTACCAGTCACCAAACACCTACGTCATGAGGGTTCCTATAGAACCCCGCTCAGACCCTGCCTCGGAGCAGGAGCTAAAATGGTTATAGGAACTAGGGACCAGTTCCTATATGTCGGAATGCGCGAAAAAACGGCCTGGTTCCTGAAAAGGTTATAGGAACTGCAAAAGGTTCCTACAGTCGGAAAGAGCCTTATGTGGTGAGGCCAATTCACCCATCAAAACTCTGTTTCATGGTGACATTGTGAGATGGTGGAACTGGCCTTGTTATAACTGAAATCCAGTTCAGCATGATTTATCAAGCCATGTCATCCAAATTACAGAACCAGTTAAAATATACACTACCCCATTAATCTGTGGGAGTGATAGTGATGTGCTGCTTGAAATCTGCTATTTTTACAGGCTCCAAAATATTTATATGACTTTAATTTCAAGCATAGACTATTTCGCCTAATGATCAGTTTCAGAATATCAGCATGATCCAGGTCAAACACTGTTGGATTATAATATCTACATCAATGTCATCTTGTAATTTCTTTTTTTTTTTTTTTTTTTTTTGCCAAGGATTCTGGACAGTATCTGATGAGTCAGAAGCTTCAAAATTCAAAATTATCCCTATCTCCCAATAGTAGTCCTTTTAAAAAATTCCTAGATCCAAACGGTGATCTGGGTCACACCCAAAATGTAATCCCCTTTTCCTTATTCCATTTCTGAGATTCTCTGGAAATGGAATCAAAATTTGTCCATAACGTTTTGAGTTATGTTCCTGACAGACAGGCAGACAGTGTAAAAAATAAAAAATAAAAAAACTAACAGGGCCAGAATAATGAATTGTTTGTTTTTTATTACATTACATAACTGAAGTTTTGTAAACTGGTCTTTAGAGGGTTAAAAAATAAAAGTACTAGTTATTATTTAATATGTATTTTTCAGACTGAAGCTGTCTGAAAGACCAAGTCATTAAATGAATTACTCTCATAATTGTATGTTGAAAAACAGTATATATTTTTACATCCATTTTTGACTTTTTTTTTTTTATTAGCATCAAATTAGTAAGTTTTAAAAAAATTTTAAGGTTTAAATAGCTAAAGAAATTTTAGACCAGTAACTTTTTTTTCCTTCTTCTTCTTCTTCTTCTTCTTCTCCTTCCTCTTTCTTCTTCTTCTGCTTCTTCTTCTTCTTCTTCTTTCTCGGGAAAGTTGGGATAGATGCGACATTACCAAGGGCACGCCAGGCAACCCCCCCCGGTACAGTTTTTATATTTGAACTGTGGGTGGGGCAACGTAAACCTTTGGGGTTTAATAATCTTCAAATGAACTTAATAAAAAGTACAGTTGGAGATTATAACCATGGCTGTTTGTTGAACTTGATAAAATAGCAGAAAGGATCAATAACAAAGAAACAGACGGGCATCGCAGACAACAGCTGCACTGGACAGTCTTTATTGATTATCACTTTCATTCCAACATAAAGTAGAGTTGTGTTTTCCACAGTAGAACAAAATTTAAGCACATAACAAACACGAGATAACAGCAGCAACACAGTCAGCAGAGGGCCAAGTTTCGATTCTTTCACATAAAGTGCCTCAACTGACAAGAGATGTGCCATGTAAATGCAGCCAATAAACCATTTAGTATTTGTTTCTCTGCTGCTGTATATGATATTTTCATTGGATAATGCTGTCATGTCATTCAGCACTGGCATTGGTCCTGTCAGAGTGGAGGGCCCACATGAAAAGAGCTGCTTCAGGCAAGAAAGACAGAAAAGCTAACACAACTTTGTATTAATGAATATATTCATCGGGCAACAGTAAGTTTCCATGTGTTCCTTCTACAACATGACTTTACTCAGACCTTCAGTTTGCTTTTACCATCCCAACAGAAAACATCGTCATCTCAGTCAGAGGTAACAGTGTGGGAGTGTGCAATGCAACATTACTCTTCTGAAGTTGAAAGCAGGTGACACTTTTTAGTCATTTTAACACATTTTGCCACACTTTCCTGCATCTGTACCTGTAAACATGGGAGGATAAAAGAAAAATACACTTTGCATATAGTGCCAGGTACAAGTTTGGACCCAATGTTGCTAAGATAAGATTGATAAAAGTGAAGAACAATTTGAGTTTTCCCAAGAAAACTCATTTCAAATTTTGTATAAAATAAATCAAGGGAGATCCAGAGGCATCTCAAGCACATGCTTGGGGCCCCTGCCAGAAGGAGGCCCCTGAGGGCTGAACAACTACTGCAGTTTCAGTACTGTTCAACTAACAGCTAACCAGAGATTAATGTGCCCAGTTAAGCAACACTACAAGTGATGGATCTAGGCATGAAATCTGATAATGTACTACTAAGGTTGATGGATGGAAGTTATTGTCAGTTGTGTAAGTGGTGTTGATATTTTATTTTCCATGTGTCTAGTAGGCTTTATGCCTCTGAAAACTTAGTTTATTTTTGTTATGGGTTATAATTCAGGCCTCAGAACATAGCTTAATATTCGTGTTAATTCATATTTCCCTGTTTAATGAAATGAAAATAGTAAATAGTGACACAGAAGTAAAGAACATACACAAGTTGTATTTTAGAAATTTAATTGTATAAATGCAAAACATTTAAAGATGATATTATTGTCTTTAGTGTATAATATTATAAAAGAGTAATGAACTGGTTGGATGGGCCCCCTTTAAATTTTTGCCAAGGGCCCCTAGAGACCACATAGCTCTGTAATGTACATTCACGCCCCGTGCTCCCAGCTCATGTCTAACAGCGGTTATATGTGTGTATAGTCTGCCTTTCTAGTTATTTACACAACTGACAAGGCTGCTTAGACAAAAAGAAAATCAAGGTCATGATTGTCTCTTATATTTGTGGATGAGGCTTCGTCTGAAGAATTTTTTTCCTCTTATTTTGCCCAATGCATAACAGCAAACAAAAAGCACATTGTAATTTATATCCCCAGTGTTGCAAAAATCAATAGTTCATTAATAATTTATAACACAGGGGCACTACTTTCCTCAGGAAAGACTTAATACTGTAGTTACCATGGACCAGTCTCATAATGTTGCTGGATCGGTCAGTTTCACACAAGGAAATCCCTCACACAACCAGTTAAGATGAATAAAAGATATTTATTTAACTGTAACATCAACTCATCCATTCATTTCAAAGCACAAATGAAAGTTATAACAGGAATGCTTGCTGGGTGGAAAGATTTGACCATGAAGATGAATTTAACCTCAGGGTTTCATCTTGGCTTTTTCCAGAAGATGTGGTTCTGTTGACTTCATCCGACCATGGCTGGGGTGGTTCTCAGCTCAGTCTGAAGAGATCAGGATGAAAGTCTGAGGTCATGGTTCTCAACTGGAAAAGGGTAGAGCGCTCCCTTCAGGTTGGGACTAAACCTCTGTCTCAGCGGAGGTGTTCAGATGGAGCGATAGGTGGAGGCTTCATCAGCAGTACTACAGGCTCTGCTCCAGAACAAAAGCTGGAAAAAACCAAACTTGATTTAGTGGGCCGTCTTTGTTCCAACTCTCACCTGTGGTGATCAAATTTAGGTAGTGACTGAAAGGATGAGCCTATGCTCCATAGTTTAGAAAGAAGTGAGCTGAGGTGGTTTTCAGGCATCTGATCAGGATTCTTTCTGGTCACCTTCCCTTGGAGGGTTTCTGGACATGTCCTAAAGGGAGGAGGAGACCCAGAACTCATGTGAGGGATTATATGTCCCTTCTGATCTGGGAGCACTTTGGAATCCACTAGGAGGTGCTGCTGAAAAAGAGGAAAAAGAGATGTCTGGGTCTCCCTCCTGTTTGTGTGTTGGCCCTGGGACGGACCAGCAACCCCTCCAGGTGGTTTCTTTATCCATCTTATGGGGATTATTCCTCCAAAACAGCTCAACTCACCTGTCTATGACGTCCTGGCACGGTTCTTGTAGCACAATGTGAAAAATAACCACAAGCAGAAGAAACGCATCACTGGTCAACCATTCAGGTTTATGAATCAGTCCTCAGCCGCATTCATGCTTCAGGTATTATGGCTCAAAGCCTGATGTTTTGTGGCCCATATCTGATACCTCTATGACAGTCTAAGCAGCTCAAACATCATATTTTTCTAATCAGACCCAAACCACTTCTTAGCGCCACCGTGCTTTTATATCGCTGCTGTGCACCGCACTGAGCGTAACAGGATGACGTCATCAACTTGTTACTGCTTGAAAGGCGGGAATCTTGCTTTCAGCTAGAATAAATTACCCCTCTAGCTAGCTTTTTTTTGTTTTGTTTTTTTAACCTTGTCCTGTCCAGCATGGTGGTGGCAGAATGATGGTTTGGCTGCTGTGTTGTGCTGAACAAATTTGCTTTGCCAAGAGGAGCTTTATGGGTAAAAGCCTCCTCTTGATAGTCTGTTTTTTCTTTATTTATTTATTTAAATATATTGTTTAATCAAATTCATTTGGAATTATGGAAAGTATATAATCTTGGTAGACCTGACTAGAGGGACAGGAAAAAAAGAGGAGAGTAAGGGAGAAGTCAGCAAGACAACCAGCTGCCACAGCTGTACAGAACCACAACAGAGAATTTCCTACAGCTGTTACAGGAAAACTAAGCTGACAATTATCAGGAGTTTGTAAAAAAAGTAACTAAGACAGCAAACAACACGGTGTATCATGACTACAACCATAGTACCACATAAAAACCTGAACCAAACCATCTCTTAGTGTATAAACCCACTGGACACCTCAGTGCTGTGTCAGCATGCGGAGGATGAGGAATGAGGAGGGATCGGAGATTACGGGGCACGGGCCCCGGCGGGCCGGGATCGGCAGCTGCCGACCAGCCAGGAACCAGCCATCCAGGGCGGCTGACGCAAAGAGCCCAGGGCCCCAAGAGTCTGGTGTTCTGCTCCTCGAGGTTATGCTAATTGTAGAATGATTTTTATAATGGCATGTAAGCGATTGTAAAAAACAGGAATATAACTAACTCATTGTAGACCAGAGCATCTGCGCTGAACATGTTCTTGATTGCTGGAAGATACTTTATTTTTGGTTTGTTTTTGGTTGTCCTAACCATTCACATCTTGAAACGGATGGAGGTTACGATGGATTTCATGTCATTTAGCACAAATAACTCAAACAAAATCTCAGTATCTCCTCTGTGAAGTCTTGAGTTGTTTCAGTGGCTGCTCTATCTAAAATTAAAGATTTACACCTTATGTATGGCCATGATAGATGATATGGATAAATACAATGATCTAAGAGATGTGTGTTAGCTATTATTTGGCTCAACCTGATCACAAAATGTATGAGTAAGCAGTGTTGGCATATTTTTGTCCATGTTTTCAAAGTGTAGGTATTTACAGTGCAGAAAAATGTTTACCACGAAGGTTTGGACCAAACTAACAGCCTTTATCACTTCATCAGTCCCAGAAAAGAAGACAAAAACATGTTCATAAAGATTATTTTCATTGTTGATAAAGCCACAAAGGATTAACACCCAAATCTGCAACAGGACTTCATCACCTCCTCGGTTTTACCTTTGATATTTACATCTAGTCGTCACACAGCTGCAACAGGAAGCTGCTTCAAGGGGAAAAGACTCTACAAAGCTGACACATTTACAGATTATATGATTAACTTTGTGAAGCATTTTGCAGCTGAAGAGGAGGATACTTCCCACAGGAGTTTACACGCACACACACACACACACACACACACACACACACACACAAAGCTAAAAGAGATCATACTGGATTAACAATCACCATGAGAACAGAAACATTCATGTTTCAACAACTCCTGGATGTCTGGGGAAAAAAAAAAACAGCTGTTATGATGAATTTCCGAAATTAGCAAATTCTGCCTAAAATATTCTTATAAGATTCAAAGTGACATACCAGTAGGTTCACTGTGTTATAAACAAGCAGAAGAAGTCAGTAAATGATTGTTTGGTCTTTCCTTTGTTGTAACAAAGCTTTGTGGTAATAAATCCGATACTGTTAGAAAGTCTGTTTATTTCCTTTTAAATGGAGCCACATTTGCAAAGAAAATGCATGTGTGGGATGAGCAGCTGAGCTGAGTATTTGGGTTGTCTCCAGGTCTTCTCTACCAAACAGCCCATTCTGTTATTTCTTGTTTGGTGTTGTTTATAGTAGCCTTTCCCAAACTAAGGGTCCCTACCCCCACAGGGGTCCTAAGATAATTTTGGGCCTTTTGGGCATCATCTTGACGAGAGAAGCTGATTTTGGGAATGTAGATGCTTTGTTACAGCGGGTAACCAAATCCATCAACAACCACTTTATCCTCCTTATTTATGAAGTTTCTGATATTTTTCAAGCCTTTCATTTAGAGCTCTTATCAGCTGTCCAGAAACAAAGTCATTATGGGTGTTCTTTTAAAAATCCCAATTTGGCATCTCAGACACAGAAGGTGAATTTTGGTATGTGGGAGCTTTGACAGCTGTTACTATAATCCACCAAAAACCACTTTATCCTCCTTATCTATGAATACTTTCAAGCCTTAAAATTAGAGGATGACCCATCTGATGGTGGGGGAGGAGATCACACAAACAAACGTATGTAATCTAGAGGAAGTCCGAAGAAAGACGTGTCGGTGATTTAACAATGTCTTCATTTAACAAACAGCCTCAGCATCATGTGGAGGATCCAGACACATCCACATGTCCTGGTACCTCCTCCTCATACTGGTCTCCAGTCTGGAACCTCCTCCTCCCTCCCGTCACCAGCCTGGTACCTTCTCCTCATGCCGGTCTCCAGCCTGGTACCTCCTCCTCCCTCCCGTCACCAGCCTGGTACCTTCTCCTCCCTCCGGTCTCCAGCCTGGTACCTCCTCCTCCCTCCCGTCACCAGCCTGGTACCTTCTCCTCATGCCGGTCTCCAGCCTGGTACCTCCTCCTCCCTCCCGTCACCAGCCTGGTACCTCCTCCTCCCTCCCGTCACCAGCCTGGTACCTTCTCCTCACGCCGGTCTCCAGCCTGGTACCTCCTCCTCCCTCCCGTCACCAGCCTGGTACCTTCTCCTCACGCCGGTCTCCAGCCTGGTACCTCCTCCTCCCTCCCGTCACCAGCCTGGTACCTCCTCCTCATAACGGTCTGCTTGGGTTACGGTTTGAGTAAAAGCACATTTTACTTCAGTGCTTTACTGCATGTGCTTACAAGTCATCAAAAGTCGGATTCAATGTCCTGTTTTTAGAGAAAGTAAAATGAAGACGCTGCACACAGAATGTCCTTCGATGGGTGTAAATATTTTTTTCCATAACCCTTCGAAACATAAACAGTTTTATGTCATAATCTGACAGCTGAGGCTGTCCTGAAGAAAATGATGTTGACTGGGATTAAAAAGGTTCAGCTTCTACATGCAGTTTCACATTTAAGAAGATAAAAAACAGGCAGATAATAAAAAACAAAGAAATGTCGAGGAGTATTAAGGGTTAACATCTGACTTTGTAACTTTGTGTATATTTAAAAGGTCATTTATATCTTACTCTTTTAACTTAAGCCAAGTTAAAAGTTAAAAGTTGTGTCCTGAGATCTGCATGAAAATTATTTTTCAAAAGGCAAACTTTACAAAAAGAAAATAAAAACCAGGTGTGCAAATAGTTAGGAATAAATAGATAAAAGTAAGTATAGGAAGTGGTGCTGTGCAGAGATGAGAATGTCTCTAATCAGATTATGCTGTCCTGTGAAAGGACAGGATGGTGCTGTGAGGGCGTAACAAGGAAGTGCCTGCCATTGATCTATCCCTGTTGATGTTCCATTGACAAAGATCAGCAGAGCGCACTGAGATTAGCAGGCTTTTTAAAACAACTAAACCAAAGATCACACTAGGTTTGAGAAAATATTATTATGTCTTGTAATTGGCATGAGTGAAGCAGGTGGGGGATGGGCAGCCAGAGACAAGGAAGGAAGCACAGGAAGGGCAAATTGAAACGACACCACTTTGCACTTTGACAATCGGATTTGGAGAGTTTGTTTAACCTGACAGGCCTCTGTGAGCAGCCTGCTTTACACACTCATTAAAACAATTATTCACGACTCATCGGCTGTTTTCTTCCTCATGCACATGAACAATCCACCCCCAAATCTTACAACACACACAAACACACAGTCTTAAGTTTGATCATTTTAGCTGTTAATTCACGGCTTATCACATATAGAACTTAAGGAGCTCTCAAGTCCAGCAAGTTAACTTCAGTTTAGATTTTCATGATTAAATTATTCTAAGGATAAGAAATATATAGAAAAAAAAACAACAAAATTCTTTTTATTTATTTATTTACAGTCGTTTTATGTCTTTTGATTTTACATAAAACATGCTCTCTAATGTGTTCTTTAGTATGTGTAACAGCTTAATGATAAATGATGCGTCATTCTGTAAAATAAGTCATTTTATCTGTAAAATATTGTTTGTCCACATATTTTGTATGTAGTGAATTTAAAATCAGAACTATAAGATAATATTTGTTTTGTACAGGGTAGTTTACAGATTATTTTACTGTGTAGTCTCTGGATATCTACCTTTCTGCTCCCCTTCTAGAATAAAAACCTCATCATATTAATTCTAACTCTATAACGTGCATCATGGTTCAAAAGTATCCCAACAGAGTTTTATGATCCATATATTTGAAATAAATTAACTTAGTCTTTCAGTATTCCAGGTATTCTTTGAATAACTTTTTTTTGGATCATTTTACATCCTGTTCCCCCCTCTTACATTTGATTACCCTTTTTTTTAACTGAAAATCTAATACAACTTTTCTCCAGAATGACCCATATGTATTTAAAGTATTTATATATTACAATAATATATTATAATATAATATAATATAATATAATATAATATAATTAAATTAAATTTTATATTATATTATATTTTAAGTATTTAATCTGTTTCTAGCATATATCTTTAAAATAAATGTAATTTATTTACTATTCCAAGTATTATAAAATATTTTGTTTTATTCAACACAAATTTAGTACACTTTTTTGTCACAAAAGCAGCTGAAAGTGGTTAACGATCCGCTACCAACCTGAGCAGAGGTTTCACTGACTTGATGCTTTACTCTGATCACAAAGCTTTCATGGAATTTTGTGAGAGGTGTTTTTGCCACAGGGTGAAGCTGGAGATGAGGGTGTGTGACAACTATCCTTGCTTCAAATATTAAATACATGAGTTTGGACAAACTTAATTGTATTACTATATTATTAAGTCATTTAATTGTTTTTTTGTTTTTTAAACCTTTTTGTGTCCAGCATCATGACAACAGAATGATGGTCTGGCTGCCGGGTTGGGTCGAACACGTTTATTTTTCCAAGAGGATCTTTATTGATGCGAGGCCCCCCTTCATCTGCTCTCCTTCATCTTTTAATGTGGTTCTCGCTGAATTTACTAGTTAAGTCTGGGCCTTACAGACAGAACGCAGAAAAGGGGGAGTGAAGAAAAGAAGAAGGAGACAAAAATCCATCAGATAGAAAACATTAACAACAACCGTACAATCAGAAAAGCAGCTACACCTCGAAAGAAACTTACCAGAAATCATCTCAAGGCCTCTGTAAGAAAACAATCATCAGGAGCACCTGTAGAAGGACAAACTGAGAAAGACGTGATAAACAACAACACCACAACAAGTGTATGAGAACATGTCTAAGTATTAGTGATTAAACCTGTGTAAACATACCAGTTAGTCAATAAGATTGTGTGTGTGTGTGTGTGTGTGTGTGTGTGTGTGTGTGTGTGTGTGTGTGAAAAATATGAAAAATGAGTTGTGTTATGTGATAAGTGTTATTGTGCAAAAGTAACCGAGACCGCTGAAAGGAGAGGACCCCAAGCACTGCTCCACCAGCAGCCACCATGTCATTTTAAATCCCACGTGAACGGGTCTCGGACGCATGCGTCTTCATTTTATAACACTTTGCTTTTAATACTGTCCAAAGGCAAAATGGAAATAAAGATTTCTGGTCATCAAAACCAAAATAATAAAGGGATTCTCAAATATCTAATCATAAAATAAAGTGATCCATCCATTTTCTGCTGCTTATTCGAAGTCGGGTTGCGGGGGCAGCTGCCTAAGCAGGGAAACCCAGACGTCCCTCTCACCGGCCACATTCACCAGCTCATCCGGAGGCGTTCCCAGGCCAGCCGCAAGGTGTAGTCTGTCCTAGGTCTTCCCCGGGGCCTCTTTCCGGTGGGACGTGCACGGAACACCTCACCAGGGAGGCGTCCAGAAGGGCATTCTAACCAGATGCCCGAGCCACCTCATGTGGCTCCTCTCGATGTGGAGGAGCAGTGGCTCTACTCTGAGCCCCTCCCGGATCACCGAGCTTCTCACCCTATCTCTAAAGGAGAGCCTGGCCTCCCTGTGGAGAAAACTCATTTCGGCCGCTAGTATTCGCGATCTTGTTCTTTTGGTCACTACCCACAGCTCATGACCATAGGTGAGGGTAAGAACGTAGATCGACCAGTAAATCGAGAGCTTTGCCTTTTGGTTCAGCTCCCTCTTCACCACGACAGACCGATGCAGAGTCCACATCACTGCAGACACTGCACCGATCCACCTGTCGATCTCCCGCTCCATCCTTCCCTCACTCGTGAACAAGACCCTGAGATACGTGAACTCCTTCACTTGGGGCAGGACCCTATTGCAAACCTGGAGAGAGCACTCCACCCTTTTCCGGCTGAGGACCACGGTGTTGGACTTGGAGGTGCTGATTCTCATCCCAGCCGCTTCACACTCGGCTGCGAATCGCTCCAGTGAGAGCTGAAGATCACGGCCCGATGAAGCTAACAGAACCACATCATCCGCAAAGAGCAGAGACTCAATCGGTGAATCCAACCCGCACTGGAAACGATTCTGATTTACTGTTGGCGATGCAGACCAAGCTCTGATACCGGTCGTACAGGGACCAGACAGCTCGTACAGTGGGGACCGGCACTCCATACACCCGGAATACCCTCCACAGGAGTCCCCGACGGACACGGCCGAATGCCTTCTCCAAGTTCACAAAACACATGTAGATTGGTTAAGCAAACTCCCATGCCCCCTCCAAGACCCTTAAGAGGGTGTAGAGCTGGTCCACTGTTCCACAACCGGGACGAAAACCACACTGCTCCTCCTCAATCAGACGGTTGACTATCCAACGGACCCTCCTCTCCAGCACCCCTGAATAGACCTTACCGGGGAGGCTGAGGAGTGTGATCCCCCTGTAGTTGGAGCACACCATCCGGTCCCCCTTTTTGAAGAGGGGGACCACCACCATAGTCTGCCAGTCCACGCGATGCTGCAGAAGTGTGTCAGCCAAGACAGCCCTGCAGCATCCAGAGCCTCAAGGAACTCTGGGTGGACCTCATCCACCCTCTGGGCCTTCCCACTGAGGAGCTTTTTAACCACCTCAGCAGGTCGCTATCCAGAGATAGGAGAGCCAGCTACCTCAGACTCTGCTTCCTCATCGGAAGACGTGTTGGTGGGATTGAGAAGGTCTTTGAAGTATTCCTTCCACCGCCTCACAACGTCCCGAGTCGAGGTCAGCAGCCCCCCATCCCCACTGTACATAGTGTTGACGGAGCACTGCTTTCCCCTCCTGAGCTGCCGGATGGTGGACAAGAATCTCCTCGAAGCCATCCGAAAGTCATTCTCCATGGCCTCTCCAAACTCCTCCCATGCCAGAGTTTTTGCCTCAGCGACCGCCGAAGCTGCACCCCCGATACCCATCAGTTGCCTCTGGAGTCCCACATGCCAAAAAGGCCCGATAGGACTCCTTCTTCAGCCTGACAGCATCCCTTGCTGCTGGTGTCCACCAACGAGTTCTGGGGTTACCGTCACGACAGACACCGACGACCTTACGGCCACAGCTGAGGCTGGCCGCCTCGACAACAGAGGCACGGAACACAGCCCATTCGGACTCAATGTCCCCCGCCTCATCCGGGACATGGTTGAAGCTCTGCTGGAGATGGGAGTTGAAACTATTTCTGACCCTCACAACACGCTTGGGTCTGCCAGGCCTGACCAGCATCCTCCCCCACCATCAGAGCCAACTCACCACCAGGTGGTGATCAGTTGACAGCTCTGCCCCTCTCTTCACCCGAGTGTCCAGAATATGCGGCCGCAAGTCCGACGACACGACTACAAAGTCCATCATCGAAAATAAAGTGATTAAAATGATAAAAACACTTGGTCAGCATGAAACTAGGTGAGAATTAGCTGTTGGTCCTGTTTTGTACTCATGCTAGTTGTTAGAAGCATATGTTGCACATCAAAGGGTTAAATTCATGACTGCAAATAATAAGTATTCACGGTGGAAGCTGAACAGTGAAGACTGTGGGGAAAAAATGTGCAGAACAGATTTTAAAACCAACAATCTCTTGGTTGAAGGCCAGAAATTTTAAACAACTTTATAATTTCCCTCATGGGGTATATAAAGTTTATCTAATTTCATTGAACTGAAGGGGCAGCTGTGTGAACGGCATCGTCGTGTCATGTTGCAACAAGAGTGGTCATCATAAATGCAACAGAACCAAGAATCCGCTTCGAGTTTACGAGTTGTCATGGGACTGCACTGGTTTTACAGCTTACAGCACCAAAGTAATATTTTCCCATTTGGACACACTTTCTCTGTGTAGTCCTACCACAGTATGGTACTACTTTTACTGAAATAAAGAAATCTGTGTTTTCTCTAACTTTTCAGAACACTCCTGGTTCTGCATGATCATGTTAAAATAAAAAAATTAACCAGTGAAATTGGTGAAGGAACCTCATATTTCCTGAGCATCCTTTCAGAAAAATTCAGTTATTCTTAAAAATCTTTTTCATAATATTGATAATCACATAACAAATATCTTAAGGCACAATCAACTGGATTGTCAGTAAATGCCAATGCTTCCTAATGCCTTCACATTTAATAAAAATAAATAAATTTAAAAATTATTGGAGGTGGCGTACCTGTTGCATTTTGAGCCACTACATTTTATGTTTTTTTTCAAATAAGCATAAATAGTTTTTATTATGTTTTATTATATAAAGCACTTCGTGTTGCTTTTCGACATGAAAACAAGTTTAAATGGATGTTAAAAAAACACAAAAAGCAAAAGAAATGTGACTGTTTTTAAGTTTCTTTCTTCTTTGTAAATGTTTGCTGTCTGTAAAATTATTTTTTTTTAAAATATTCTTTGATTTACAGTTGCAGCATACATGAAGCATGTTTACGCTCCTTACAGGCCTCAGTTTTACATAATGACCCTGCTTGACCTCAAGGACAAAATTACTTGTTTTTGTTTCATTGAATGACATGTGCCTTTATTTTTGATTGTTGGAAGTAAGTCTGCATGTATTATTTGTAACTGAAAGACATTTTTACTCAGTATGGCTTGGAGGAGAAATGATTGCTTATATTTAGGATTTTCATTTTTCTAAAGATTTTTCTTTCAATTTTTAAATCAAACAAAAATGCTGAATGATGCAGAGATGGACATGTTTATTCAATGACTCAAATATTGAAATTTCGAAACATCAGCAAGGCAAACCTTTTAGTTTGGGGATTTGTTGACACACAGCTACATAACTCCTGCTGAGTGATTACAGACATTCACACTGACAACTACTTTTTCCTTCGGTGTGTTTATACTCTAGTAGCGTATAATAGCTGAGTAGTTTTCAAAAGTAGTTTTAAAACACTAAAGAGTGTACTATGTAGACAGTTGTAGACAGAAACATTTTTCCAGACCTGCGCCAGTACCACTACACCAGATTGTTTCTTATGATGCAGTATTAGGGCCATATAAAGAAAAATATTTTTCACAGGCTTCAAGAATAACATTGTGATATTATGAGAATAAAGTAGTAATTTTACTAGAATAAAGTCATAATTTTACAAGGAAAAAGTCATAATTTTACAAGAAAGTAGTGGTAATATAATGAGAAAAAGTCATAATTTTATGAGAATAAAATCATAATTATACAATTTCCAGTCATTTCCGCTCCACAAAAGCAGAGTTTTCCTCCAAGTCCACCTGGTTCATCAGTTCATCAAGGTTTTCACATTGGAGCTGAAAATAAACTATAAAGATGCTCAAAGAGAAGCTCAGTATCCACGTTTCTTAGCACTGACTAATAATAATAATAATAAAAAAATAAAATAATAATAATAATAATAATAATAATAATAATAATAATGATAATAATAATAAGCCTGCTTAATTTTAACAGGAAGGTAGTAAATGACAGTGTTTCTAGTAGAAGGTAGGACGCTGGCCAGGGTCACTACAGGGGCGAGTTCCCAGTTCTGCCAGCCTGAGGGAAGAAGCTCCTCCTCAGTCTCTCTGTGTTCGCCTTCATGAGCCTTAGATATGGAAGTAAATAGACGGCAACCAGAGCACCGCCAGAGTCCAGGTTAGATCCTCTGTGATGTGCACACCCATGTACTTGAAACTGCACACCCTCTCCACCAGAATCTCTTTAATCCCCAGAGGGGTGTAGTTCCTCTGCTGTCTCCTCCCATAGTCAATGATCATTTCCTTAGTTTTGTCTACATTTAGCAGGAGGTTGTTAGCATGGCACCACTCTGCCAGTTTCTCCACCTCCCCTGTATCCTCCCGCTAATTATAGTTGATGCAACCAGCCACCACAGGGTCGTCCCCAAACTTCACTACGGTGCTGGAGCAGTCCATGGCTACACAGTCATGAGTGTACAAGGAGAAGAGCAGAGGGCTGAGGACGCAGTCCTGTGGAGATCCAGTGTTGAGGGTTCGGGGGGCTGGAGGTGTGCCTGCCCACCCGCACCACCGGATTTCTGTTTGAGAAGAAGTCCAGGATCCAGGCACCCAGGGTGGAGTTCAGCCCCAGGCTGAGCAGCTTGAAGTGGAGCGTGGTGGGACTATAGTGTTGAAAGCTGAACTAAAGTAAATGAACAGCATCCTTACATAGTCCCATGTGTGCTTGTACAGGTGGGTGAGGGTGGTGTGCAGGACCTGGGAGGTGGTGTCATCATTAACCTCTTATTATGGCCTTAAAGTTGGAAAATTCTCCTGTTTTGTTCATTTAAAAAATGATAGTAGATCATTTGTAATTCGACTGCTGTTTCCTGACTCGTTTAAATGAGAATGGCTGTGTTTGGAATTCACCATCCTCAGATATTTTATTTTTGAGTACAAAGGGACAAGAGGCCAACAGGTGTTCACTACTGATGTTGCTCGATGTTTCAATTGGCATATATAATAGGCAAATACTTCACATAGCTTACATACTTAACCTATGTAGGCTTGGGAGATGGGGCTTTGTGACAAGCATGGGCCCTGGCCAGACACAGCCCCCCATATCATGGTCTGACCACCACTAGAAGGGGCCAAGGAGATCAGGAGCAGTTTGACCAAAGGCAGGGACCTTGGCAGTGCCACCCTCGGCTACAGGAGCGAGCTCTTGAGATGTGGAATGTCATCTCTCTGGTTGGGAGCCTGAGACAGTGAGGGGTTCTGGCTAGATGTAGTTGCCTTGATGCACAGAACCAGTGTCCTTAAGAGCAGTTGGACTCTCTTCCACCCTGGAGCTGGTGTGGGCTTACGTAGTGCTTCTCAGCTCGAAGCCTGAAGGGGTCCTTGGAGGGGGGCTAGAGAGCACTGCTGGGGACTGTTGTTCTGCTGGGGGACTTCAGGGCTCATGTGGACAAAGACAGCGCGATCTGAGAGGAGTGTCCCCATAGCCATGTTCAGCAGTGCTTGAAAAGATTTAAAGACCTTTTGTGAAATGTAAAAAGAGGAGTTAATCGAGGTGGATGGAAACCCTGAAGCATGGTCAAGCTCAGAACTGCTTGGATATGATAGATTATTCCTTTTTATATTTAACATTTTGTAGTAAAAGATTATTATTTGTTTGAGAAGTTTCTATTTTTCTTGTGAGTTTTGTTCATCAGAACAAAGTTATTCACCTACTTGTTGTCTTACATTTTAAATTTTAACCACATGTTAAACCCATTATCCCACCACACACACACACCCACACACACACACACACACACAAAAGCTCAACTTTACAAAAGCCAATTTGGGAAACTAAGTTTAGAGAGCACCGAGTCAGCTGGGAGAGGTGCTTGGTTCTCCGGCTTCAAGGTCATGCATGTTGCTCCACCACCAACCCTCTGATCTCCACACGGACACCGCAGAGTTGTTAAATGTGAAAGTCCTGCCGTGTTCAAGACTTTGCAGATTAAGGTTTCTGACAGTTTCGCAAACGTCTGTGAGACAGTGTTGGTGAAGCATGTCCATGTTTACATGACAGCATGCCTCCTGTGAGCAGAGAAGTGCAGTTTGCTTCTTAATCTGCTGCTGGCTTTTAGCCTTTTCTCATCATTTTAACATACACATCTCATGCTTCTGACATGAGATGTGTATGTCACAACTACACAGATTATTCTTATTTATTTGATGAACACAGAGCACCTCCATTTTTTAAAGACTTCCAAGTAAAATAAATATAATAAATACTCTCGGGGGTCGTCCAAGCTAGTTTAATCTCAATCAGAATATTTCTAATTCTGCTTTTCCTTTTAACTAGAACAAGCATATTATTATGAAGAAAGTCCAGCTTTCCTCCTGGTCCTGCTGAAGATGGTGTAAACAGATGTGTGGTTCATTAAATCCACCTGAGACAGCAGGAATGTTAACTGACCACACTGAGGTTGGGTTCCTGCTGGTGGAGCTCTGTCAGTGTGTATTTGTTTTTCTAACATGATGGGGACAAAAATCTGACCTCGTGTATGGAGACTCTCTGTGGACATGGTGACGTAATTTTGTCCAGACAAAGTGATACTTGAGGATTTAGACGTGGTTTAGGATGAGGGTTAGAACTGGGTCATGGTTAGGTTTAAGGTAATGTGTAGGTCAGGCATCGTTTGTGATGCTTATGGATACGACTTCACTGTGTCAATGGAGAATCTCAACAGTCAATGCAAATCAGTGTGTGCTGCATGTAGCTCATTAACCCTTAAAACTCCGTCAGACCTCCCCACGCACCATCTCTTCCATCATCATCAGCGTCTCAGGAGCAGTAGTGTGTAGCTCTGTGGGGTAAACTGTGATGAACAGCTTCTCTTTAGGTGATCTACGAAAGTTTTCCAGGCATTTCTATCCCATCCCAGAGGTTTAAAGACTCTATCTGTCCAAACTTTTGTCTGGTACTGTCTGTATAAAGAAAACAGGCAGACCGAAATGGGAAAAAATGGTTTAGTTTTAAGAGGTAAACTATACTTATTATGACATTATAAAGACAGTCTAACCCCAACACGATTCTTCATCATTAAAAATAATTTTGGGGAACACTGAGAATGAGAATGACTGAGATGATGTCAAACTGCCGAGATGACAGTTTTTTTTTTTATTTCTTGTGAATTGTTTGTCATTAAACCTCTGTAATTTAAATCTGGTTCACTTTATCGGTTAACTTTTTTAGGGATAATGTTCACATATCTTAGCCTACAATGATCTGATAGTGGTTTAAAGCTACAGCTGCATCATTCAATGAGATAATTATCATCTTCCATCCTGAACGTGTGATTTTCTTCATTGACGAGCCTAAAACTTTTTACATTTGCTATCTTTACTATGACTCCAAACGTATTCAAACAGAACTTCGGTTGAGAAAGATAACTTCATTTTATTAGTTGTTAGCTGAATAGCTCATTTCAGGAGGATACAATTCTCAAGCAGAGGCCTAAATAATAGACACAGACACAGTAACCCTAAGGTTAACCTAACCAGTTCATACCTTAGCCCAGGGGTGGCCAACGTCGGTCCTCGAGGGCCCCAATCCAGCAGGTTTTCCAGATTTCCCTGCACCAACACACCTGACTCAAATTAAATGGATCCAACAGCCTATAAGGATCTCCACAATGACTTGTTAGTTTAAGTCAGGTGTGTTGGAGCAGGGAAATCTGGAAAACCTGCCGGATTGGGGCCCTCGAGGACCGACGTTGGCCACCCCTGCCTTAGCCTCAACCAAGAGCAAGGATCTCAATCACCCACAGTATGAGTCATTCACTGGTCTCTGTAAGAACAACAAGGTTGGTGATTAAACCAGAAAGAGTTTAAAAAAAACAAACAAGCAAACAACTGTTAGACATACATGCAGAGAAATGTACACGATTCCCCCCCTTGGTCAAAGATTTTGATGAAACATCTCTTTGTATTTGTGTTTCCTGAACTTGTAAAAGTTCTTCATGTCAATGTAAAGTTGCTTTTTCGTTAGTAAAATGTTTTCAGAACAGGTCAGTTTGCATGAAGGATTGTCAAAGTGTTTCACGTTTTGTGCAGCTGTTGTTGTGTTTTTGATGTAGAGCTGTTTAGTCCTTGGTCGAAGCGTCTCGGCATTGTACTTTTGTTTTGTAAATGTAAACGTGGTTTCTAGGGTGTAAATGGGTATCGCCAAAGTGTAAAAGTATTGCAGTGGATGGAATATTGTTTTGCACAAATTACAGATTTACCATTAAAATTATTTATGAGCACACAAATTACAGTAGCATAGACAGCTCAGAAATAAAATATTTACATCAGGAAAATGTTGGTAAACAAACATATTAAATTTACTTCTTGTCCATGAATTAAGGATGTAAGGTGGTTGTCAGGTGAAATCATTTCCAAGTTTTTGTCAATCAGGATTTTCAAGGAATAATAAGGATTATTATTATTATTATTATTATTATTATCATTATTATTATTATTTCCTTAACAGGTGATGTAAGATGTATCCTGGACTCTAGGCAAATGTGTAATGGGCTTAAAAACAAGACAAAAGTTAAAATAAAAAGAGATTTTGTCTGTTAAGCTGCTGGAATTACTGGTCATTGATTCTGCTGTGAATTATTTCTGCGATCATTTGCTTAAGAAGTAAATTCTGGCTCTCGAGACTGAGGATGTGACAGGCTGACCTTCTGAACCCAGGAGATTCAACCCTCCACGACCTCAGAAAGACAAATCCTTCCTCTGTTAGAGGAATTAACGAGACGTAAATCAGCCCGCAAAGCAAACAAACGGTGATTTTCTACACCTACATGGACCCACACCAAACCCTGATTTGAAATGATCTTTAGAAAATACCAGTCCGAGAAATCATTGAAATCTGATAAGTCAGTCTGTGTTTTGACAAGATTTTCCTTCAACATGCAGAAAACACGGAGAACCTGATTGGCTGTTTAGCTTCAGGTGTTTTCACAGCCACGTCTAATTTTTCCTGCTGTGTATTCGCTGTGTATTTAACGTGTACTGTAACTTTCTCATTGAAGAGCAATAAAGAGAAACAAAGGTGATGTTTATCCCAGAGACAGCTTGAGATTCAGGAGCGTTTGGTTTGTCCCAGCAGCTTTAGATGATTCATTTGATTCAGAAGATGTGTTGAGGTTTAAAATGTAAAATGTTGTTCCAGAAAAACCCTGATGAACAGCAAAACATTCAGTCGTCTTTCTCTGGAACAGGAACCGAACTCAGGAAAACATTAACTCCTGAACGTCTGGATTTATTTAAAATAAGTAAAAACAGGGAAAAATATCTGGAAAAAAAAGACTGGGACAAAATAAAGTACAATTTAATATTAAATAAATTAATAACAATCAATAAATATGATAGATAAAAATAAATTCATTGTTATCCATATTAAAATACATTGTTAAAATAAATAAAAGTCAAAAGTGGTTTTAACTGAAACACTTGGATGTTCCAGCTCGTTCTCCATCATTTCTATCTTTCTCTCCTTCCTCTCTTTACTCTCTTTTTTCTCAGAATAATATGTAAATTCAGTTATAAACAAGGTAAAAAATATAAGTTTCTCGTAGTTTCCAGTAAGTAAAATCAATCAATAAATACTTCAGCAAATAACTAAATAAAACTACAAAGAGTTACACACATGCTTCGTCCTTAAATTTTCTGTATTTAAAAATTACACAGAAATGTCAAAACAACTGTATTTAATAAGAAAACCGTTTTTTTTTTTTCCTCAAACGTCCTCAAGCTGGTTGTAATTTTTATTCTTTACTTTTTCTAATTAATAAGAAAATTTCTCACTTGGTTGTAAGAAAATCTGGAATCTGAAATCTGGAATATAATTAGTGTTTCTAAAACAAAGTGAAAAATGAAGTTAAAACAGAGCTTAAGACGTTGCTCCACCCAGCTGACTGGCCCCAACAACAGAGCTGTCAGTGCAAACAATGGGAAGGATTACAAAGTCCTTCAAGAAGGAAATTCAGCTCAGAGTGGAAAAGATGTTGTTCCCAGTCAGCTGTGTCTAATAAACACTATGGGAAGGTTGGAAAAAGGAAACCTGCAGGTAGAGCGAGGGAGATGTCAAAGCATCAACGTGACTGAAAACAGAAAATGTCAAAGAAAAGAAAAGCCGACCGACTGAAAGTGAAGGAGATGAAAGGTAAAGCAGAAGGAACGCAGCCTCCAGTGAAGCGGCACATTTCCAGCATTGAGGATGACGATGGCAGCTAAAGCAGTGGTTCCCAACCTATTTTCCTCAGGGACCCCCTTCATGCATGCACTAGGAAGCCGTGGACCCCCGGCCCCACCCTGTGCTGAAACCCTGCTTGCTCTTTCAAAAGTCCAGGCCTTCAATAAAGTCAAATTAAATTAAATAAATTAACAGAGCCTTAAAATAGGGATAATGTGTGGACATTAATCACAATGACTCTTAATGTTCAGACCCAAAGGACCCCCTGTGCTCTTTGGGGGACCCTTTCGGGGGTCATGGACCCCACGTTGGGAACCACTGAGCTGAAGGACCCGGGAAGATGGCATCATCACCTCTACAGGAGGTTTTCAGGAGGACTCTCAGAAAAGCATAGAAAGGATTTCCTTCGGAAAATTCCATGCACTCAGTGACTTGGCGGCGACCAGACCAGATCTGGTCTGGACCCTGCAGAGCTCACCTGTCACCTGCTGCACCAGGAAGATGGAACCTGGATGCAGAAGACTTCCATGCCTTAAAGACTAAAGACCCACCTTGTTGTTGTTGTTGGATCGTGGTTCCATTTTTTCTGACAATCAATGATTCCATGTTTTTTTCTGTTTTCCAGATCCAGAACTTTCTATTTTCTATCCCAGCTGTAAGAAATCCACCACAAACCAGACAACCATTGACTCCCTTCAGGCTGGTTTTAACCTGACATCCTGTTGTTGGACTGTGGGATGAAGCTGAAGAGAGAACAGAAGAGAACGAGCTGAGATTCTAACAGGAACCTTCATGCTGTAGGAGATGGAGCGGACCACCACGCCGCCAATGCACCACCTTGTCTTCAAGCAACACAGTTTGGCCTGGCTTATTTCCAAAATGCTTCCAGAGCACAGGGGACCAATAAAAATGCTTTAATTGGTCACATGACTCTCAGGAAGCCAAACTAAAACCCTTTTTGCTGACTTTTTCATAGGAAACAGTTTTGCTTTTTTGCTCCACAAAAGGGGTCGAAAAACATAATTTTAGCATTTTTCACACTACAAGAGTAGTTACGCTTTATTTCTGATTGTTTAATGTAAGTTATTTACTAATTAAATGATAAAATCCAATAGTTGTCTTGATGGATCATGTTGCATCATGCTGCCTTCAGGCCACATTGAACCATGAACCAGCGTGGCTGCAGGAAAAACAGATCTTTCATCATCATTTTGTTCTGGCCTCTAAAAATTGAATAAAGATAAATGTGATGTTGGTGCAGTAACGTCTTATTTGCTCATTATTTCCACATTTTCCTCCGTTTGCAGGATGAATTCAGGCACATTCTCTGTTTGTAGAAAGAAGAACAAAACGCGGGTTCATGCAGCTCCATCAGCTGAGCAGCAACATGACAGATGATGGCAGCGGAAAACTGACAGGAGCTTCCATTAAAAGGAAGCACGGATGATAAAAACTGCCCAGTTAACGGCTGGGATCTTTGTTTTCAGAGGTAATATGTAAGGTTTAAATAAATTACATTTAAAAGTCTCCTAGATTTTTTAACAGACTGTTTCAATTGTTTGATCATTTTTTCCAGCTCTCTTTTTTTCTTTAACATTTTCTATATAACGATATAACGAATGCAGTAGGTTGTTAAATTAAATTATATTGGAAGAAGAAGGAAGAGGGTGAAAAGAAAGAAAGAAAGAAAGAAAGAAAGAAAGAAAGAAAGAAAGAAAGAAAGAAAGAAAGAAAGAAAGAAAGAAAGCTTTATCTCCGTTCTCTGTCCTTTGTCCTGTGACCGCTGCTCACCCCGTTTAAGATGGCCAGATAGCGCCGGCCTGACAGACCTGCTGCTCGGCGGATCATTGTTCGCCTGCTTCTTGCATTACCGCTGTACTCGTTTAACTCAGTCTTCCTCCAGGAAGCAACAAATTGCTGTTGAAAGTCTGTCTTTGTAGTTGTAATGGGCAGATTAGAGCGGATCCCTGAATCCAACAGGAAGCTGGTCTGGCCCAGAAAGAAGCAACGCAGAAGAGATGCTGCTGGTCTGAACCCTGAAAGTGGCACTGTCTAGCCTTTAAAGTTCAGTTTAAATAAAACTTTACAATGACGGGATTAAAAGGCGCTGACATATTTTCAGCACCACTGCACACTAAAGCCTCTGGTTGGGTCTGTTATTAATATTTTAAAAGCGACATCAAATATCCCCTTAATGGGTCAGGTTGGGTCAAAATAACACAGAGTACAAAAACTCCTTTTTCTGTCCTTCTTTTACACCACTCCATTTTAGCAGCTATGCTAAGAACTGGTGCATATACAGCCTACATTCAGGACCAAATTGGAAATCAGAACCTCCCACTCACGACAATTAAGAAATTCAGAAAAATCAATTAGACGTGAAATTTCCTCTTCAGGAAACTTTAAACAGGAAGTTCTGGTATTCGCTCACTGATTTCTCATCTAAAAACAGCAATGAGATGTGATGTGAATGAAAGCAAAGCAAACAGACGCGGTACCCTGAACGCACCACCATATACATGCGGCCTCTGAAGGTCACATTTTCAGATTGAAAGACCCAGAAACAGATTTTTTTGTTGTTGTTTTTTGTTTGTTTGTTTGTTTGTTTTTTGTCTAAATAACTAACAGCTACACAAAGCAAAACAAGACGGAGTTTGTGTTTTTTAATAAAACTGCTGCACTTTTTGGACTTTTATAATAAAGTTAGTGAGAAAGATCTCATGACAGTTAGTCCATGCAGGAGGAAATGATTTGAATTCATGTCTGAAGGATGTGAGACTTCTAGTGGCCGTGAGAGAAACTGCATCAGATAAAAAGACATTTATGTAGTAAACAGGATGGGGATGTTTGTTTGTTTGTACTTCCAAGTGAAGCAGTTTTGCTTCCTCACTCTCCTGACATGGACGAGGAGAAGAGCCCCGGGCAGCCAGAAGTTACCGCTGTCTTCGTTTTCTAAGCAAGCAGCTCTGATCTCTGATTCGTCACTCTGAAGCAGCAGGATGACGTCTAAACTCAACCAGGAACTGGCTAAAATGTCTCTGGAGGTTCTCTTACTGGCTGGATGTAACTAAGAGGTGAAGAGGTGAAGTGAGAAAAGAACAGCCATCCCCCCCCGCCCCTGATTGGGATGTTTGTTGAATTTCTATAATTTCTGTGGACTTTGGGCTTGTCTACCAGGCGTCCCATGAATTACAGATAACTAAACTTCCAGTAATGGTTAACATTTTAGAGGGGGGCAGCTGGAAGGGGCTCTTTACCCCTTCAGCCCTTGGCCATATTTTCAGAGAAATCCCCCAAAAAACAAAGTAAATAAAGAATTTATATGAACTAAAGTTTCATGCATGTTCTTAGGAACATCTAAGGATATATTCAGTATCAAAGATGCTGTACCTGTGACTAGGCATTGTGGCGCTTCTATCCTCACCGGGTCTTACCACCCACCCCATCTGACAGAGGAAACATGACGCTAACATTCGTCCATGAACACAGATGTCACTGAACATTACTGGAACATAAACAGCAACATTACTGGAACATATACTGGAACATACTGGAACATTACTGGAACACATACTGGAACATTACTAGAACAATACTGGAAGATACTGGAACATAGCTGGAACATACTGGAACATATACTGGAACATTAATGGAACATACTGGGACATTACTGGAATATACTGGAACATTACTAGAAAATACTGGAACATTCCTGGATCATTATTGGAACATATACTGGAACATAACTGGAACATTACTGGAACATATACCGGAACATAACTAGAATATTACTGGAACATATACTGGAACAAAACTAGAACATTTACTAGAACATTACTGGAACATATACTGGAACATACTGGAACAAAACTAGAACATTTACTAGAACATTATTGGAAAATATACTGGAACATATACTACAGCATTACTGGAACATATACTGGACCATCACTGGAACATATACTGGAACATTACTGGAACATATAGGAATATTACTGGAACGTACTGGAACATAAACAGGAACACTACTGGAATACATACTGGAACATTACTGGAACATTACTGGAACATACTGGAACATTACAGGAACATTACTGGAATACATACTTGAACATTACAGGAACATTTCTGGAACTAACCGGAACATACTGGAACATTACTGGAACATACTGGAACATTACTGGAACAATACTGGAAGATACTGGAAGATACTGGAAAATTACTGGAACATACTAGAACATTACTGAAACATTACTAAAACATACACTGGAACATTAATGGAACATACTGGAACATTACTGGAAGATACTGGAACATTACTGCAATATACAGGAACATATACTGGAACATTACTGGACCATTACTGGAACATACTGGAACATAAACAGGAACAATACTGAAACATATACTGGAACATTACTGGAACATACTGGAACATTACTGGAACATTACTAGAACATACTGGAACATTACTGGAACATTACTGGAACATAAACAGGAACAATACTGAAACATATACTGGAACATTACTGGAACATACTGGAACATTACTGGAACATTACTGGAACATTATTGGAACAGTACTGGAACAGTACTGGAACATTACTGGAACATTATTGGAACAGTACTGGAACAGTACTGGAACATTACTGGAACATATACTGGAACATTACTGGAACACACTGGAACATCATTGGAACATTACTGGAACATTCCTGGAACATTACTGGAGAATTGCTGGACCATTATTGGAACATTACTGGTCCATACTGGAACATACAGGAACATTACTGCAACATTCCTGGAACTTTCCAGGAACACTCCTGGAACATTACTGAAACATACAAGAACATTACTGGAACATATAGGAACATTACTGGAACATTACTAGAACTTTGCTGGAACATACAGGAACATTACTGTACCATACTGGAACATACTGGAAAATAATGGAACATTTCTTACTTCTTACAAGAGGTGACTTTATGTCTTTAACCTGATGTAGAATAGAATAAAAATACTTTATTAATCCCTTTGGAGAGTCCTCAGGCCTTTATTTTATTTCTTTATATCTATCTATACTTTTTTATTCATTTATTTATTTACTTTAATTTACTGTGTATTTCTTTCTATTTTATTTATTTACTATTAATATTTACTTATTTATTGTTAATCAATTACTAAATTAAATTTTACTTTACTTAGTTCTTTGTTTTTGCTTTATTTTTCTATATTCACTGTGTTCTTTTAAAAATTGGAAATAAATCCAGTTAAGAGGTTAAAAGCTAAACTCAAAGCACCATCCTCTCCCATATTTTAGATACTTTAGTGACTTGCAAAGCTATTCACTTTTTTCATGACACCAATCATTTAAATGGGTTTGTGTGAGGATTTATAAACACACACACACGCACACACACATATGTGTGTGTTTAATTTTTTTAAATAATGTGAAATGAAAAAATATACCTAAACTAAATCAGATGCGTGTTTTTGCGTTCCAGCTGCAGACCTCTTCAAACAGGAATTTTCTGCATCTACTGGGATTTCTGTGCAAACCTGCGGCAGCTGCTTCAAGCTGGATGAGTTCTGCTGGTGCTTCATAGAACCTGGTTTATAAGGCCTCACAAGGACAAAAAGAAAAATAAGTCACCAGGGGCTGAACTTTTAGCGACTAACTCTGACCAAGGACGTGAACCACAGCGCACACAAAACAAACAAATAACCACTTCTTAATGTTACACATGTACACACACCCCTCACCGCCGTTTCAGTTTTTTATATAAACATTTACAGAGGTCATCAAACATCGGCCAGGTCTAACCGTGGGCCATCTTCTGGCCCAGAGGGGAGTGAACTTTCTCCAGGACGCACAAAGTCCTTTTAATGTGAATGTTTGGAACTAAAATAAGCAGCAGCTCGTTTTATCCAGATAATAAAACTAACCTGACGAAAGCTTCATCAAGTCTGATTGGTCTGTTTTCCTGACTGACACAACGTCCAACCAATCGTTTGCTGAGACGTTGACCCTCCGCATAACTTAGAAACTTTAATATCTTTAAAATGATGGTGGAGAAACAAAACTTTTCATTTCCATCATTTTCATGTTTGGTCACGACCGACAGCATCTTTTCTGAGACGGACTCAGCTGGTTTACGTTTTCCAGCTGAACTAAAACTCCAGTAACTGGACTGTAGAGACCAAAATAGCCTCCCATTTTTTATTTAATCACATTTTTCAAAGTTTCATAAACTAAGTAAAAAGTCGTTCTGAAGACCATCTCTCTTCTTAAACCAAAATATTTCTCACGTTTTATTTGAGAGGAAAAAGTAAATAAATAAAAAAAAAACACTTTAGAGGATTTTCAGGCAAGAAGAATTTCTTAAATGTTTCACAACATGATAATAAACATTGCTGGAAACATTAAAGTGACGCTACTTTTACCACACTCATTCTTTTTCTTTCTTAAAAAATGTCAGGAAGTATTAACTCCCTTTTTCTTTATCAAAAATCAACTTCAGCTAAATGCTGTTTAGTAGAGAATCTGCTGATATTTCATTAAACAAGAGCTTTAAAATTCCAAGGAGAGTGAAAACAATTAAGGTAAATTTTAGTTTTCAATTAGTGGTTTTAATAGCAGGTTATTCTGGTTATTAATACCTTCTGGAGCCTGAAGTCGCTTCATTGTTTTCTTCTCATCATGGCTGTACAGCTGCAACAGAAGCTAAACAGCATCTTCAGCATCATGTCACACTGAAAGGTAGTACATTAAATACATTTTCAAAATCAATAAAATTAATTCTTTAAGCCAGATTTTCTATAACAGGTTTTTCCTTCTTGTGTCATTTTAGGACTTTATAAGAAAAAATGGCTCTTTTGTTTCCTAAAATGGACCTGACGTCATTAAATTCCTAGAGGAGGATATTTTACCAATAATAATAATAAATCTTCCATCTATTTTTCTATTCGGGGTTGCTGGGGCACCTGATCACATGGCACCACCTTCTAAAACCACATTTATTCAGAATTCAGACATGTTAGAAGTGAAGACCTCCGAGGATTCAGTTTCCACCACAGATGCATGATGAGCTTTAATATCTGCACCGAAAACAAACTCATCTTTCAGGCAGCTGCTGCTGGAAGAAAAGAAACATGTTGATGCCCCACAAATAATCATCATCACATCATCATCGTTGTCCTGTTTCAATCTACATTCCTCTGAGTTCAGGAAAACATCGGCGGGTCAGACCCACAAAACATGTCCGTCAACTTCAGCTTTGATGGCAAAAAGGAAATTATCCGTGTTTGCATATTGCTGCAGGTTAAAGCTGACCTTTGACCTGCAGCATCCGGACACACAGCTGAGTTAATCCAAAAAATATAGAAATACAAACATCCAAAAAACCTTTAGTGACTAAAAATAAATAAATAAAAACAAATAAAATGCTATGATCTATTCCACAAGGAGGAAACACGTAAGGTTTTATTCAAAATGTTTAAATGAAATCATCTATCTGAGTTGTTTGGGTTATTTAAGATGTCAGTCAAAGGAACAAAAATAAAAAAGCAATAAACACACACAAATGTAAAATTAAAAAAATTAAAAGTCCAAGTGGAATCCAAGAAAATTCAAGAAAGGCTGAAATGAAAGAAGCGGGTTGAAGGAAGAAAGACGAAGATGGAAGGAGATTTATAGTGTGGCAAGGGAAGGAAGAAAAGGGGAATAAAAGGAAGGAGAAATGAATCAATGTGGAGAGAAAATAAATAAATAAATAAATAAATAAATAAATAAAAAAACAAGGATGAATTTCTTGGGAAAACGCGGAGCCTGCAGGCCTGAAGCTCCGCTTACAGCCTCACAGCGCAAAGCGAGACAAAGGCGGTGGAGGTCCTGGACCTGGACTCAGGATGAGCCAGAAACTCTCCGCCAGGTCAAAACAACCAGGACAAGAAGAGAAATCAAAGAAAAGAAGAAAGGGATCAGCGCATTGTCTGCGCCAAGAAAGAAGAAGTAAAAAGAAAAGAAAATCAGGTAAAAATGCAGTTAGAGGAGCTTCTGAAGCCAATAAAACAAGAAGCACACAACCTGCAACTCTGACGGACCTGATGTTTGGATTCAGGAGGAAAAAAAGTTTGACGCAGAACGAGCGTCAATTTACTAAAAGCCACAAACCCAGAAAAAGATGCAAAAACGAGGAGGCGTGAAACTGAAATCAGGTGATTCTGGTTTGGGATTAAATTCCAGCCCGTGGATCTGAGCGGGAGGTTCTTCTCTGGAAAAAACGCGCACGTGAAAATCTGAAACCGAAAAATCACTAATAACTATTTTAAATCCAGAGAAATAACAGCTGTTATTCCCTATAAATACACACATCTAAAAAACTTTTACTGATTTTTAAGAAAAGGAAAAGAAAAACAAGCCGAACATTCGCGTCTAAAGAGCAGGTCCACTTTGTTCTGGTTCAGCAAGAACGCGCCAAAGTCCGGACCAGTAACACCAGGAACGGGAGGAAAACAACCACCAGGTCTTTGCGTCGGGACATGAAAATGCACAAAATGTGCAAACCCTTAGATAAGAGCCTCGGGTTCATTTAACACCCGCTCAACTAAAACCGGTCTGATCAGATCCGGATCAGAGTCTCAGAGTCGTGTTGCGTTCTGCCTCGAGGAGTAAAGAAGAAAGGACTCAGACCTGATCCGTTTCCAGGGCCAGTTTCAGCTGTTTTTCAACCCCAGCAGTAAAACCAAGCAAAGATCAAACCGGACTGCAGAGAAGTGGATCCAAGCAGAAGCCAGGCCACGCGCACACAGCAGGAGACTGGAGGGCGCGCGCGCGACGAGCGCCCAGATTCAGAGTCAGTGTGTCAAATTTTAACTTTAAAATCAACCAGTTAAAGAACTAATCACTCTATCTATCTATCTATCTATCTATCTATCTATCTATCTATCTATCTATCTATCTATCTATCTATCTATCTATCTATCTATCTATTTATCTATCTATCTATTTATCTATCTATCATGGTCAGTATAAGTAAAAAAAAGACAAAAAACATTGGCGTGTGTTAAGAATGTAACCTACTCTTTTATTTGTATTTTTTATGATTAAGACATTTTTTTTTTTTTTTTTTTTTTAGTGAGCGACAAAACACGGGAATAAGAATAAGACCACAACAGTATCACAACCATGAAAAATAGTTTTAGAGACGACATTTAAAAGACAGTCATTCCAAAAAGCCCATTAGAAGATAACGAGGCATATTTTCTTTTTCTCAAACAAATGGGATTTTACATTGTTCCTCCTCTTCTATGAAAAAATAACACGACAAAGACGTTTTTCTTTTTACAACTTGTACAAAAAGGAGGAGGAGAAGTTGGGATTTTCGTCCTTTTCTTAAAAAAAAACAAATAAACAAAAAAAAATAATAATAACAAAATCGGAGATCACGTTTTAGGCTTTTTCACTGCGGAAAATATCCATCAACAAAACGAGACAAGTGCCACGATTTCACTCAAGATTCAGCCATAAACAGCCGAGATTCAGCTACCAAATTCATTTACAAGAAACCCAGATTCCCTCCAATTAAAACCATCAAAATCTCGTTTAAAATGGACATTTTCCTCCAGTGACGGAGGCGTCTTCGCTACCTCAGACTCACCCACTAACAGCTGCATTCCTACTAAATAAGGCCTGTCAGAGAACACAACAGAATACTGACTCAGTTTAAACCGATTCTTTGGTCCTGAAGAAGCGCGTGAGCAGTTTTTATCCAGCAAAAGAATGAATTATGAGGCACAGAATCGCTCTGCTTTCTGCTTAAATAATATATCTGAATAGAAATAATAATATTATTAATAATAATAATAATAATAATAATAATAATGTAGATTAAAATAGGTGAGAAATGTGTTTCCCTAATTTTATTTTTTATCATATTATTATTATTATTATTATTATCCTTTTTAAATGTCAAAATTAGACAACACTATTTAAAAAAATCACATTATTCTATTTTTTTTTCATGCCTCCTCAACAACAATCATCTGTCATCATTCTCTCAGTTTCTTATCTCAGATCACATTGCACGTCACTGACTGACAGTACTATACAAAGACAAAGCCCGGACATTTACAGTAAACAACATTATGTACACAGAAATTAAAAATGCAGGAGGAAACGGGGCAGAAGAAGAAGAAGAAGCGATAATAATATTAAAAATACCTGGAAATGTCAGTGCTGCTTTCTGCGAGTTTCTCAGTGCTGATCTCTTTGTTATGCAGTTTTTTAGTCTCTTCTCTTTTGTACAGTAGTTTATAATCATTTGTCTTTTTTACATTGTAAGTGTTCAGTGTGAAATCTTCAGCTTTCAGTTCCAATTGTTTAAGATTTTTACTCCTTCAGGGACTGAACAAGGTGTTGGATGAATGGATGAATGGATGGATGGATGGATGGATGGATGGATGGATGGATGGATGGATGGATGGATGGATGGAGTTTTTGTGGGGGGGTGGGGGGGTGTTAATGTATAAGCGGGTTCGAGGTCGACCCCTGGTTCTGATGTGCAAAATAGTCAGACAAACCCCCAGAAAGTCCCGAAGAGAAGGCCGGCAGAGAACCGGACAGGGCCGGCCTCAGAGTGTCACAAGGCAGCGAGGAAGAAGATGGAGCCTGGGGGGAGTTGGAGGCTGAAGCCCGCGCAGCCTGCAAGCTGCCGCCGCCACTGGCGCCGGTCTGTGAGGACATGGACGGGTGAGGGACATGAGGGAAAAAGTAACTCGTCTGTCCAGCCAACAGGTTCACCGAGCACGGGTTGAGGGAGTACGTGGCCCCGGAACAAGGCACGGACAGACCGCAGGGCACCGCCGAGGCCGCCAGGGCCGCTGCCGTTAAGTGGTGCGTGGCGTAAGGGAGGTCTCCGCTGACCAGCCGGTCCATGCTGAGTCCGTTGGAGGACGGAAACGACGAATGGTTGTTGTTCATGTTCTGGGTGAGCATGGTGCTGTAGGATATGGGGTGACCCGGATACCCTGAAGAGGTCCCGTTGTAGCCCAGGGCGCCGCCGGCCCGCGGGTGGTGAAGGGAGAGGAAAGGGGACATGGGCCAATATAAGGAACCAGTCCGGTCCATGAAGGTAAGCCCGGAGGTCAGGCGGGCGCCACGCTTGAAGGCCAGCTTGGCCCGAGACGTCGTGGATCGACGGCGTAGTTTTCCAGTGGTTCCGCCGATGAACACGTCGTCGCTGCTGGGGTCCAGCATCCAGTAGTTCCCCTTGCCCGGGTCGTCGTAGTGCCGCGGCACCTTCACAAAGCATTTGTTCAGGCTGAGGTTGTGTCGGATGGAGTTCTGCCAGCCCTGCTTATTTTCCCGGTAGTAGGGGAAGTTTTTCATGATGAACTCATAAATCCCGTTCAGGGTGAGCCGCTTCTCCGGACTCTGCCTGATGGCCATCATTATCAGCGCGTTATAACTAAAAGGAGGTTTTTCATACTTGCCGCTTTTCTTCTCCCCGTCCTTCTCCCCGGCGCCGCTGTCCCCGTCCTTCCCGTCCCTCTTCTCGTCCTGCTTCTCCTTCTCGTCTGGACTCTCCTGGATCGAGGAGTCACTTTTGGGATCAGCTTTCTTCGAGGCTGAGAGAGGGGCTTTCTGCTCGATGTCACCGGACCGGTGGAGGCTCTGGTTCTGGTGGTTGTTGTCGCTTTGCACGGCCTCGGGAACCAAACTGTTTATACTGAACGAAGATTTAGGAATCATCTTCACCTCTTTGCGCTCTCCCATGTCCAACATCACCGAGCAGTGAGGGGGGAAGTGGCAACGACCAAAAGCGAAGAACACAGCTGGGTTTGAGTTTCCCCTGCCTCTACCAGCGAACCAGGACGGGAAGGGAGGAAGGGGGGATGGATAGGAGGAAAGAAAGTATAGCCCAACAAACTATTTCATGTTAGGTTTGGGGAGAAAAAGGGGAAACACACACAACGCACACTTACACACACATCGATAGGAGACAGATAGCTGCAATTAATTAGGGAGCCACAGCCACTAAAGCAAGTAAAAAACATTGGTTGGACCTTTCCAGTTCTCAGCCAACCAGGGGACCATTAGTATTAAACATCAAGGCGTTCTCTTTGCTCTCAGCCAATCAGCACGCGCAGGGAAACACGCACATCCGCCAATGCCAAGTACGCTGCAAAAAATGCCAACCTCTCCGACTCTTTCCACAGCTTCTCGCACATAATAAAAAATCTTTATTTAATCCCAATTTAACCAGAAAGTCTGAGAAAGCGGATTAGACTCAGTAATAATTCTCACCTTTGTGTTTGTTTATTTATTTATTTATCAGCCCTGCTTTGTTTGGTTCTGATATTTAAAAAAATCAGACTGGCAGAGCATTTTCGTTTCTTTTCCAACTTTTTGCAGCATAGAAAATCCTTACCCCAATCAGCAGTAATCAACCATTCCCTCTACACCCTTCACACTCACGCGCTCCCACCTAAACCAAGAAACGTAGCTGGAAACACACCGTGCATGCGTAAACCCAAATCCCTGCCGCCCCTCGCATTTACACACCTCCGATTCAAATATTTCCCCCTTCGGTATCTACAAAACTGTTTACATTTCCACACGGAGGGAAAATAAACAGAGGAGAGGGAGTCCGGAGGGCACGGCCGCGATCTGGGGGGGTCAGACCGCACACCACCGCGAGGTTAAGAACTGTTTTCTAGGAAATATTAAAATAAATAAATGAAAGTAAAACATGTTTATCCGGGTGTAAAATGTGCACAATGCGCAGCAGGGAGGCGGAAACGCGCTTTCATGTCTGGAAAGTTTTTTCAAGAGAAAAATTTGACAAAACAAACAAAACTGGAGAACCGAGGGGTTAAAACCCAGAAGTGTCCCACCATGTTTCCACTATCACTTCTACATCTATAAAAATGTCATCATTGAAGACATTTGGATCTGTCTGTTTATTTGGAAGAAGCAGTTTCTTCCCGCTGCTGTTGGTGTCTGTGTTGCGCCTGAAGCTGCGGCTCCTTCCAGCGACTCTTCCAGCAGCCTCAGGCCGCAAACCGGCTCTTCTCTTCATCACTGCAACGAAAACAAGAACTCCACAAGTCACGCACTGCCACCGCTGCAGCTGCCTCTGCAACAGAAGTGCTTGTTTCGCACAGGTTTGCGGGCCATTTTGCGTCAAATGCATTCAGCAATAATATTTTCTGAATCGCATTTGCCGAGAAATTGTTTGTGAATTTACTGTTCTGATAACTTACAGCTGCTGGTGTTTCTACAAGGATTTTTACTCCATGAACGTACAAATAATCAAATAAAAATAGGCCCCGTCACCTCCTCATGTTGCCTGGAGCAGATAATTATCCAAATCCCTCCATATATAATAAATATATAAGTAGACTAGGGAACACTAAAATATCCCATCTTCACTCAGCGTGGAAGACACGAGCAGACCAAACTACACGCGCGCAGGGATTCACACCCTGCAGAACGATCAACATCTGATTTCTCATTTTTTAATATCAGCATGTTTTTCATCTCGCGATTAAAATGTTTCACATTCCTGATTTTCATTTACACGAAATCATGAATTTTAAAATCATCACACATTTTTACATTTTTTAAATCAGAAATGTGACACAAGAAAGAAAAACTTAGAACATTTCTAACTAGCATTAAAAACTGCGAGCTTTAAAAATGATCTACAACCAAACACCCATTTTTTATTTATTTGTTTTTCGAAAACAGCGCGTCCAAGACCGTCATGAGGACCAAAATCACCGAGTTGTGTAAGGTTCTAAAGGACATGATACCACTACTACTGCTACTATTAATACTAACAATTAAGCATATAATTATATATATATATATATATTATATATATATAATATATAATATATATATATAGCCATGTGCCAAATCACATGTAGAAACATTTTCACGATTTTTTTTGACTGAATGTCATTTCAGTTATTTAATTCTTTTGTTATTTATACTTGTGAAGACTAAAAACACATCATATATATGTGGCAGTAGGCTTGTTCCAATATATATATATATGTATATGTATATATATATATATATATATATATATATATATATATATATATATATATATATATATATATATATATATATATGCTATATTATATTATATTATATTATATTATATTATATTATATTTTTCTTCTTTTTTGTTTGTTTTTGTTCCCTCCCGTCTCTTCTTCTTGTAAATTGAACGTATAAACGTGACTGTGGCGGAAATTTGGCGCTTTTCCTTTAGTTTTGTCGCGTGCTTTAACTTATTAGTGTCTGTTTTCAGACTGTGTGTCCTCGCGCAGAGCAAACTAAACATAGGGGTGGTTGGGTTGTTTATTGTTGTTGCAGTTTTGCTCACAGAAGATGAAGATGTGTGAGCGGGATGTAGACTGGAGCTCCGTTTGCTGCTGCGCGTGCATATGCCTGCCGTGTTGAAGGAAGTTCCTGCTTGTGTCATTTTGGCTGTGACACGACAACATCCACACAGACCTGAGGAGGCGGAGGGGTGGAGGAGGGACTGCAGAGAGGGAGAGAAGGAAAGAGAATATTTAATTCCAACCTGCAGCGTGCGTTATTTGGATTCATTCCTTATCAGAGAAAAGTTCACAGTGAATGAGGAGCAACATGTGACCATGCAGCCATTAACCAAATTCACCTGATCAGTTACAGATTTTTATATTCAATTTATTCAAATATATAAAGCAAAAAAGTAGTAATTAAAACTTTATTGAAAAAGAAGCGATGAACAAAGATTTTACAGTAAAGGGTTTCCTCTCTGGACACATAACAAGTCAAGTTAATTCCTTTTTTTCCATCTGAAATAGCGTGACAGCCGGCTGGTTCTGACCCACTAAAGGACATTTAAAGTCAACCCTGTCACCGTTTATTGTTTCTTTGCAATGATGTGAATTTTTAGAAAACTAATGTCTCAGCAAACTAAAGAAGTTTATCACTTTACAACTTCGTGCAGATAATATTTTATCTGTTCAATCAGACCTTTGATGATAAATATCAGAGACCAGATGTGGTTCGTTGTCCCCAGAGAAGGTTGACAGGCTACACCTCTTCCCTCTGCCTGCAGGCGATGTCAAGGCCCAACAGCTTAGAAGTCATCCAGAGTTTTTTCTTCATACTTGCCAAAAACACAGAATTAACCAGAATGTCTCAATATAATCAGGTTCATCTTCATGTTCTTTGTGTTTGGGGAGGTGTGGAGACCTCAGAGAATAAATCCTCAGTGTCAGAAATGTCTGCCTGACTAAATTACAATAAATCAGAGGAGAAATGTTACATTTCTACCCTCACCTGCATTTCCCCCTGACAGATTATAACACCATGCTAACATCATGCTAACATCATGCTAACAGCATGCTAACATCATGCTAACATCATGCTAACATCATGCTAACATCATGCTACCAATGGCTCATGAACTCATGAGCTATAAATCAATTCTAAACAATTAAAGTTTGACCTCAAATATAATATAATCTGGTTTGGTGAATATTAGGGTCTAAACTTTGAGCAACAGCTGAAAACAAAAGGTTATTTTAGGTGATCATTTCCAGCCGTTATGAGGAGAGACTGAGGTTTAAGGGTTAATTCTATACAGAAATATTTATATATTTACAGCTTACAGCATGGAACAGATACATTTATGTTGATGGCTGTAAAAATGCAGTGTTTTATTATTATTATTATTATTATTATTATTATTAATAACATTATCATTGTTATTATTATTATTATTATTATTATTATTGTTGTTGTTGTTTAAAGACGATTAAACAAACAAAAACTGGTGATAATCAGGACGGTTTTTCTCTGAATAACCGATGTTTTCCTCAGCAGTGAATACGTCTGTTAGCAAACAATGGCTGCAGGTTTTCTTTGGGCTCTGGCTGAAAACACAAGACCTGGTTGCACGTGCAACTTTCCACCTGGGAGTGTTTGCTGCACCCCTCTCTTCACGTTTCATTGACTTTCACCTGCAGCTGGCAGCTTATTTCCTGTCCAGTGAGAGGGGAGGATGTCAGGCCAGTCACATAAAGTAAATTAGCTTAGAGAGTCATAATAATACAAACCGACACGGCCTGTGTAAAGCCATCCTCTCTGGTGTAAGACCCGTTAACCAGGCAGCTGCTGCAGCGTAACAGAGAGGTCGGTGGTCCGACGTGATTTCCACGTCCACGCCAACTTCCTGCTGCGTTCAGGGACATCGGTTCATCCAACTTCCTGCTGGAAACAACAGCTATTTATACTTCATCTCTTACTTTAAGGAAGCAGGACTAGAATCATCATGTAGGCTGGAAATAAAAACAAGATTTTATGAAGTTTCTCTGAGGAATTTATCAAGCTTCTTCTACAACCTCACGAACTTCCAGCCAGCTCAGATTGACCAGCTAAGCTATAAGACCCTGAAGGAAATAATAACTGACAAGAGGATGATTAGAAAGTCCATAAAAACATGCAGCTTTCCATGTAAAAACTAATCTGTTCCTCACAAGAGCCAACACTGAGACTGCTGTGTGATAAAAAGACTAGATGTCAGCACTCAACACAGTTTGAGGCAGCCTGTGTCGTTAGGCCCAACAAGAACAACACAAATATGTAAAAACGCAACATGTAGGAGCTGGAGGGTGAAATGCTGCATTCAGGTACACAGTTTGATAAGTGACTATAAACTTTTCTAAAAACTTAAACACCTTTAAGAGAAGTAATCATGGACCTGAGAAGAAACTAAATCTAAGAAGTCATGCATGTGAAAAGTGAAGCTTAAGCCAATCAGAGCAGCAATGTGATGTCAGGTGGTTCCCTAACGATGCAGGAACAGAGCAGCTGCAGCACCTAACATGTCCTAACTCCATAACGTCACCACACAAAGTGACATTTTCATGCATCACTGAAAACCAGACACTTCCAACCAGCAGAAAACCGTCATGCATTATGATGCAACACTGAATCAAGACAAACGCTCCACATGACACCTGCTGGACTAAATTATGAATCTAGTCTCAAATGTTTCCCATTAAAACATATTTAAAATAAAATAAGGACAAATAGAAAAGCAGGCAGCTTAGAGCCTTGAGCTGTACATTTTATTCTCAGTCCAGTCAGTGTCACTGAACTGGGACATATGCAGCGTTAGGAAGTTAAATATCAGACCAACCACCCGCCAACCCCTGTGAATACGTGGCATGACCTCCATCTTCCTTTCATGGTCTGCTGAAGACCGCTAAGCCTCAGAGTGAGGATGTTTGTTGACATGGCCAAAGTAAATTGATGAAATTGAGATTAGTCAACCTTGTACTGAAGCTTCACTTGTGTTGAGTTAAGGCATTTTTTTAAGCAACGCATGAAATACTGGTTTTGTGCATCATTTTAAGGTTTTAGTGTTTCTGAGCGGTCTCCAGGGCCTGGTACAGGATCAGAACTCAACTCACTTCTCTCAATAAACATCTAGTTCTTAAAGAGATCCATGAATTTAAAATATGTTCTTGGAGACATTTGAAGAAAGATTCACTTGGATGAACCCTTCTTTGGTTTATTTGGGGAGTTAAGGAGGACTGAGGCCTTCCTGGTGTGGAATAAATTGAGGTAGTGGAGGCCTGCAGATACCTGGATGATCCCCTTGATAGCTCAATATATTGGAAAAGGGACACAAGACACATCGTTTAGTGGATAAAGTTGGAGGCTTCTTCAGCTCAGCTGCAACAAGGACCAGCACAGAAGGTCATTCCTCGTCCGACAAGCCCCCTGATTTACCAGATTCTGACGTTAACGTGTGATTGAGTGGACATTACCAGTGGTTATCTGCCCTTTCGTATGGGACAGTAGGGCCCTGCTCCAACTTCTAGCAGCTCGAATAGGCCGTTGTCACAGCTGATCTGCAGCACTGATACGGGAGGACTCCTGATCCAGTCTGACTATAATCTAGTCCGCCGGCAGGCCTCACATCTTCGGCATTACGGCACATTTTCAGATAAATTATGTCAAATGAAGACATTTAAACTGTGACTATGTTTAAAACAACAATGAAAAGGTTGCTTCAAATTACCAATAGACTTTAAATAAATGAGATTATTGACTAAAAACCTAAACAGTCTTTTTTTTTTATTTACAAAGATTCTCTCGGGTCTCAGGAGATGGTTGCCGCCATGGTTGCTATGGCATGTTCCAGTCCTGTGCTGGGCTGCGTTCCACTTCAATCATTACCAGAGAGAGCTAGAAGTTTCATTATGCCATTTCTATGTATATTTCCAGGAATATGTAGCAAAAGACATTTAACATGACCTCCCCTAAATAAAGCAGGTTATTTTTGTCCTGTTTTCTCAGTAATGCGCCTCCATTTTGGCCTGGTTTTATGTCACACTGAAACTTGAAATTACACTTACCTGCAGGCGTAAACCGTGTGAGTCTGCAGAACTATTACTATAAAACATGCTCACTATGTGGTTATACAGGTCTTTATAACCCACATTCCTCTTTAAATCCTGCTTTACTTTAATTTGTTAACTCAAACAGGACTTAGAGCGTTTTATGTCCAGGTGAAAAACCAAATGCTTTTGCTTTCTGTAAACAATTTTTACATTCCAATTTCACTTCAGAGAAACTTGCATTAATATTTTTTCCACGTTATTTCTCACCGGTTATTGAAACGGAGCCTGTGGATGTGTATATTCTGCCTGACTCTGACCCATGGCTGTGCTGACCCTAAATCCAGCATTTCAGGCCTTCTGTCAAGCTGATATGAATCTCCTGGATTGTGAAGAATAATAATATAACTGTGGTGACTCACTGAGGAATATAATTCCTCAAAAATTGAAGGAAAAAAAACTAAAGTGACATGAGGAAAATAAAAACTGTGGCTTTCACTAAACCAAACACATCACTGGAAAGTTCTTCTTCTGGGGAATAACGTGTTAGTATGAACACGCTACATGACTCCTGCTTAGGAAAACTGACCTTTAAGCCGTACCGTCAGTGCATATTTGAAGGCTTATAATTTAACACCCAAATGGGCTAAAGACATGGCATCAACTTTTTTAGCGTTTTCTGGACCTGAGCTGTCATGAATTAACTCCTGTGTTATAACCAGCTACTGGGGGTGCTGTCAAATCTAGATAAATGCATCTAGTCCCATTTAACAATTAGATTATTAAGATCTGAACCCACAGTTGCGTTCACCGTCCCTTTAACCCCACGGTGTGTTGTTAATGCCCATTGAATCAAGTGATAACCTTCAAATCCAGCATATGTCTAACGGGGAGACTCGAAATCTTCTATTAACTCTTGAGGAGCTTGAAAGAATTTGAATTACTGATGGTGCAGGAGGGTAATGGTGGAGCTGGGTGTTAAGAAGCTACAAATCTTCCCTTTGGGGCACTTAAGCAGGTTCATGTGCTTCTTAACACATCTGAGGGGTCTTAAAGGCTTGTGGGGATTGTCTCAGGATTAACGAATGTACCTCTGGAATCTCAAAACAAGTTTAGTGAGATGTCTCTTCAAGGATGCTGCGAGTCAGAAATGTACAGGAGCTCAAGAAAAAATAACTTCACTGTACATTCGTTATTAATGAGTTCTCATTTACAAAAGAACAAAAAAGTACACCGTCAGGCACAGGAGCCAAGTTTGATCTGCATCCTTCCCAACATAGACTTCTATTTTCCTGTTTCCTTTTACAGAATAAGAGAAGTCTGCTGGTTTTCATGACCCTAACATGCACCGGTCACCCCTGCAGAGACTGGGGCAGATTTTCATGCTGAAGAGGCTCTTCTGTTTCATTTATCTCCCATGAAAATTGTGTTAAGTCAGACTTGAAGATAAAAATAAGAAACAAACATGAAATTTTAATAGAAACTAAAACTAAATAAAACACCTTTTTATTTCAATTTCAGCTTCATTTTTTTTTTAGTTGGGCTACTGTACAGTTTACAAGTAAGCAAAAGTATTTTTAACCACATCTTTTCATTACAGAAACTGCTTTACATTTTTTTATTTATAGTTTATTCGGAGTCTAAGAAGAAATGTTTAGGTAGTCTGTTTTTAAACCAGGCTTCATCCGAATTTTTCTTTAAATAATAAAATAAGAATAATGACAGAAATAACATCAGAACAAGGATGAAGTTGATATTTTTCTATAAATATGATTTACTGTTTCGATCTATGAAAAACTGAAATAAATATAAAACAAAAAACTTTCATCTGTCAGACTATAAAACATAAAGAAATGAATAAATTAGCATTTAAAAAAGACACTGAAAACAGTCTTCTCGTGAATGTTGGTTAAGTCACTAAAACAAAATGGATTTTCTTTCGCTAATCGTAGAAAACACACAAAAAACGAAATATTACATGTTCTTGTTTTATTTATTTATTCATTCATTGTGAGATTTATTCATTTCTCGCGAGAACTCATAAAAACATTCATTTAGAAAAGTCAAGCAGCCGCGTTGAAACTGCTGATAAATGTTAGTTTGATTTAAAAAACATCACATCAGATTATTTTTCCGGCTTTTAAAGATTATTTACCTTCTCCCCTGTTTAAAGTTAAATGTTTTTTATTGTTATCTCTTCTTCTGCTTGGCTTATGAAATCAAAACATGCGTGCATTAATTAAAAGTAATTAGTGGTATTTATGTTAGTCGTTTTGCACTTTAAATATAAATAAAACTGCTTATCTGACGACGCGCTTTCCAGGATTAATTCTCTAGTTTTAAAAGCGGAGGTGCGTTTGATTTATTAATGAAAGAACTGAGGAGTTTTATTCGTTTATATTCTGTTTTGAGCGTTTTGAGCCAGAAAGCCACAGAGAAGTCTCTTTAATACTAAAATCAATGGTAGCAGAAAAAGTGAGAGTAAAGAGGGAGGATGAGGACAAACAGCTGCTGCTTGCTGCTAGAAACAAGTTGGGAAATCATTAGCATTGCTGGCGCCGCGGGGTTAATGGTTCAATCAATGTCAAGCACTGAAAATAAACTTATGAATCGGACAATCTGTCTGCGGGAGGCCGCAGGTTCAGAGCCGGAGGACCGAGACGAGGACCGCGGACCGAGTCATGGACCCACAGCGACACCCTGCGGTCAGCGCGTGAAACTACACGACAGCCAGGATTCCTGCAGATTTCCACACGTGAAAAAACTTTTCAAATCTCAGAATTCCAAACTATCTTCTCTCTTCTCCAGACTGGTTCCTTCCTGCCTGGCAGCATCAAATAAACACAAATGAATAAAAAAGAAGCATCAGGGCTGTTGGTGGAGGTCGTCATGCGGGGACAGGTCGAGAACAAGACCAGAAGACAAGGTCTAGATTTGGTATAGATTTATGGAAAATATTTTATAAAATGAAAAAGCTGATAATATTTTCAACAGTTGTTTATTCAGGATGATGCTGTGTTTTATGGCTGCTGCACAAACACTAGAACTTTGTTTCTAAAGAGAAAAAGTTTGAACTAAACAGACGTTTTGCTCATTTTTACAGAAATTTATTGTACATGTTGTAAAACCAGGATTACAGGAAGTCATGAAGTACTTTATTCACAGTTATTACTGAGGTTTTTAAAGTGAGTATTTAACAGTAACTTTGGCTCTATTTTTTATCCCAGATGTAGAGCCGTCTTTTCTTCTGAAATGTTTGTGCTTTGAATGATCACAATTCAAATTTAACATTATTTATAAAACACATTTACAACACCTTCAGTTCCCCAGACTGCTGCACACTGAAAACATGAAAAACAAATAACATAATACAACCAGAATGAGAAGTTAAGTAAAGCCGTGGGTCTGAAGCCAGGACTTGAATCCAGAAAGTGTCTGAACAGCTCTGATGTGAAGGAGGCTGCAAAGAACAGCCACCAAAAGCTCCTTCAGCCCTGGATTCAAGCCTGGAAGGTGGAAACTCCACCAGAGCTGGTAGAAGACCCCAAAGCTCTGATTGGATCTGTTAGTGCAGCAGCTCCAACCAGTATGATGGAGCCAAACAATTCCAGGCTTTAAAAACAAGTAATAACATCTTGAACTGTACCCTAAAACTAGGAGGTGATGTGATCATGTCGTCTCCTCCCTCCTCCAGGCAAAGCTGTCCTGCACAGTTTTTTTTCTGATTTTCTGTCTTCAGTGAGACAGACCATCCAGCCAGTTTTCCAGGTAAACTTTTTAAGCATTTTTTTTATCGACCTGGACATTTTCTTTTATTTTTGGTGTCCTATGTCTCCATTTATGTCTACTTGCTAACTAACATCTCTGCTAACTTAAATTAGCTTAGGTTTAATTACACATGGAAATATGGGTTTTTATTTCATTCCTTTTTTAAATTTTTGAATAACAAAATTCCTGTTAAGAATTCTGAAATTTACATGATAAGTTCTGATGAACTGCAGATAGGAGGTGAATGCTGGAACCGTCAGCTACTGCAGAAAAACGTCTTCTCGCTAGGATACATGATACACCAACATTTAATCTAAGCTTTAAAACTATCGACCACTCTCTAGACCAGGGGTGTCCAGCTCCGGTCCTCAAGGGCCACAATCCTGCAGGTTTTTGATGTGTCCTTGCTCCAAAACCACCTGACTCAAATTGATGAGTCATTGTACAAAACCTAATAGGCTGTCAGGTGTGTTGAAGCAGGAAACTGGAAAATCTGCAGGACAGCGGCCCTCGAGGACCAAACTTGGACACCCCTGCTGTAGACCGTCTTGTTTTAGCAACAGTTTTTCAATCCTGCTCAGGTGTAAGGCTTTTACTGCACTGGCTGTTCCAAAACATCCCTCTGGTCCATTAGCTGGTCTGGAGTTAATCATCTATACATGCACATGTTAATGCAGATAGGTTGCAAGACTGCGTATCACATATTCAATCTCCCTGTTCTTTGCTTGCATCAGTCAGTGTGTTCCTCCTCCTTGGTACGGATGTTGAATGCATTCAGGTCATTCAGAATGCGACCTGAATAGTGCTATGAAAGACTGATGGTCATTGCGGAGCACCTTTCATCTGGGGTTGGCGTCACTATGAAAGATGACCTTGCCTTTGTTGAGACGGATGACTTCCAGGAATATTTGACACAAATAAAATACTGTAAAGTAATCCAGGCCTTGGAACGAAGAAGTGAGAAACATATTCAAAGTAATCTTAAAGCAGAATAATTAAAAATGCAACATGTTTTAGATGGAAGGACGGGCACAGATATTTTTCCAGCAGGCTCCCATAAAAACGTCTTTTAAGTCCCAGAGTGAAGCAGTGGGTGAACGTGGCAGTAATGTCTGGACCAGAAGCGTTTATTCTACAGACCAGTATCTTGCTTTCTAAGTACTTATAGTTAGTTGATCTGTTTAAATGCCCACGACGTTGATTTAAACTCAGAATCAGTCATCAAGGAGCTTTAACCAGCATAGTTAATGTACTCTAAAGAACACTGTGGTTTCCAGAGTGAACTAAATGCATCACGTCTCTCATGATGTAGACAGTTTTACTTGCACCTGTTTTCTTATTTCCAGAGAAATGCAGAATTCAGTTCATCTACGGAAGTAAATTTTATGTATGAAAAGCAAATTTGGAAAAACTTTAAGCCAAATTGTCTACACGTCTAAATCAAATCAAATTTTATTTAAAAAGCACTTTTTATACAAAAAGTAGCATAAAGTGCTTTTTACAGTTTATAAAAACAACAAGTATATAATCTGACAATTTTGTAAACACATACCTAATCTTGCTCTTTCTCTCTCTCTCTCACACACACACACACACACAGACAGACATACACACACACACGCAAACATCTGGCTTGATGCTGCTGTGAGGAAATGATATCTTGGGGATCTGTCTACACCAGGGGTCAGTCCATCCAAGACTACATGCGGCACCACCACAGCCTGCCCGCTGGTCTCCGGATGGTATCTGGATGAGAGATTCATGGTCACCCCCAGCAGTCGGAAAAGAAGGCTCTCCAAAAGCGAGAGATGAACTCTGGCCTTTGGTCGGATATGATTTCCTCCAGGATACTGAAGCTGCAGAAGGCTTGCTCACTTATCCCTCTGGGAGTTTCATTGGCTGTGGGGATGCCCTGCGAAGGCAGGTAGTATAAAGATTTTATAGAATGTAATAGAACTTTTATGTGAATATAGTTGTCAATGTCGTGATCCGTGATTTGGGGTTTTGTTAGTCTGGTCATTTGAGTTCTGTCTTTCCAGTTATTTTGTAGGTTTTCCCCTTGTGTGTTCTATTTTTGGGTCCACTGTCTCCACCACCCGTGACAGTGGAAAAACTGTAAAAGCTTTAGTACGGGCTAAAATTTTATATAAAATTCAAAGAAATAAAAGAAAACAGAATAAGATCTAAAAAGGATCCCCACCAACCAACACTGAAGCAACCCCACGAAGTTTCTATCTTCTTTATCTTTGCAATAATTAAGTGGTTCAAGAATTAGGAAAAGCAAAAGCACCTTATTACACTCAGCTGATAGGTAATGCAAGAGGTAACAATATTTCCCTTTGGAAATATTTAAAAATATTTAAATAACCTCACTAATTAAACAACTAAAAACAAAAGAATTCAGGAACTGACTTTAGATGGCAAAATATTAAAAACAGTGCCACTATGGTAAATATATATATGTATATATATATATCTATATATCTATATAGATATATATATGTTGTACAATCAGTAGCAGAATTAAATGAAGGCTTTGTGGCTACTGAGCATTTAAACTGTTCAGGCTTTTCAGCTTCTGCAGATTGTTTCGATATTAAACAGTTGACGAGACAAATGTGGCACAAATTATTTTAAAATTGTCATATTCAAATTCAAATTATATCTATAACAAATAGTTGTTTTCTTAAAAAATACAGCAGTGTCCTGAATAAACTGTTAACACATCTTGTCAACCTGTCTATAAAAACGTGTAGTATCCATCTGGCTGGAAAAAAAAGCATTTTTTTTTACTAAAAATTAAAGCAGGAAGACAGGACTCAATGTGCAATTACCAGCCCATACCAATCTGCCCATACTATCAAAAGTGGTTGATCATGTCTAAGTCGTCAGCTCCTCCACCCCCGGCAGTTTGGTTTTAGATTTGATTATTCAACTGAAATAGCAAACTGCTGAGAATGTGAAAAAGTCCACGGACAGGGGTCAGGTGGTAGGAGCAGTCATTTTAAATCTTAAAAAGGCTTTCGAAACGGTCAATCACATCCTGCTTTTTTTTAAAAATGTTATCCTTCAACATCACTCCTGAGGCAGGTTTGCAACGTATCTTCAGGATAGAAAACAGTGCGTTGAAGCAGTCTCCATTTTTAAACGTCCAAACGGGCATTCCACAGGGCTGCACACTGGGACCCTTGCTGTTTAGTCTCTTTATAAATGACTCATCAATCTGCCCCGATGCCAGTTTATGCACCCGTTCAGTCCACGGAGCAGGCAGCTGACGTTTTGTCCTCCTGTATAGCTGAGGTGGGTTAGTGGCTCAGTCAGAATCTGCTGGTGCTGAATCTAAGTCAGTAGCAATGTGTTTTTCTATTAGAAAACAAAAGACAGAACAAAGTTTCCAAACACATCTGCAAAATAAAAACAAACAATCTGTAACAGAATTTATAAATCTTATGTTGATCCAACTGAAAATTGATAAACACATCTCAAAAACAATACAAAGTCATTGAAATAGTTTTAAACTAATCAGGCACTATATCCCATGACAGCACGGGGCCCGGCCCCTCCCTCAGCCACAAAGTGCATTGGGTCATTGTTCAATCAAGCAGTAAAACTTATGGACAAAAAGCCAAGCAAACAGTCCAGGTAGCAGAGCTCCGGAGGACGACCGGGAGGCCGTGTAAACAGGAGACAGGGCTCCGGAGGAGGGCAGCCTGGAAGCCACGAGGGCAGGAGCTGAATCTTTGGAGGATGGACTGGAGGGAGGCAGCTCATGAATTTCTGGTGAGTCCACCAGAATCCGCTCAAACACAGGTCCTGGCATGAAAGGCTGGAACCACAGAAGATGGAATAGGTGCAACCTCCTCGAAGGCAGGAACCACAGGAGGCAGAGCTCCAGAAGGATACAACCACAAAATGTTTCCAACCTGCCAAGGCTGGAGACTGAACAATACTGGAAAACCAATGGTGGAAGGAGACATCACATAACAGGGATGCACAGTGGTTAAAAGAACTAAAACTGGACCACAGCTCCCTCTCTGAACAAAGTCCAGTTACCAGCAAAGCATCTCAGGTATGAAGACCTGGTCAGCACCTGGCCCAGACATGATCCATGCCTACTGGTTAAAGACAATAACTTCACTCCATGAGCCCCTAGTGGCACAAATGAACCTACTGCTGAGGGATGGGACCCACCCTGAATGGCTGACCAACAATAACCTGTCTCTCCACAACATGGAAGCTCCTGTCGGCATCATAGCAGCTAAGATAAGTGGGCACATGGATCAGTACATGACAGAGACACAGAAAGGCATTGGTAAAGGTAAAAGAGGAGCCAAACACCAGCTGCTGGTTGATAGAATTGTTGCCCAAGACTGTTCTACCAAACCTGTGCACTGCCTGGATTGATTACCAGAAAGCGTATGATACCAGATATCGATATCTGTTTTAGACTACTTCACTTGTAAAGAGTAGCCTACTCTGTCATTAATTTTCCCTGCAGTTAGGTACTTTTTATTTATTTATTTATTTGTAGTGCAACATTTTTTTCTATTAATTAAGATTAAAGAAAGATTTGTTTGCATATTAAAGCAAGAAAAAATAAAGAAAATCTGAAGCTGAAATTATTCTATATTTAAAATGTTATGCCCAATAATTCCCATGGAGCAACATCTGCTTCTAACTACCAACATAACTTTCTTGTGCTAAACTCATCTGGTGTCATCACAGCGTAAAAGAACTTTGAAGAAGGTGCAGTTTCTGATTGCTATGCAGTCAGTGAATGCATGAACCAGACAGTCTCCCTCAAGTATGAAGATGTATTTACTGCTGACCCTCGGTGGTGAAAACAGGCAAGTGCAGCACAGAGTGCAGAATGTGGGTCTTTACCTCTGCAGCTGATGCATCCAGTCCCATCTGTTCCTGCAGCCTGGATGTTTTTTTTTAATCTTTGTCTTTATTTAACATTTGGATAAACACAAAAACAATAGAATCTTTCAGACATAAACAATGAAACCTCATGTGAGGGAATTGCTATTAGACATCTGTAATGCATAAAGAACACAATATGACAGACAAATTATAAGCAGCAAAAAATAAATAAATAAAAAACAAAGTAAAAAACAAGAAACAGTTATATGAAAGCACAGGTACTCTAGTATGGGGAGATTAAATTCATTTAGGTAAAAACATGTTGTGAACTCTGAATCCTTTTTAAAATCTGATGAGTTTTAATGGCTTTTTCCTTATTTTTTTTAGTTGCTTAGAGACTCAGTTACAGACTTCAGCTCAGCACAGAACTGCCTAAAATTTAGTTTGGAAGCTGTAATTTTACATTTATGAATATGACCTTTTCCAAGCAAGCACAGGATTTTAATAGCGTTGTTTAAAGGAGCTGAACCAGAATTACAAATACGAAATAATACCACCTCTTCTGTGATGTCAGTGAGGATGTAAACATTAGAGTTTCAGACCAAAATTTTTCTGTGAAGAGTCATCTAATGAGCAGGTGAACTTCTGATTTATTTTCAGATTCACAGAAAGAACATTCTGAATGAATGTCTGTAAATTAAAAAAAATCATTTAGATGGATAGAAATTGTGAAAAAGTTTATTATGGATTTCTTTCATTTTATCTGGTATCACAAGTTTATACTGACCAGGCCGAATGTTATGCAATAATAAGGTAGGATAGACATTGCTTTAGGAGCAGTACTGCTCATGGGCAGTTGGATGCTCTTGGCATGTTTGAGATGACTGCACTTCTTACCACTTGGTGGCGGTAATGCACCAAATCGTTGCGTGCCAATGACCAAGGAAACGAGAAGAAGAAGCGGAGGCGGAAGCGGAAGCAGCAGCTAGATGGGATCCATGGTCGCATCGGTTAACTCTTACAAACTGATGAAATGAACCATCTCGGTAAATCACAGGAGGTTGACTCATATGAGCTGGATGAGCCCAGCGATGAGGAGCGAGCTGCGAGCAGGTAGGAAGTAAATAAATGTTTTTAAAAGTTTTTAAGCTGTGCCGTTAGCATTCTGAAGCTAACGGCGGTTAGCTAACCGAGTACTAACATGTAAACAAACTGGATCTAGCAGATCAACACAGCTGATCATGTGAAGATCCTGGTTGTCGTTATATGAGAATCATTATACAGAACACGTTGTGATAATTACTTACAAAAGGATTTCTTAACATGACAAGTAATTTCAAAACCGCCTGTAATATTTTCCTGTTGGTGTTTACTCTTAAGGTGCTGCCAGCTGTGTGTCAGTCACACATAGATGAATGGCAGCTAATACACAGATGTCATGTGTATCAAAAAGAGATTCTGGACCCAGTAGTGATATCTCTCCAGATCTGGGATATATGGGATCAGTCCAGGACGACAAGAGTTCAGCCATCCAATCCACCAAAAAACCCACAAGCAGAGTGAAAACCAACAGGAGAATATTTCAGGGGACTTCGTTGCATTTCTGTGGTCCGCACCTACAAGTTAAGCTGCCAGAAGCTTGATCCTTACAAGTAATCAGGTTTTACAACCCTTAAAACTCCACAAGATCACTTAGAATGTCAGCACTTTCACAGGAAAGGTGGGCTGAATTGTGATGGCTAGTTTAGCCTTCAGGTCTACAGACATTTTCCTGGCGTTTATATCCTATCTAGGACGTTTAAAATCCAGCCAAAAAATGTAGTTTTTTTTTTCTTTTCATAAAAAACAAAGTCACGTGTTCTTATGTATGTGTGCTATTTATATTTATCAGAAATAAACAAAACTGAGAACAGAAAACAAAATACTAATGAAATGATGTGACGCTAATCTGCATCCAAAAGATCATCAACGCACCACGAGTCAAATGTAAAGTTTATCCTGCATCTAGACGATTTTATCATTTAAATATAGAGAAACCAGAAATAGTTTTAAATTGGTTTAAATATTAACAGAGATGGAGAGACGTTTACTACGTGTTGATGATAATTCCACAGCTCTGCACCACCATACTTCAGCTAAAACTGACCCCCTGTGGTGAGATTCTTAGGCAGATAATTAGCTTGGCTGGTACTTTATTGATGAAGAAAAACTTCTCAAAACACTCAGCCAAATATCTCTCCTAAATCTGGATTTATATATAAAAGTACAAATTTGAATTGTATTTATGTCATAAATTTTTAAAAGTTTAAGTTGGTAAGACAAAAGTGGCAAAGACTGAACAAATGCATATAAAAACACAGCACTTCATTTTGTAACGTAGACATTTTAAGACTAGTATAATAGACCCCGTATGATGTTACTAATATTTGGGGAAAATAAGACTAAAATACAAGGTCAGTAAACAAGACTTGTTCAAGAAATAACACATTTTCTGAATCATACTTGGGGATTTCATAGCCTTTGAATAAATGTAGTTAATATGTGTTTTCCAACAGAGCTGATCATCAACCAGAACTCCTAAAAACTTCCCAACTCTTAAGCCTGGTACACATATAACGATTTTTGGGCTGTTTCTGTCCCGATTTTGCCTCTTCCTGACCTCGGACAGCAAACACCTGATCATCGTGAGATTTTCCTGTCCATCATTTGGTCTGTGGTGTGTTAGGAGCTGATTTGTCCCGATAATCCGCTCCGAAACGGGTCGTAGCCGACAATCGGGAACGTTGAACATGTTCAATATTTCAGAGCCGATTTTTGAGGAACGCCGTCGACTCGTACTCAAATGTAGCCAATCAGAGAGCGAGCTGACAGGGGAACAAGGAAGTAAATAAAGTCTGTGTTCACACCGTCTCCAGTCTGTTATTGTTTTCAGTTCTGGCTTTTTCTGTTAATAGTCCCAAGACCTCCATCATTCCCTCGTCCTGTATGTCCTCCTCCATGCTGGGTGTTGTGTTTTCCAGTTCTTACTACGTTTCTTCTTCTTCGTTTTTTGCCAGTTGTTGCCATGGTTCTTCTTCTATGTTTCGATGTTTGTCCGGCTCGGAGGACTAGATTGTAGATGGGTTGCGGGACAGCATCGTCATGTGTGTGTTGCTCTGTGATTAGATTATCGGAGCCACCACACACAGTACGATCAAAACTGATTTTTTTATCTTCACGTGTGAGGTCTCGACCAGATAAAAAAATCTCATAAGATTAAAAAAATGGTTGTGTGTGTACCAGGCCTTACCTGCTGAACCTGATTTCCATCAACATTTAAGGATGCACTTTCTGCATCTGTAAAAAGAATAGGTAAAATGTCTGTAGATACGTTAGCCAAATCATGGACATAAATGAGAAATAATAACGGTCCAAGAACTGAACCTTGAGGGACCCCACACTGTAAGGCAGCTTTACAAGAAACAGTTTTTAAAATGTGCATATTGCTGTCTGTTTTTAAGATAATCACCTAACCAGAACATGGCCTTTAAAACCATATCTATCTCATTTTGACATTAAAATAAGATGATTTACAGACTACAGAAATGCTTTCGACAGATCCAACAAACATCTAAAGCATATTCATGATGATCTCGTGCTGGTTTTGTTTACCAGCTGCAGCAGGGCCATGGAGGAAGAAACCGTACTGATGCGTGTAGAAAATGTTATTCAGTTCCAGATGCGGCAAAATTCTTTTGTAGACTAGTTTCTCTAAAAGTTTTGAGAAACAAGGTAAATTGATATGGGCCTGTAGTTTGTTAAAAAAAAAAAGATTGGGTTGAACAGCCTTGTGTAGAGGAACGACCTTTGCCAGCTTTAAATCATCAGGAACTTTATTCTCATCCACGGAGACAAAAGATATCGGTTAACGGATCTGCAAGACACTCTTCTACTTTTCTTATAAGAAAGTAGAAGAAAGAAACGCACCAATTTCGTCTATTTGTGGATTTATATAATCCTGAGGTAAACCTGGGGTTGCTATCATCTCCATTACATTTAGGGTAGCAGATAACACAAGTGGAAAGCAGATTCAGCATCTGGAAATCTAAACACTTCACTCCAGGAGACTCCTCAGGCTCTTTCTTAAACGCTGAAATAAAAACGATGCGCTGTTCGGTTTCTTCTTTGTTTGCTATATTAACCGTTAAGCCCAGTAAACTGAAATATAGGGAAATGATCACATGTCTGTAACTAATATTCAATTAAAAGAATTGGTCAAAATAGTATCAAGTTGGCGTTTTATCATTTAATCTGGTGGGTTTACTCATGACTGGATAAGAGTAATTGGAATACATGGTACTTCAGAAGTCCTCAGTTTCTGAATGTGTTTCCTTCTTGAGGAGACTGATATAAAAATCATATACGAGGAATAATAAAAACCCCTCATCATTAATAACATCCATTGTATTAGCCACACAATCATTTAACTAAACTTTATTCTCTCTGTAAACTTTATTTTCTCTGTAAACTTTATTCTCTCTGTAAACTATCCTCTCTGTAAACTTTGTTCTCTCTGTAAACTTTTTTCTCTGTAAACTTTATTCTCTCTGTAAACTATTCTCTCTGTAAACTTTATTCTCTCTGTAAACTATTCTCTCTGTAAACTTTATTCTCTCTGTAAACTATCTTCTCTGTAAACTTTATTCTCTCTGTAAACTATCCTCTCTGTAAACTTTGTTCTCTCTGAAAACTATTCTCTCTGTAAACTATTCTCTCTGTAAACTTTATTCTCTCTGTAAACTATTCTCTCTGTAAACTTTATTCTCTCTGTAAACTATCCTCTCTGTAAACTTTGTTCTCTCTGTAAACTATTTTCTCTGTAAACTTTATTCTCTCTGTAAACTTTATTCTCTCTGTAAACTATTCTCTCTGTAAACTTTATTCTCTCTGTAAACTATTCTCTGTGTAAACTTTATTCTCTCTGTAAACTATCCTCTCTGTAAACTTTATTCTCTCTGTAAACTTTATTCTCTCTGTAAACTATCCTCTCTGTAAACTTTGTTCTCTCTGTAAACTATTTTCTCTGTAAACTTTATTCTCTCTGTAAACTTTATTCTCTCTGTAAACTATTCTCTCTGTAAACTTTATTCTCTCTGTAAACTATCCTCTCTGTAAACTTTATTCTCTCTGTAAACTATCCTCTCTGTAAACTTTGTTCTCTCTGAAAACTATTCTGTCTGTAAACTTTATTCTCTCTGTAAACTATTCTATCTGTAAACTTTATTCTCTCTGTAAACTATTCTCTCTGTAAACTTTATTCTCTCTGTAAACTATCCTCTCTGTAAACTTTATTCTCTCTGTAAACTTTATTCTCTCTGTAAACTATCCTCTCTGTAAACTTTGTTCTCTCTGTAAACTATTCTCTCTGTAAACTATTCTCTCTGTAAACTTTATTCTCTCTGTAAACTATTTTCTCTGTAAACTTTATTCTCTCTGTAAACTATTCTCTCTGTAAACTTTATTCTCTCTGAAAACTATTCTGTCTGTAAACTTTATTCTCTCTGTAAACTATTCTATCTGTAAACTTTATTCTCTCTGTAAACTATTCTCTCTGTAAACTTTATTCTCTCTGTAAACTATCCTCTCTGTAAACTTTATTCTCTCTGTAAACTTTATTCTCTCTGTAAACTATCCTCTCTGTAAACTTTGTTCTCTCTGTAAACTTCATTCTCTCTGTAAACTAGGGCTGGGCAATATGAACCAAATCTTATATCTCAATATTTTTTTTACCTGAATCACGATATACGATATACATATATATATATATATATATATATATATATATATATATATATGTATATTTTATTTTTTATTTTTTTTTTGTCAAAGAGACAGCTCTAATTTACAGCCTTCAGTGCTAAATATACTTTCATTAAGGTTCAGCAGCACATGTTCATTAAAAGAGCAGAAATTAAAGTACCTTTATATTAAATTGAATACTCCTAAAACAAAATAAATTTAAAAAAGTACTTTTCAATGACCGTAATAAAAATACAGCTGAGGAAAATGCAAAAGAAAAGATGCTGTTAACTCAAAACAAGCTATCTCCATATAAAGGATATTCCCTCCTTCTATATTGTGTCTGATAAAGTCTGGATATATTTGAAAACCTCGATGTATTGCCCAGCCCTCTGTAAACGCTGTTCCTCTATAAGAGTGAACCCAACTTTTCTACGGAAGCTTGAGAAACTGCTGATGTTTCTGTTAGTGGTATAATTGGAAAATATGCTCAAGAGATGACAGATAATGAATTAACGGATCGTGATTCTTTACTAAGCTTTGCGTATTCATATGAAAGGTTGAAAAAGTGTGTAATTCTGGTGGAATACAACATCTAAAAGTACTGAACTGAATTTCAGTATATAAATGCAAAATAGTAAAGTGTTTGTTTCTGAAGGGACTTTTCAAGTCTGGATCCCAGTTTAAGTCATATTTATCGTTATCACATCTTTAAATTTTTAAGGTTAAAAACATTCTCATTTGTAATAGAAAGTGATTCTGTGTTGTTGGTGTCAACAAGATGATCCGCTTTTCCAAAGAATGAAAGGGAAACAGTTCAGTACATGCCTGACTGTAGATCAGTGTTCTTCTTTGTAACAGGTGTGTATCGATAGTGAAAACTGTTTCTGCAAATACTAAAATAAATACAATTATTTACCCTTTTTTTGCATTTTGCACTCTGGGTGTTGATCATGATCTACTGGTGTTGGATCGGAGGTGTTTAATTCTGTCCGTAGTCGCAGATGTTCAAGTGACTTTCAAACACCCACTGCACTTTCAGTAAATTCTAGGCTCCTTTTCACCTCTCACAGCTTTCTAGTCAGGTCATCAACACATTTACTGTTGGAATCACTACTTATTTTCACAAAGCCCTTAAAGCTATTCTCTTGTTGCATGATCAGGTCTTTGCTGATCTAAGAGATTTAGAATGGCTGACAGGGAAACATAGTCTTCTTCATTCTTCGTATATTTTATCAAGTTATCAGAGGGTAATCAGACAAAACAGGATCCTACTAGTTGGATGTGGATGGAGAAGGCTTCAGGCTGCAGGGAAGCTGATGGAGTAGACCTCCAGGCTCGATGGCCTAGTGGCCCGCTAGCATGGAAGTAGCTACTGCTGAGGCAGACAGGCCCAAAACCAAATCCACAAGGTATCCTCTCTTAAATTAATCTGTCCACCACTGCAAACTGTCCAGTGCCACGCTACCACCATCCTCAGTGAATACACATGAGATGTTGTTAGAAATTATTTTGCTTCTGGTCAGAGACTCTATCTGATAAATCCACAATGATCCATGATAACAGCATTATTTATCACATTCCATCATAAAAACATCACCATCACTACTATGTTGCTAAGAGACCTCTATTTAGACCTGGACATGATGATGAAGCCACTTCCTGTCAGACTTTCCACCAATCAGAGAGCTTAGATTGACGGTAACGTCCAATCAGGAGCAGCCAAAGATCAACCAGTGAGCAGAAAGTTCTATGTGTGTGTGAAAAGAAGAAAAATAATGCTCCTCTATGGCTGGAATAAAGCCAAGAAGACGTTTCTGATGCAGGGTGGCGCCACAAAGCAGCTGAGCTGGAGTTGGTTTAGTGAGGATAGCAGGTAAATAGTAGCAGGAATAACTGGAAATGAGGAAAAAGTGGACAGAAATGTGACGCTGCATAAACCTTTTCAAATGATATTATGGCTAATATGTGCTGTAATCAAAGGTAAAGACCAAGTCAACATTGTTTTTTATTATTTTTGGCTATGCTGTGTCTTGATGAAAGTCCAGTGTTTTTTTTTTTTTTATTGTTGTTGTTATTGTGTTTTTTTTTTTATTTATTTATTTTTTTTCCTAAATCAGTTTTTCTCAACCCAGGTCCAATAGTCAGTTGAAATGGCACAGTACCTTAAGGATTTTTATTTTTAAATAATTTGTGATTTAAAAAAGAAAATAAAACAAAAAATTAAACATAACATTCCCAAAAAAACAAAAAAAGACTCCTATTTAGTGTAGCATATTTAGTTTTTTAGTTTTTTTTTATATCAAACTTTCTTTTTTGAGTAAACGAATTCCTAGTTGTTTTGTGTAAAACCAGCAAGCAAACAAACAACAAACAGATCTCAACAGTTAAATAGAGATTTAAAGGATCATTTAATTCTTTGGTCTGTTTAATAAATCTGCTCCTTTAAACATAACAACATAAATCACTCTCTTTCAGTTCGGAGGACGAGTTAGATGTGCTGCTGAACGGCACTCCGGAGCAGAAGAAGAAGCTGATCAGAGAGTATCTGACGGGAGAGAGCGAGTCATCCAGCGGGGATGAGTTTGAAAAGGAGATGGAGGCGGAGCTGAGCTCTACCATCAGGGCCATGGAGGGGTCCTGGGCCCCAGCGGCAGGTAACACTCACTGTTATCGGCCATGAAACACAATGTGTTTGCATAGTTATGTTTAATGGAACTTCATTAAATTAGGAATGCACATATTGAAGCGTTTGCTGGCTGCGTTTCCAGTCCATCTATTACATGTTAAAATGAATGGAAGCAGTGGATGTTTGCTCCATATTCAGAGGAAGTAATGATCAGTGTCAGCTTCAGAATGGAATCGAAAGTTTCTCCGATGTGCAGTTTTCCTCAGTAAATAAGTTGAAGTCTTACTCAGTAGTTTACCCGATCCTTGACATTGGAGTGATATCTGGTTTTTGTTTTTTAATCCATGATTGTGCGTGCAGCCAGCATGCTGTTAGATATGTAAAGTCGGTAAATCAGCATTTGATGGATCATTCCCTTGTTGTAATAAATCTTATGTGTTGGAAAGTTTATCTCTGTTTTAAATTAAGACACATTTGTGAACAGATGTGGTAAAAGTACGTACTCTGTGAACTTAAGTAGAAGCAGTTGAAAAAAAACTCCTGTGAAAGTAAAAGTACTGATTCAACTTTTTAAGTTAAATTACAACTTCTCAACTGTATCAAAGTAAAAAGTAAAAATCCATTTTTTGCTATTAATGAAACAAAACTTCTTTTGTTAACTTGGAAAAGTCATAAACTTTGTAGACGCGCCAAATAAAAGTTGTCCTGTGTCCTAACAGGGTTACAGTGTCTGTCCAGGTAAAGGTACAGTGATCAGTGATGCTATGAAGGTGTGTGTTGTCATTGTTTCTTTATTCTGTGACAGAAGTCTCTGCTGGAAGAAGAAGCTGTGATGGCGAGGGCGCGTCTAGGCTTCCTCAACCTCAGATGTATGATGAAGTTTACTTTGACTCTGACTCAGATGAGGAAGCTGCACCAAGTAAGAATAAATGACTGAAATCAGGTTTTCATTAAATGTGCTTTAATCAAGAAATGTAAAGTACTTTTCCTCTATATTTTCTGCAGGCAGCTCCACAGGACAGAGGCTGAAACAGCGAGTTATTCTTACTAACGATGAGCTGTTTTATGACCCAGACGGCGACGACAGGGATCAGGCCTGGGTGGATGCCCGGAGGTGGGCAGGTTTTGTTTAAGCTAGCAGAAGAAAAAATAGTAACAGCAGCAGATAGTTCCGTCCTTTCTTTCACTGTGACGGTGATTCGGCCTGTGGTCTTCCTGCGCAGGTACAGCAGGAAACGACCAGCTGCAGCGTTCCAGTCTCACCCCCAGCAGCCTCTGAGTTTACCCAGCAGTGACGCTGTTCTCAACTGTCCGGCCTGCATGACGACGCTCTGCTTGGACTGTCAGCGGTCAGGAGCAAAGCTTTCTCTGTGCCACCTACATCCTCCCAAGTGTCACATGACACAGTGTCATATGCAGCCAGCATGCAGACTGTCGTGTGTGCTTGTTCGCTTCATATGACATCACCAGCACATGATAGCAGTCGCCATGCTAAGATCACTTTGCATCAACACTCATCATTTAGTCGTTTTCACTGTTTTCACATGTGGTCCCACATGTTAACACCTTTGGGATGACGAGTCATGACATAATTAGACATTTTTACCTGTAGTGTAAAAACCAAATCGCAACAGAAGTCGACTAATGAAGCTGTGACCTAACAGACTTGGACATTATGTACTGTGTGGCAGGGCTCTGACCCCAACCCCGTACTGAATATATTTTAACTTGATTATTCCAGATTTTTTTGCATCATCTGCTGTCTGACTTAAAACCAAATAACATGTCTTATGTCCACTCAGGCACGAGAAGTTTCGCACACAGTATCGTGCCATGTTTGTCATGAACTGCACAGTAAAGAAGGATGAGGTGTTGCACTACAAAAGTCAGCCGGAGAAGAAGCAAAGGAAGAGGAGAAGGGGACAGAGGACAGAAGCACCAGCAGGCATGGACGCCGATGAGGTTTACCACCCGGTTCAATGTTCCGAGTGCTCCACCAAGGTCGCTGTGTTCGATAAAGATGAGGTCTACCATTTCTTTAACATCCTGGCCAGCCACTGCTGAGCTGGAGCTTTTTTTTTTTGTTTTTTAATAAATACTGGAAATAAATCCCAAATTCTGTCTTTGTGAGATGACTAAATAAGCAACTTTTTGCCAACATTCACCATATTTAGTGTAATATATTGCTGGTGCGAGTCCTGGCAGGCGTGGAGAGTCTTGTAGCTAGTTAGAGCGAAGCACCGAGCCAGCATTATCAGAATGTTCTCAGACCCTTCCTGTTGATGATGTTGCAGGTTTTGTCTGCCTGATTTACAGGCTGCATCAGAGACATTTTAAAATGAGATCCAAAAGCTGGAATCTGACGGTTCGTCTCATGCTACCAGTGAACCAACAATTTTCAGAAACTTCTTGTTTTTAACGTTAGAGATTGGAAACAGCTTTCTCTTTTCTTTTTTCTCAGATTACAGTCTGTATAAGGCTGGGGCCCTGCACTGTGGCCTTTTGGCTGTGGTGTGGGCCCCGGTCTGTCCTGATGGGGGTGGTTGCCACTGTTAGACACGGGTGGACTGGCCCCTGGTGTGGATGGATCCCCATGACACTGATATTGTTTCCTCACAGCAGCATCAGGCTGGATGCTTATCACTTTTAGTATTTTTAATAACATTCAGTTCGACACAGAAATAAGAGAATCATGTTTGTATAGAATGGGGAGGGGGGCTGCTTGATATGTGTGTGTGTGTGTGTGTGTGTGTGTGTGTGTGTGTGCGTGCGTGCAGCTGTGTGAAATATTTTGGTGAGTGTTTCTGTTATTATGTATTTCCACTTTGTTTTTAATAGGCATAAATGTTTTTAATCACATAAAGCACTTTGTGCTGCCTGTGGCATGAAAGGTGCTTTATAAATAAAGTTAGATTTGATTTATAATTCACATTAGGCATTGATGGCATTGATGCACAGGTTATTGGAAAGTGTGATGTTATGATGGAGTTACCATGGAGATTTATTCTGTGGAGCTAGCCTGCTCGGAAAGCAGTATTAATTCCACTGCCAGCTACACATTGTTATCACGTTCAACTCGACCCACTGTTATCTAACCACTTGTGATCATTAATTGCAATAATTTTAGATTATTTACACATCCCCATATGCTCTATTTAAAATACACACCCATTATAAATACACATCTAAGAGCAATGTGGTATTCCTTTATTGGACCAGGTTAAATCAAAGCTCCTTTTAGAACTGAAGAGCTCTACATGGTAGAAAGCACAGCATTAAAACATATATAACACAAGAATATACAGACATTCACAAAGGTCTGTATATAAAACACCCCTCATGTCTGCACACTGAAATAAATGACAGATCAGACACATCTAATTACCAGAGCAATGAATGGATGCAGTCGCTTCCCTGCAGGCCTGTATACACACACACACACACACACAACAGGCCAAATCTATTTAAAATGGCACTAAATCCTCTGTCACTGCAGGTCACAGGTTCTGTATTGTACAGGAAACTGTGGCTTTGTTCAGGGGTTCTGCATCCGCCACTGAGTACAGGAAGCCTCCACATGCGAAAAAGTGCAAGGCCACATTTGTTTGGACGCTCAGCACATGGCTCTGAGCTGCGCTGGACACTCGGTAGATGTCTCTGAGCTGCGCTGGACACTCGGTAGATGTCTCTGAGCTGCGCTGGACACTCGGTAGATGTCTCTGAGCTGCGCTGGACACTCGGTAGATGTCTCTGAGCTGCGCTGGACACTCGGTAGATGTCTCTGAGTTACGTTGCTTTGGTTCCTGGGATCCAGCAGTGGTCACCAGGGAAGGCCATTGGGTCCTGCCTGTCCCTCTACTGCCTGAAATGCTTCTTCATTTGCAACACCTTGCACGGATGGGCTAGAGCAAGAAGGAACAAACCATTTTGGGCCATCAAAGAGGCTAATAAATCACTTGACACGTAACAGGAATACCTTTGTGCCCTCACGAGCTGCAGATGGTAATCTTGATGTACCTTACTGAATAGATGATACATTCAAGTTCCCTGTTTGAACTCCCAACCACACCTGTTTTTACCATAATGTGTTTTGATATACTGTATCTGAGAAATTGTGTGTCAGTAATATTATGTGCTTTTATTTTAGCCCTAATTAAATGGCCAGTCTTTGGTGTGTGACTTCCAACCACTTTGGTCAGATAGCCGATGGCACTTCCACCGTGTGATGTAATGTTTAGTGTCTCTTATAACCCTGACAGTGCATACGTTAAACAAGCAGACACCACCAGAATTTCATTTCACCTTTTACATTTATTCATCTTTCATCTACTTGAAGCTGAGAAGGAACAGAGAATAATGATTAATACACTGTGTTTGTGTTACCGTCAGCATACAGTGTGCATAACTCATCTCCCACTCGAGTTTTCTTATTTCAGGGTCCATTTTTCTCGGTGTCCTCCTTTTTAATTCAGACTCCACCAAGAGGTCCTCTATCTGTTTCTCTTATATTTAATATCCGGATCTGCCTGTTGTATTTGTTGCTACAGATGGGTGGCACAGAGCTGTCTGATAGCTTGTAGGTTCTGTGGAGACATAACAGTTAACACAAGGAGAGTTTTGTATGATTGGACTGTGCTTCCATTAATGCTCACTAAGTCGCCAGGCTGGCTTTCACCTGTTGCAAACAGGATATTTTAAATGGACACCACATGGTGACATCTCACCATGGTAGACTGAATTAGTTTTTCACAAGCTTGACATTATATCTCAGGACTTCTTGAATCCAGAGAGACTGTCTCTTCATCATTGTTGTTGTCATCTGGTGCTGCTGCACTGGTGCCTTCACCCTCTCAGGCGTAAAGGGATTCATGTGGAAGCTGGTAGACGGGATATGCCAAGCCTACAGTTTGCCTGTAATGGATCAGCATCTTCTGGCATTTGTGTTGCTGACCCTGGTGATGGTGGCTCCAACAGTGTGAAGGTGTTGCCAGAAACTGCAAATGCAACCCTTTTCTGCAGGAGTTAAAAATTCTGATAATTATTCATTAGATTTTTCTGTCAATGTTTTAGAAAACAAAGTTGAATTCCAAAATGTGTCATATATATATATATATATATATATATATAAAGTAATCGATTGCTAGATTTAGAGGAAAAATTCACCCAATAATGACGCGTAGAGGTATTTTTTTTAAAACGCCAGACTTTATTAACATATACAATCAAAACAAAGACACATTATCATTGCAGAATTTAATGGCAAGCCCAAAAACTCACAGATTGAACAGTCAGTTATTATTAATCAAATATTACTTTAGAACTTGTGACGAACAAATGATAAAGAATTATCTTTCTCTTAATGAAGTATAACATTATTCAAAGTAAATGTATAAATGAAAATACACAGAGAGAATGAAAAGCATTTAAATTAAAACACAATTTCCCAGCAGTAAACACCGGGTAGCTCATTCTCCACCATCGTCTGAGAATTTGCAAATAACTTCATATTCTTCTTCCAATGAGTGAAACTTCTGAGGCTCATTGTGGAACCGGGAAGTTGGAACTTCCTGGTAAGCTGCGTCAGAGCTGTGCGCTCGTAAACGGACTTGTGATTGGCTGAGAGCTAACCACCTCAGCAAACCTCACGAGCTACCGGAACATACTGACGAATTCAGATAAACTCATCGGGTCGGGAAAGCTCCATCGGGTTTATAATCTGGGATCATGGCGTTGGCGGACTGTTGGAAGCAGCTGTCCTGGTTTTACTACCAGTACCTGCTGGTGACGGCGCTGTACATGCTGGAGCCCTGGGAGAGGACGGTGTTCAGTATCCTTTACCGTGTCAGCGGGGCTGGAGGCGGCGTAGCTTTTCAGCTAACATGCTAATTCAGGGTGTAGTTCACTTTAGCCCTTATCAGTAAACACGGCTGACTTTTAAACTGTCTTTAAAAGATGCTTCAAGTTTTGTTTTGTTGGTTATTTTACAAAGATATGGTGTATGAATAAGTTGGTCCCTGTGTTCGTTAAAACTGATCAAACTGACAGTCAAACATCACCGAAGGAAGGCAAGTTTATTTGTAGCACAGTACCGTACAGAGACTTTAAAACGTCATCACACAGCAAAAGATAAGCAGCATTTACAGTTTAAAATAAAAGATAAAGAAAGACGAACATTAGATGAAAAATTATTAACAGCTTAAAAGAACCAGATCCAGATCTGGACTCTAAATAAAAACTAGTCCATGCAGCAGAGAACAGGTGGGTCTTTAACCTGGATCTAAATAAACTGAGTGTTTCAGCTGATCTGAGGCTTTCTGGGAGTTTGTTCCAGACATGTGGAGCATAGAAGCTGAATGCAGCTTCTCCGTGTCTGCTTCTGACTCTGGAACTGATAGGGATATGTAAACATAGTGATGCAACTGTATTGTAAATTAATCTATAAATATATGAATAAAGTAATATATTTTCTCTAAACAGACTGGGGTATTTAACATGGCCTGGGATATGGCTGTGGTTCATTGTCATGGTGGCATGGTGGTAATTGCTACAGTTATTGCTGGAAGGCAGCTCTCTCAGGCACAGCCCCCACTTCACCTTGAACAATAGCTCAGATATGCAGAAAAGAATGCTTTCTGAGTAGAATAAATTAATACGTGTGGCATGCTACACCTCTGTCTGCCTGTCTGTCTTTGAGCAGATTAAAGTAAGCTCTTATCAAAATGTTCCCAAACTGCTGCTGTCTTCAGTCTTTTAGGCTGCTCCACCACATTGCCTCGCTGTCATAGAACATTTCCTGCGTTTCCTGCAGCTTTTTCAGCAGCTCCAATCACACAAGGAGGCACTCACGTGATTTAGGAAAAACGGGCCCTCGTTTGCCTTAGGTCACATGATATTCATGAAAATAAAGCGGGCCTGGATGCGACTTCATGTGGACACGCCCCCTTTACCGGTGTAAAAATTAGTTCCGGGGTAATGTTCAGCATGGTGTAAAAAGTAGTTCCAGGGTGGTGTTCAGCATGGTGTAAAAAGTAGTTCCAGGGTGATGTTCGGCATGGTGTAAAAAGTAGTTCCAGGGTGATGTTCAGCATGGTGTAAAAAGTAGTTCCAGGGTGGTGTTCAGCACGGTGTAAAAAGTAGTTCCAGGGTGGTGTTCAGCATGGTGTAAAAAGTAGTTCCAGGGTGGTGTTCAGCATGGTGTAAAAAGTAGTTCCAGGGTGATGTTCAGCATGGTGTAAAAAGTAGTTCCAGGGTGATGTTCAGCACGGTGTAAAAAGTAGTTCCAGGGTGATGTTCAGCGCGGTGTAAAAAGTAGTTCCAGGGCGATGTTCAGCGCGGTGTAAAAAGTAGTTCCAGGGGGATGTTCAGCGCGGTGTAAAAAGTAGTTCCAGGGGGATGTTTAGCACGGTGTAAAAAGTAGTTCCAGGGTGATGTTTAGCGTGGTGTAAAAAGTAGTTCCAGGGTGATGTTCAGCACGGTGTAAAAAGTAGTTCCAGGATGGTGTTCAGCACGGTGTAAAAAGTAGTTCCAGGGTGATGTTCAGCGTGGTGTAAAAAGTAGTTCCAGGGTGGTGTTCAGCACGGTGTAAAAAGTAGTTCCAGGATGGTGTTCAGCACGGTGTAAAAAGTAGTTCCAGGGTGGTGTTCAGCATGGTGTAAAAAGTGGTTCCAGGGTGATGTTCAGCACGGTGTAAAAAGTAGTTCCAGGGTGGTGTTCAGCATGGTGTAAAAAGTAGTTCCAGGGTGATGTTCAGCACGGTGTAAAAAGTAGTTCCAGGGTGGTGTTCAGCACGGTGTAAAAAGTAGTTCCAGGGTGATGTTCAGCATGGTGTAAAAAGTAGTTCCAGGGTGATGTTCAGCACGGTGTAAAAAGTAGTTCCAGGGTGGTGTTCAGCACGGTGTAAAAAGTAGTTCCAGGATGGTGTTCAGCACGGTGTAAAAAGTAGTTCCAGGGTGGTGTTCAGCATGGTGTAAAAAGTGGTTCCAGGGTGATGTTCAGCATGGTGTAAAAAGTAGTTCCAGGGTGGTGTTCAGCACGGTGTAAAAAGTAGTTCCAGGGTGGTGTTCAGCACGGTGTAAAAAGTAGTTCCAGGGTGATGTTCAGCGTGGTGTAAAAAGTAGTTCCAGGGTGGTGTTCAGCATGGCGTAAAAAGTAGTTCCAGGGTGATGTTCAGCATGGTGTAAAAAGTAGTTCCAGGGTGATGTTCAGCAAGGTGTAAAAAGTAGTTCCAGGGTGGTGTTCAGCACGGTGTAAAAAGTAGTTCCAGGGTGATGTTCAGCGTGGTATAAAAAGTAGTTCCAGGGTGGTGTTCAGCATGGCGTAAAAAGTAGTTCCAGGGTGATGTTCAGCACGGTGTAAAAAGTAGTTCCAGGGTGATGTTCGGCACGGTGTAAAAAGTAGTTCCAGGGTGATGTTCAGCGTGGTGTAAAAAGTAGTTCCAGGGTGATGTTCAGCACGGTGTAAAAAGTAGTTCCAGGATGGTGTTCAGCACGGTGTAAAAAGTAGTTCCAGGGTGATGTTCAGCGTGGTGTAAAAAGTAGTTCCAGGGTGGTGTTCAGCACGGTGTAAAAAGTAGTTCCAGGGTGGTGTTCAGCACGGTGTAAAAAGTAGTTCCAGGATGGTGTTCAGCACGGTGTAAAAAGTAGTTCCAGGGTGGTGTTCAGCATGGTGTAAAAAGTGGTTCCAGGGTGGTGTTCAGCACGGTTTAAAAGGAGTTCCAGGGTGGTGTTCAGCACGGTGTAAAAAGTAGTTCCAGGGTGGTGTTCAGCACGGTGTAAAAAGTAGTTCCAGGGTGATGTTCAGCATGGTGTAAAAAGTAGTTCCAGGGTGGTGTTCAGCATGGTGTAAAAAGTGGTTCCAGGGTGGTGTTCAGCACGGTTTAAAAGTAGTTCCAGGGTGATGTTCAGCACGGTGTAAAAAGTAGTTCCAGGGTGATGTTCAGCGTGGTGTAAAAAGTAGTTCCAGGGTGGTGTTCAGCACGGTGTAAAAAGTAGTTCCAGGGTGGTGTTCAGCACGGTGTAAAAAGTAGTTCCAGGATGGTGTTCAGCACGGTGTAAAAAGTAGTTCCAGGGTGGTGTTCAGCATGGTGTAAAAAGTGGTTCCAGGGTGGTGTTCAGCATGGTGTAAAAAGTAGTTCCAGGGTGATGTTCAGCAAGGTGTAAAAAGTAGTTCCAGGGTGGTGTTCAGCACGGTGTAAAAAGTAGTTCCAGGGTGGTGTTCAGCACGGTGTAAAAAGTGGTTCCAGGGTGGTGTTCAGCACGGTTTAAAAGGAGTTCCAGGGTGGTGTTCAGCACGGTGTAAAAAGTAGTTCCAGGGTGGTGTTCAGCATGGTGTAAAAAGTAGTTCCAGGGTGATGTTAAGCAAGGTGTAAAAAGTAGTTCCAGGCTAATGTTCAGCATGGTGTAGCATCTCTTTTTCTAACATGTCTGGAAACATCTGGGAAGTGAGGAGACCAGTTGCTGGAGTTTTAGGAGAGGAATGTTGTCCCATTCTGATCTGATGCAGGATTCTAGCTGATCTACAGTCCTGGACCTTGGTTGCTGGATTTCTGCTTCCATGATGCTCCAGATGTTGTGTACTGGTGAAAGGTCTGGACTGCAGGCAGGCCAGTTCAGCAGCTGGACTCTTCTCCTGTGAAGCCATGCTGCTGTGATGGATGCAGGATGTGGTTCAGCATCGTCTTGCTGAAATCTGAAAGGTCTTCTCTGAAAGAGACGTTGTCTGGATGGGAGCAGATGTTGCTCTAAAACCTTCATGTACTTTTCAGCATTGATGGAGCTTCACAGATGTGGAAGCTGCCCACGCCACAGGTACTAATGCAGCTCCATCCCATCAGAGATGCAGCTTTTCACCTGTCCACTGATAACAAGCTGGATGCTCCCTCTCCTCTTTAGTCTGCAGGACACGACGTCCATGTTTCCACAAACTAGTTCACATCTTCATCCAGGTTTCCACTTTGCCTCAGATCATTTTAATGAGCTTTGGTCCAGAGAAGACGGAAGAAGCTGGTTCTGGATCCTGTCCACATCTGGCTTCTTCTCTGCATGATGGAGCTTTAACCTGCATTTGTGGGTTTCAGGATGAACTGTGTTCACAGACAGTGGTTTCTGGAAGTCTTCCTGAGTCCATGCAGTGGTTTCCAGTAAAGAATCATGTCTGCTTTTAATGCAGATCACCAACATCCAGCCTTGTCCCATGCACACAGAGATTCCTCCTGATTCTCTCAATCTTCTGATGATATTCTACACTGTAGATGGAGGATCTTCAAAGTCTGCGGAACATTTTTCTGAAATTGTTCCAGTTTTAGATCCAGTTTGTCTCAGATTGGTGAAGCTCTGTCCATCTTTCCATCTGAGAGACTCTGCCTCTCTGAAATGCTCCTTTTATACCAGTCATGTTACTGACCTGCTGCCAGGTAACCTGGTTAGTTGTTAAATGCTCCTCCAGGTGTTTCTGGTTTGTACCAGGTACTGTTCCAGCCTTTTGTTGCTCCTGTTCCAACTTTTTCCATCAGATTCACTATCAGCTCATATTTTCATCTCATGGTGAAACGTCTCCGTTTCATCCTCTGATGTGTTGGTGATCTTCTAGTGAGAATAAGATATGACTTCATGAGATTTATAAATCATTGAATTCTGTTTTTATTTCCGCAGTTCGGCCCTCTAGTTTGATGCACAGTTGAGTCATAGTAGACTGTTCTTATCCAGGGAAAGTTCAGGCTGGTTTTGAAAATACTGATGCAAACACACATAGTTTGGGTAAAACATTGAACCTGTGTAATAATTAGTTCAGCTGAACTGATAACAGGATCGGTAACTGAATGTAGTTGGATCTGGATTTGTTTCATTAACAGGCCTGGAGAGACAAGCAGTCATTGTTCCAGGCTTCAGTTCTGAACTGCTTTTCTTGGCCTCCTTCAGTCAGAATTGAATGTTTTACATTTTAAGTTTGTCCTTAACGTTTTCCTCTCAGACTCCCTGCTGATCTCTGTGGCCGGCATGGCTGTCTACACCGGCTACGTCTTCATGCCGCAGCACATCATGGCTATCTTGCACTATTTCGAGGTTGTCGAATGAGAAGTGACCCAACCCCTCCGCTGGCTTGTCTTTCTGTCCGTCTACCATCCTGATTCCTACCTGCTGTCTCCTGGGGTTGAAGTGGGCTTGTTTGATCATCGGTTGGGATGTAACTGATGATCCTTTCCAAAGATGAAAGCTGTGAATGTGCTGGACACCGCGAGGGAACACATGAAGGCAGGAGACGGGTTTCCATCATGGGATCGTCAGCAGTGTTTCACTTAACTCAAGTGCACCTTACTGTAGTTATTTGGATGAGTCATTAAGATTTCTTTTCCATTTTTTTTCCTTTTACACATCAAACCATCATCCAGCAGTTTTAGTTGTGTGATGGAGAAACTGGCTGATGGTCAGAATTCTTTCTTTTAGTCCTGTCATCTATTTAAAGAGCCAGATATGAATGAGTGGAATCAGATCTACCATAGCTCCCAGCTCACTGCTCTGACAGCAGCCACTGTAGCTACGTGTCTGTCATCATCATGGCTTCTGAGTAGCACTGCTAATTTCTTATTAAATAAATATATACATATATATACTGTACCTGTTAAAAGTATGGACACGCTTACCCAGTGGATTTATTGGGGAGGTGTCCAGACTTTGGACTGGTAGTGTGTATATTCTAACATGCGGTACATACAGGGTCAGTTTAACTCAGCGTCTTCATGAAACAACTATCAGGGCTTTAAGTCACATCCGGAAGCTTCCTTTGGACCAAGCGGTGGCTGCACCCATGTTGACTGAAAGCTGTTCTTTTAAAGGACACCTTCTGTACTGAGGATTTGTCCCCTCCAAGAAAAGACCTTCTTCTAATGGAGGATGTGGATTATTTCTAATGTTTATTTCCTGTTTTCTGTCTGTCTGACGAGTAGCCGAGGCTGCAGACCGGTTGGAAAGTCTGCTGGAATGGTGCTGAAGCAGCCCCGTCAACAGAAAATCTTCTTCTCTGGTGTTAAAACGATCAGAAAGCTGCACCAGTTCAGTTTGTAAAATAAAGCCGTTCAGGGCTTGATGGTGGAAGGTGAACAGAAATAAAGCATCAGCTCTGTTATTTAAGTCATCTGTGTTTTCAGCGAGTAAAACGCCGCTCCGGTAATCTGCAGCAGTGAACTACGTCCGGGCTGTCGCTACCGTCACCACCACGTGCTCTGGACAAAAAAGCTTTTCGCAAACTGGAAACTGCAGAAAAATCTTCTAAACTGAGTTGATTTATTAGATCTTTCTTTTTATTCTGGTGGAACAATGTCTTGCAGGTTTTCTCCAGTGTCCCTGTGATGCAGGCTGAAGAAGTTTCTCCTCCTACGTGCTCCTGTGACCGTTTTCCCTTTGAAACATCTGATTGTCTTTTTTTCCCACAAAACGAGATACTTTTCCTCTATGGTGTGTATAAGATCCTATATATGTATTTTTAAAAGTTTTTAAGTCAGCATAAAGAAATGTTCTCATTGCAAGCTTATTGTAATACTGTACAGCCGGAACCAATAAACTGATATTTGGACTGTAGCTTTAGTTTGAACCATCGTTAAGCAGAAATAGACAGAATCAGCTTTGTTATTAAATATGTTCCACACTTACTACCGCAGCATTTTATCATCTACAGTGGTTGCAGTGGGGATGCGGGCGACGCAGATACTGTTGTCATAGAAACAAACAAGACATTGCAGATGTCATCATTAATGCAACGTGGACACAAGGTGTTGAATAATGGTTTAACCCTAACCCAGCAGCTAAACAATGAACAGGGAGAGAGAAGGAAGTGAATCAGTATCCCACAAAACAAGATAAAAGCATGTTTACGTGGGAGTGAACTCGATGACCTTTCATGGTCCTGCATATCGTAAACAATAAAAGACAGAAAATCGCGTGATAACCCCAAGAACTGGAAATTAGACGTGTTGCCGTCAGATTCACAGTCGGCTCGTATTTTCCGTGAAGTGGTAAGATGCCTCCGTTTCAGCACCTGATCTGTTGATGAAAATCATACTAAATCTGGAGCAGTTAAGGACCGCATCACCGAACCCATTCCCGACTATGTCAGAGCTCTGAGATGCGATGGGAATGGTGCAGAAGTCAGCTAATTCATCCTGTTTAAATCATCCCAACATCTACAAAACAAGTTACCCTCACATCCTAAACCCCGAGCTGAGAAACCCTGAACAGCTGCTTCAGGGAAACTTGATCAGAGCCCCCAAACAGAAATCCTGTGAGACTAGAAAACAAACCGGTGGTATTCTCTCAGCAGGAAGTATCCGGAGGTGTACGTGACCAAGCCAGAGCTGAGAAAATGCCCGAGCAGGCACAGACCCTGTGAGGGAAGCTTGGCTGTGTGCCGCCAAGGTCATGAAGTGAAGAATCTACCCTCTGACACCACCCACACCCACCCACAAACTCCTCCAACAGCTCTTCGTGTTCCCTGCTGTCTCAGTCACTTCTGTCTCTTACATGCGGAGCTGCCAGGTGGAGTAGAAGCTGATTAGGATTTAGGATTGTGCATTGATGTTTTTTCTTTTTTAATGTTGGTTTAGAGCAGGAGTCTGCAGCTCTGGTTCCTGGCCACTGCAGGGCGGCTGGCCTGCAGGTTTTAGATGTCCAGTGTTACTGGACTTTTTTACTCAACATGCTGTTCTCTAAGAAGATGATAAACCGGAGGAAAACACCACAGCTGTCTGAGCCATGAATCAACCACTAAATGTTGTTTTTCAGTGACATCTTTTATCTAAACAGTCCTCTTCATCGTTTTAGACATCATCAGACCCAGACCACACCTAACGCGCCATGTTACTGACACACTGACATTTAGTTGTTTTTAACTTTTGTATGAGTAAATAGTTTGAGATGAATTCTCGTCACATGATTCTACTTCCGTGTTCCACATTCATGATATAAAGTCAGCACAGCATCAGGTTTTTACACTTTCTGTAAATTTCCCTGACTTCTTCTGAGAAGTTTATATCTAAACGTTACAAAAACTATTCTGCGGTGGCAGTGCACGTGCCCAGGTGAAAACAACCCAGTATGTGACGTCTGCAGCACCAGTCAGAGGTCCGGACACACTTTCCCATTAAATCCAGTGGGAAAGTGTGTCCAGACTTTGGGTTACTGAACGTGTGGATGGCAGCTTGTAGGAGGTGAAACTGAGCAGTTTATGCTTCATGACATAAACGAACCAATCACACCACTAAAACCACTTTTAGAGGCTTTGCTACGAGAATTTATCAGTTTGTTTTGTAGGTTTTAACTGATTAAAATTTATTTCTAATCATTTTAGTTCATTGAAAAAAACCACATGAACTCAACTCCGAAGTAACTTCGTTTTATTATGCTGTCAGTGTGTGTAAGAACACACATTTTAAATTTGATTTTAGATTTTTAGATGTTTTACATGTCGCCACATGAGCAACGTGTTCACTTCCATCAGTCTGCTGGCCTCCCTCCAGAGCCGGGTCCAAGAGGCTGCAGCCTCCTGCCTGCAGCCGCAGCGCAGCCGGCCTGAAGGCCTTTCATTTTCTAAAGGGCATGAATGTTGCAGCAAAAGCTGGCTTTAAGGTAACAAAGTCACTCAGTAAAACCTCACTACCATTATGCAACAACCAAAAAGCTGGAATTCAGCATAAAATAACAAAACAAAATGGAATCACATGCAAATTCATGAAACCATTTTTAAAATGCAAAATTGTTCAGAAAACAACTAAATCTCTTTTTTGTTAGTTTTCATTGTTTTACATTTATTTTGTAAAATGAGCTTGTTGAGACAAAAAAACTAGAAAAAAAACTTTGTTGGTAAAATGATCTAATTAATTATAATAAAGAACTTTAAAAATAATCTAGTTTAAAATAATTTTCTTGTAAAATTATCACATTAACTCAGAAAATGAAGTTTTTTATTTTATAAAATCTTTTTTCTGAAAACTTTTAAAAAATGAATTAACTAAGAAAAAGCTAACTTTTTGGAAAATGATCTAATTAATTCATAACTTGTTTTGAATTTTTGCTTTTTGTAAAACTATTTTTTCATCTAGAAAAACGGAGCTTTTGTTGTTTTCTGATCTTTTATGTCCCGCTGAAAGGCAGCTGCTGTTTCTGGAGGTTATTTATGACTTTGTGTGTTTCCGCCAAATATGACCCAAACAATGTCTGCACGTGTGTCAGTCGCTCAGTGTCCCCTGCTGCGCGTGGGCAAGTACACGTCCACTGTTCACTTCTGCTGGAAAGGAACATGGAGGCACGCGGCCCACGAAGCTGTCATGCGCGAGCACGTAAAAAGCCGCCACCATGCTTTTAAAGTTTGGACAAAATGAGCTAAAATACGAAAAATATGTAGCCAATGACATGACGAGGAGCCTGACGTCAGCAGCCATCGATTTTATTTTAATAACGTTTCCTGGAGAAGTCACGTGGACAGAATTTTTATCAAAATGTTACGCAACAGAAACACAACTGGGGGCTCCGACCCCTCCCCTCTTTCTGTTCCGTCGCCCTCACCGTGGACATCACATTCAGCACGTCCCACACCTCTCGCATGCGCGCAGCCTCCACTGTTAAGTTGCTGCGCGTGTAACCGGAAAGGGATAAAGTTTCTTTTAACATAAAACTCCGTCTATATAGTCATGCGTCCATCCGTTTTCTGTGCCACTTAGTCCAGTTCAGGACTAAGTCCAGTGCGGGGAAGCTGGAGCCTATCCCAGGAATCAGCAGGTACACCTGGACAGGTGTCCATCTGTCCCAGATATGGCATGAAAAGCCTCCAGCTGAGGAGAAATCGTGTTCTTCATTCATCGGCTCCCTGTTAAATCCAGGATAGAAGTGAAGTCCTTCTCTTGACCAGGCTCTCGTAGTTCCAGACATTCCCAGCAGAGCTTTCTCTCTCAGACTGCTTCATCTTTTAAAACTTTAATGTTTTCTGTCTATCAGCTGATCTGTTTTCATGTGGACTTGCAGCCTGTCTGTACTTCCAGCTGAGCAACCTTCCTTCCTACCGGAAGTGTGCATGCGCACACTGACTGACTTGACTGTACTGTGGTCTGATAAACCAGCTGATTAGCACGGACACGGAATCAGCCCACAGCTGTAGGAACCCAGTTCAGGTCTCGGGGCTGCGAGTCACCGGTATCTGGCCCAGAAAGCTGACTGAACCGAACTTTTTTCTGGCCACTGGTGAAATCAGTCACTTTTTCTGAGAGCTTTAAAGTTGTCACCATTAAAATGCCTTTTATCGAGCACGTATCTTACACAGACGTGGAGCGGATGGCTTTGGACCGGGTGGTCCCGGCCCTGCTGGCACACGGTTTCTTCTATGTGGACGGATTCCTCGGGGATCTGGCCGGGAGCACCGTGCTGGATCAGGTGAAGGAGATGCACCTTTCTGAGAAGCTTCAGAACGGCCGGCTGGCCGGCTCCGTCCCGGGCATCAACGGGAGGAAGATCCGCGGCGACAAGATCGCCTGGGTGAACGGATCAGAACGAGGCTGCGAGGCGATCAGCTTCCTGCTCAACCTGATCGATAGGCTGATCTCTGTGTGCGCGAGCCAGCTGGAGAATAAAGCGATCCGGGAGAGGTCCCAGGTAAGAGGGGCCAACCTGGGCAGATATTTAGATTTAGATTTTTCATGTGGGGAACGTCAGTGAGCTCAGCACCCTCCTGCTTCATGCTAAATATTTAATAAGTGCTACTACTTACTTCTAAAAAGGGTCAAACAAAGCTGTTCAACCAGTTTTACTACTGGCAGATTCTCCACGCAACCCTCTTTCCAAATAAATAAAGTTAGGATGCTGTGTAAAATGTAAACAAAACAGAATGCAATGATTTCTAAACCCCATCAAGCCAGAGATAACCAGCACATGATCAAACGCAGACCTTTTACCATTTGATGGAAAACATGAGCAGATTGTGATTTTTTTTTTTCATTTTCTGTATATATAGAGATGTTCTAATACGTTTATATCTTTATTTTTCTTAATTATGTGTGCCTATTATTTCTATTTACTTATTTGCGTGCTTAAGCTGAGTGTCACCTCAAAACTTCGTTCTTCTTGTATCATGACTATAAAGATCATGAATCTGATGCAGCAACACGTCTGGAAAAAGTTGGAACAGGAGCAACAAAAAACTAGAAAAGTACCTGGTACAAACCAGGAACACCTGGAGGAGCATTGGACAACTAACCAGGTTACCTGGCAGCAGGTCAGATGACTGGGGATAAGGATGGGTATGAGGAAGTTAGTCAACCAGAGCGTCGTGAATGAAAAAAAAATCCAAATTTCTGAAGACGGGCGTGGCCCAGAAACCACCATACTCAAGTTCAAACCAATCAATTCGTAGCTGGTTACACATCGCGCACTCTAATTTTTATTTTTAAGCAGAAAAGAATAAAACTTTATAAATTCAAAAATGAAAAACTACAGTGTGGAAATAATTCTACAAAACACCAACTGATTTAATGTATTTATGAGTTTTGTTCCCTGCAAGGAGGTCGGTCCATCTGCAGGGTAATAAACAACCTACAGAGCAAAAGAGAAAGCATATTTATACTTTGTGTGTTTAACAATAATATAATGGAGAGTCCACCTGAAAGCACCAGCACGAAGCAAATACGAGACCCTAGATGAGGAGGCCTGCTGTGACCCAGCTAATGAGATTTAGATGGCTCCATGTTTACACTGTGATGCATTTACAGCAGCTTCGCCCTCTTTCTTCAGCCACTTCTAAAGGAAAGCTGTCTCTGTGCCTCTTCTATGTTTTTTAGGCCATGGTGGCATGTTACCCAGGAAACGGGGCGGGTTATGTCAAACATGTGGACAACCCAAACTGCGACGGACGCTGCATCACCTGCATTTATTACCTCAACAAGAAGTGGAACCCCAAGGTGTGTTCAGGAACCTGGACTCACACCGTCGCTCTTTCACCTTTTACTGCAAAATTCTTCAGTCAAAGAAATCCTGTCGTTTCCAGTCAGATGGTTGGACTCGCTGTGAAAAAATACTCTTTGTGTTGTTACTGATAGGAACACGGTGGTGTCCTCCGGATCTTTCCAGAAGGAAAACCCTACGTGGCTGACGTCAGCCCAATATTCGACAGGCTTCTTGTCTTCTGGTCTGACCGAAGGAACCCACATGAGGTGCAGCCCTCCTATGCTACCAGGTAACTTAGCTGAAACCAATCTGCTGATGATGGTTCAGGTCTGGTTGTTCTTTTTGGACTTGGGTTAAGTATCGTTCTCACATAAGGACATCTGATGAGTTTGATGAGCAGGAAAATCTCCACGAACAAACACACCATCATATGTTTATGTTCATCATGGGCCTTAAGATCTGTTAAAACACTGATAACAAAATAATAATCAGGTCAAAGACACATCAAACTTCTTTCTCCTCTTCCTCTGTGACTTTCACATGACGCTAGCTTCTTGTATAACAAGTTGGATGTTGGCGGTGTTGGATGATGTGGTTATCTGGTGCCACAAATATCAATCAGTAATGCACAGTGTTGCTTGTTGTCAAGGATATTTCATTGAAATCATGGAACATGTGAGCTCATTTTAAATCTGATGGCAGCAACACATCTGTACAACATTGGAACAGGAGCAAGAAAAGGCTGGAAAAGTAGACTGAACCAAAAAAAAGCCAACTGGAGAGATATGTGGCAACTAATCAGGTTACCTGGCAACAGGTCAGGAACACGACTGGGTATAAAAGGAGCATTTCAGAGAGGCAGAGTCTCTCAGATGGAAAGATGAACAGAGGTTCACCAATCTGAGACAAGAAGACATGTTTGTGTCCAACATGCCTGAAGGCCCAGCTGTTGTAGTCTAGATTTATTTTAAATCATTCACAACATAAAAGCTGAGGTTTATTTTTGCTCACGTTTCAGGTACGCCATCACAGTCTGGTATTTTGACTCCAAGGAGCGAGCTGAGGCCAAAAGACGCTTCAGAGACCTGGCAGGTACATTTTTCATGTTCGGCTGTCAACAGTTTTCTGTATGTATTGGTATGAAATGAATGAATGTTTTTTTTAGTTTTGTTGACCACTCAACAAACTACTGCTGATGAACTATTGCAACCAGCTGCATTAATAATCCATCGTACCCACCCACTGTTGGTAGGGTCTACAGAGGAAAACCTGAATATTATCAGCCCTCTGCTTAAATGGACTAATTTTGTACCCTTTCAAATGT